>NW_016808091.1:26492-47077 GCF_001698545.2 Rhinopithecus bieti
CTGGGATTACAGGCTTGAGCCACCGCGCCCGGCCACCTACAGTTTAATTATCCAGTGATGCTCATGGTTAGCATTTTGAGACACATCCGCTCCACAATCCTATATCTGAAACCCTTGTGGCCAAGAGTGTGTTGCGACTTCGATAGTTTCAGATTTGGGGGATTTTGTATTGTGTATATGCAATAACATTCCCAAAGGGGTCAGAGACGACACCTTATAATGACACACATGAATATTTCTGCAGTGAAACAAATAAAGACACAAATGTCCATTCAGGTCAAGTTTTCCCAGAAAAGGAATTAAAAGAAACTTTAGGTTCTCAGATGGTTTTTTATTTGGGGGTCTCAGATGAAGGACTATGGATCTGACTACATCCAGGGTCATCACAGCTGCCTGTGGGTGCTGGTCACACAAACTCTGACATGGATGGCTTTCCCCGGAGCTGTGCAATGCAACACGCCAGTGTATGTCTGAAATGATTTGCCTCACAAACTCAAGGGATCAATATGTTCACATCTCTTTTATTGTTTTAAATGGATTGCTTGAGGTTTCCTGATCCATATTATCAGGAAGTCTGGTCTTCTCCTTTCCTGAATTGTCCAAGTGCCCCATGTGTCAATTCAGTCCAAAGGAGATGGGGTGTGAAGGTGTTAGTCCAGCTTCTTCACGCTGGGAAGCGGGAGGAGAGAGGGGTCCCACCTGGTGTTGCTTCTCAACAACACTGGCTTTGCTGTTGGGCACTGGTCCTACATGTCTAAACAACTGCTTGTTCTTAGCTGCTGGGATGCCCTCTAGCCCAGGTCTGTGGGGTGGGCCCCATGAAGCAACAAGGTAACAGTGTTCTTAGACATATGCCGGGCTTACCCACCTCCAGCACGCATGCCTCTGTGGCCAGTGGCTGGGTGGAGAGAAGAGGCCAGCTATGGTCACACACCAATTCTAACCTGCCCTTTCTCAAATTTCTAGGCTCTTACAGGTGGCCTAGGTCACCAGAGGGACTCCCACTTTCATCAGGTGGTGATTTCAGGGACTTGGTTACCTTTTCATACAAATGGACCTTGGTCCATCTGAGAAAATCCCCCTAACTCTGAGTCTTAGGGAACCAGGCTCAAACTCGTTCTGATTTTCCCAGGAGGAAACAGACCCTGGGTGTTCCCTCCTGAAGAAGGACCCCTCCCTCTGCTATCAATAGCTTTGCATTGTTGGGTCTCAGGAAGGAGCTGCCTCACTTGAATCACAGAAGATCTTATTTATCTCTCCTTTGCCCCCTCGTGCTCCAAATTGTGTACTTTCTAATTCTTCTCCGACTTCCCAGGGAGGTCCATCCACATGATTATTCAAAGACTAAAGATCTGAATTATGGTAGTCTTATGTGTCTGTACCTAAATAAAGCAAAGGCTGGCATAAAATTTAAGAAAATGTACACTAAAGTGTCTTCAATCTCTGCCTTAGGTTTACTTTCGAAGCCACTTGAGGTATACAAGGTTTGATATATATAGGCTTGCTTCTCTTTGAAAAAAAAAATTTTTAATTAAAAAAATTTAAAATGTTGTCATTTGGATTCCTTTTGTCACAGGCTGCAGAAAAGCAGAATCCAAACAGGCCTAAGCAAAGTGGATTGCACCTGACTAATGAAACCTCGGTTGGCAACAGTTTGGTTTTAGCATGGCTTGAGCTACAGGACAGGCAAAGTTCTAGCCATGCTTTCTCCTCTCTCAGTCCTGCCTTCCACTGTGTTGGCTTCATGCTCCATCTCTCTGTGTCTTGGCAAGGTGGCCAGTCACTGCAGCTGGCCTGTATCCCTTTCCCATGGGGGGCTGGGTGGGGTCAAGGAGGAGCAAAAGCCTCTTTTCCGGGAAGTCCTAGGGAGTCTCATGGTGTCTCTCTGACCCTGATTGGATAATCTGCAAACACTCCAGCCAGTCACTGTGGCTGGGGGAATGCAATGTCCTGAATGTCCTGATTGGCTTAGGACCCTGGGATGGGAGTGGCGCAGACAGCACAAGGAGAGAGTCAGGTTGGCATGAACCCCAGAAGGGTCTAGGTCTGGGCACTAGGGGGAGGTACTGGGGAAGGACTGTATAAATACCTTCCCACATCATGAAAAACTTTTCATGAACTTCATTTTTTTTCTTTTTTTTTTGAGATGAGATCTCACTCTGTCACCCAGGCTGGAGTGCAGTGGCGTGATCATGGCTCACTGTAGCCTCGACCTGTCTGGTCCCAGGTGATCCTTCCACTTCAGCTTCCTGAGTAGCTGGGACCACAGGCATGAGCCACCACGCCAGCCTAATTTTTATATTTTTTGTAGAGACGGGGTTCCGTCACGTTGCTCAGTTTGGTCTCAAACTCCTGGACTCAAGTGATCTGCCAGCCTCCACTACACAAAGTGCTGGGATTACAGGCATGAGCCACTGCGTCCAGCCCATGAACTTCATTTTTAATGACTAAACATTTTCCAATGGTATGGACATATCTTAATTTATTCAAATATTTTCCGATGGTAGGACAATTAAGACTACTAAGATAATGTTGCAAGACACATTATCTTACATTGTTATAGTGTATATTTTGTATTATTTTATTGGACAGGTCATTGGAAGTGGAATATCTAGGTCAAGGTACATGTAACATTTGCAAAGCTCTTGGTAAGCATTGCTAAGCGGCTTTCCAGAAATGCTTTTTAAATATTCACTCTCAGCTGAGCCTAAGAACTCATCTTACCACACTGTTACCAATACTTCTTTCTAATCCTTGGCAAATTAATGAACAGCAGCAACAAAAATGCTAATTTGCATTGCTCCTTAGGCTGGACTATATTTTCCCCCACTTTTTCAGGAGACAAACCACAGGATCTGGGCTTCAGCCTCCAAGGAGTTATAGCAGTGGCCAGGTCTCACCGGTGCTGGTCCAGGGCCATACTCAAGAATCACATTTGTTACTGTGCTGTGAGTCTAAGGAGAGGGCCAGAGGGCACCACAGATTCCTGGGTGTTCCACAGGAATATGGCCCAGGGTAAGCATGCGATAACTAGTCATTAGTATTGCTCCTGTCAGTATATGATCTTTCTGTGACTGTTTCTCTCTCCCCCACCCCTGGGACAGCTCTGCCCTTCCTTTCTGTGGAGCTGCAGAGTGAGCTGTGCTCTTCCACCAGGACTACCTCATGTCCCTCCCCACTGTCCTCCACCAGGGTCAGTTCTGACTGCCCTTTAGTACCTGCCTAGGAATCCCACACCACACAACCTCTGTGTTCTAAGAAACAGTTGGATTCATCTAACAACCACTAAAGGGCCCCAGGGCTGCTCCTCTGCTGTCAGCAATTTGACAGCCCAGTGAGTCTGCCTGGCCTTCACAGCCAGCCAAGGCTCCTCCAGGGCAGGCCTCCCATGCTTGTCTCTGCATATGTCTTTGAACACCTCGGTGTGCTCTGTGGTGGGTGCTGGTCAGGTGCCAGTTCTGCCACCTCGGCCCTGTCCTCCTGTCTCTTCTCAATACCCAGACAGTTTCACATGACTGTGCTGTTGTTATTTTTAACCAAAATCTCCATAGGGTCACAAATCTCAGGACTTTTAGATTACAGAAATCATGGCATCACTGCAATTGCTATGGAAGAAGCATAATTCAATGAACAAGAGAAGTAAATTTGACTCATCCATTTATTTCAAGCATCCTTGAAGCCCATTCCTCCAAAAAGGTGACATTGACTTCAGCGTTCCTTCATGGAGGGAGAAAGGATTCACCTGAGTTTCTGTTATACCATGGCTCCAGAGCATCAGGGACCCCTTCCCTCCCCGGAGACATCACTAAAAATCCTGTTCTCAAAGCGTGGCCCTGGAGCCAGCAGCAGCAGTGCCTGGGAACTGGATGGAAATAAAGCCTCAACCTGAATCAGAGACAATGCTAGGGGGCCCAACTATGTCAAGTTCTCCAGGCAACTCTGATAGGCATTTTGCACAGTGGTTTTGACAAAAGAGGGAACTCATAAGACCCTTCCAAGAGAAAACACGTGAATACATCGCCTAGCATGGTATTTGGCACACAGTAAATGCTATGTAATTGGATAAACATGTGTCTTCTACATCCGACCCACCTATCCCCAGCTCATACAAACAACCTGCTGGGAGATGCTGAAGGAGTGTGGCTTGGAGTTGGGCTGAGCGTGAGTGAGGCGGACTGGAGGCAGGGTAGATAGAGGGTGCATGGACATCACTATCTCAGGGAGCAGAGAGAAGGGGAATGGAAATCCCAGAAGCACCTGTTAAGGATTTTATGTTTCCAGGTTTTGGTAAAGCGAAATAGTTTTGAACTCTAATGTCCATGTTTTGGCGCACAAGTCATAGCCAGAGCTGGCCAGCTGGCCTGCCTTCCTAGTTTCTCACTGAAACTACCTTTCAGTCCTCCCTGGCATGTGCTCCTGCAGACGCTCTTTGTGATGTCCTTATTCCACCAGCCAAGCCCAGCTCTTTCGTCCCGCTTGGTCTCAAAGTCAGCCTCTGTGGAGTCATCTCCATTCCTCCTCCTCCTCCAGAGTCTCCTCCTCTCACCCTCCCCTTCCCACCTCAGACATCCATAAGTTCCTCAGCACAGTTTTGTCTCCATCCTGGCCACAGAGAAAGCATGAGTTATAAGCTTCTGCTCTGATGACATTTTATGAAGTCATAGAGAGACACCTATTGGGACACCCCAGGCCAAACACCTGGTAGTACCAGGACTCAAGTCTCTCCATTTCTCAAGTATAAAGGTTGTATCAGAAGCCTTCTGAAGTTTTCTCCCAGCCCTCAAGTTTCTAGCTGTCAGTGGTACTATTTATGTTTGTCACATGAACTAATCTATAAGAGGCCCTGCCCTTCTAGAGGATGTGTAAATTCAGAGATGGGGCCCAGCTGCGGGCCACCACCCCGCTCCCTCCAGAATGAAACAGGCCCAGTTGAGTGACATCAGCAAACCATATCTAGACTGTATGATGGGCTCTTATGACAATGTAATGTTGACATTTTTTGTTTTAAGGGAAAAACAAGTTATTTCATAAACACATTTCTTTTTAACCTCACTTTACTGTGTCCCAACCTCAGTGTTGTTGGGACAACCCTAGTAGACTGGGGATCACTGGCCAGGAAGTTCAGGGTCAGTGCCAGTCATGTAGGCCTTGAATCAGGCGGCCTTGAGCATCAAACTTAATGTTCTCTGTGGTCTTGGCAAGACATCAGTGGACATGTTACTTATACTTCCTGAGCTTGTTTTTCTGCAGCTCCAATTGGGCAGTAAGTTGCAAGGTTGTTGTGAGGCTAAGTAAGATCCTATAACTTCTTCTATACATGGGAGGGGTCACTAATGATACCAGTTTCTCCTACCATAGAGTTGGGACATGTCATGTCCCCACTTGGGACCTGCCCCATTTCACATTCCAAGGTCTTCAGGGCATGCCTAGGAAAGATGGCAACTACTGAGCACCTTCCATCCAGGCACAGGCCTGGAGCCCATGCCTACGGCTGGACCCAGGGGAGTGTCCCAGCCTGCCCTCCCCAACCCCAGCAAGCCAGACATGAGGACTCAGAGTCATTGCAGGTATCTGGGGGGAATCCAGAAGGTCTCCCAGAAACTGCAAGTGCCAGAAACAGTAAGATAAAACTACTATGGGACAGCCCATGTTTAGCAAAAATAGAAAGGGGGCAGTTGAATGAGAAGAAAATGAGGGATGGAATATTTGGAAGAAAGGGACTTGGAGTTTTATCAAGCCCCAATATTTTACTTATTTTGCTATTAACTTATATCTTGTCATGTTCCAAAAAGAATTAGACATGGCAAACCAAGCACTAAGTGCACGCCAGTTTGCGCCAGCCCAGCAACCTACAGCAGCTTGAGGGGAACAATTTGGTCCCATGTCCAATTCCTGTGGGAGTAACAGAATAAGGTGGTGAGGGTGGAGGACCATCCCAGCCCTCCCCTGACCTCTGTCAGCAGGCAGGGCCATGTGCCCAGCAGGTGGGGATCCCCACGGCAGCTGCTCAGGCATGTGTCCCAGAGACACCTGAAGCACCTCATAGGAGATGCTGAGCAGAAGCTGCAGGACTCCACTCTGGCACCCTCGCATCCCGCCACCTATCAGTTCTGGCTAATCATTCTCCAGTTTCAGTGACTTGGCCTCCAGGAGTTGCCACTCTTTGGATGCTACCTAGGCTCCTGGAATCACTGTGGCTGCCTGTGCAGAAGGCCAGGGAACTGGAACTTTACATCTCCCTTCCCAGGGCGGCTGGAAGCCAAGAGGCCCTGAACACCCAGCTCCCTTGCTCGAGGCCACACTGCCCTGAGGAGTAAGTAAGCTCCAAAGCTCCCCACAGGATTGCTCCTAGCCTGCTTTTCTGCTTCACCCCGCCCTTACCCATGTCTCCTGGGAGCACTTCCCCGATACGTCCCTCGCACAGGAATCCTGGTGTCCAGAGTCCTGCCTAAGGCTCAAGACAGACACCAGGGCTGCTTCTTTCCTTGGACATCCCCTTAGAAAACCACTGTGGCTTTGCAGTCTCCTCTAAGACTTGGGGCCGTGTCATCTGTAGGTCCCAGCTGATGGGACTGCTATATATACACCTGTCTCAAATTGGATCCAGATTCTCTTTCAGAAATGCTGGTTAAGCAGCTTCAGGCACTCCATCGTAAGGCAATATAAATGAAGGGCATAAGGTAACAATTTGGGGTGGCTATTTGGGAACAGGGCTGCTGGGTGACCCTTCTACACACAAGCTAAGGAGAAGCAGGTGCAGAAGACCACATGGCCCATCCACTTCCTCATGAGTCCTTGGACCTCAGGAGAGACCCCTACTTATATTGAATCTCTTGCTCCATGAATTATCAGAAGTAAAAGATCTCTGACCAGGCAACCATAGATGCTCCTTTAAACATCCCAGGTACCTCCCAATCTATCAATGTCCCTGAGGCTAGGGATGAGGGGAAACCCCGAGAGGCCACTGTCTCTGTCTGGGCCCATGTCCATTCTCGACATCAGCCTAGGTTGGGTTTGCAGGAACCAGTGGTGGGACAGGCCCCTGGAAGGCATGGGAAAGTCTGGGTTTCTGGAGCCTGGGATGGGCACCAGAGAGTATGCAGATGGCCTAGGGGACTCTAGTGACCCTAAAAGAGGCTGAGTCCCCAGCAACCACCAGATGGTGTACTTACAGATGGGGAGTCAGTGAGATTTTGAAATGGGTGACATTAAGTTTTTCAAGATACCACTGTACCTTTAATTTATTAGCTTTCCATAAAAACACATAACATACACAATCTACAGTATAGAAAGTATAATTTACAAAAATATAAAATCTTGGTTATTTTTTAGTATTCCCACGTTACTATATGTGTTATTTCAATATGCATGTTTAAACAACCCACACTCAGCATGACTATCTCTCTGGGGAATGGTGTCAACGCCCTCCTTTTTTGTTTTAAAATAAAATACATATATTAAGAAAAAGAAACCAACATTGGTTACATGTGCATACCGTATGAATAAAAGCTCTGCAGTGAAATTTGAAAGGAAACACCCATTTACACCACGATTATCCTGTTTTCCAAAATGACTATGTGGCCCAAAGTGTTCTGAACTGAGCATTTAAATAGAGTTCTTTCCGTGGGCAGGGAGCGAGCGCTCTGAGCTTTGCATAGTCTTCTTGCTCAGTCATGAGATGATGATCACATCAGCCAATGTTGTGGATATGTTTTCTTTTCAAGCCTTCAGAACAGTGGGTATGAATGATGGGCCACTTTCAGGCCAGGGCTAATTCCCAGATTCCTTCAGGGACTCAGGCTGGCATTTAAGGGGCTAGTCACTAGCAATGAAAGACCCTCAAATGATGCACTGGCGGACAGCTCTCTCTGGGCACCAGTGATGTTGCTCATGAGCTCTGCTCTGTGTCTACAGCTGCACCACAAGTTAAGTCCTGGCTGCAGAAGGCTCTGAGAAGGCGGCTCTGCTGGGCGTGGCTTCTTTCCACCCTGGAGTGGTCTCACCGGCAGGCACAGGTGTCCACGGACATGTTGGGGTACACCTTCAGAACCACATTCCGGTTCTCATCCAGGAAGAGGACCCCGAGGGAGTTCATCTTATCGGGAACACAGCAGGGCTCTGGGATGCCAGGGACTATGCCCACAGCCCTGACAATGCTCTGGATGGTGGCATGGTTGGATGGACGAACGATCTGCAAGGCAGGAAAGGAGTAGGGTTACCTCAGCTCTGCCCTCACCCATCCACCCACCCATGCTGTCCTCACAGTCCCAGGCCATACTGCTCTGCTGTTGTTCCCCGGCTGAGGCCATAGAACAGGCATCCACCTAGAGGAATGGATGAGATCCCAAGGCGGGGCACACAATTCCTCTAAAATCAGATGTATGCTGAGTCCCAGGCTGAGGTCTCCAAGAGGCCCCAGGCCTTCCTGCCCATTGGCTTCCCTGAGGCATGCTGTGTCCCCAACACGGCAGGGCCACATGGGGGCGCCTGAGTGTCACACATCCCCGCAGAGCACCAGGAAGCAGGCAGAAGCTGCCCAGAGGGAAAACACAGCGAGATGCCAGCACAGCCCTGATCTCGCAGTCTGAGGAGGGCAGGCATGCTTCCCACGAGGTCGTGCTCTTGCCACTGAAGGGAAGGCCTGGCATATGCGTGGCAGTGTGACAGGCTGGACACTCACATTTCCTAGGGGCTGCTCTCCCTGCATCACCCCGTTTTTTGTCAGCTTAGCAATTTTATGGGGTATTACCTGGACTTTACTGGGAAGACACTGAGGCTTAAAATGACTGAGTAACTTGATCAAGACTCCCAGTTAGAAAGTGAGCTGGCCTGGAAAACTGTGCCCACCTCTGACAAGATGAACCAACCAGGTCATCCACTTCAGTGCATCACCAGCCAAACAGAGATTTTTATATGTAGTACAGTTGAGGAGGAAGCCCTCCTGTGTTGGGGTAGTGGGAGGGGAGCAGGGTAGGGACACCTGCATTTGCAACATTCTGGCTGGTGTCCTGGAAGGTGGGGAGGCAGCAAGCCAGGTGATAAGTTAAGCACATGGCCAACCAGCTGCAAGCCTTCAGGGTTCTGGGCTTGCATCTGCCTGGGTCTTTGCTAGACCCTTTAAGCAGGTCCTGTCTCTCTGTCAGGCATCTCCCTCCCTCTTGCACATCCACGGTTTTGAGGAGAAGCCACTTAATTCCCAAACACATTACTGCTGCCCCATGTCTGGGTCTGGACTTCCCCAGCTGGCTGATTTATTTAAGTTCAAATTGGATTTATGCACTGACTTTCTTTTCTGGGAGGGAAAGGCATGACGTGCCCTGGGCAGAGTAACTAATCAGGAAGAAACTATGTGCTGAGTGCCCAGGGCTGACATCACAGACAGCCAGGCTGCTGCAGGGCAGGCTGCGGGAACAGGCATGGACTCAGTCACAGCCCAGGCTGGAGCGAAGGTGAGAATTGGAAAGCCTTAGGTTGGCGCAACAGACAGAACAGCCCAGTGCTGTGTGTCCTGCAGACCCCGTGCATAGTGAAGGCCTATTCCCTGTGGATTCCTGCCCGGAGCTGCAAGGAGGAGGGAGTCTACAGTGGGAGAGCCGCTGAGGCAAGCACTGTGCTGGTCACAGATCACCACACCCTGGGGTCCAGGCTGGGAACAGAAATGAGAGCCTTGGTGAGGATGGAGCTTCTGGGACCTGCCCTGTGTACAGGAAGCAGCATCTACTCAACCTCTGCAGATAGTTGCTATGTGGAGATGCGTTTCTAAAGAGATGGATTCTCCTGCTTTTCAAAAGAATGTTCTGATTTTAAAGTCCCAACTCAACCAAGTCAATACTTCAAAAAACACAGCCAAACTCACAAATAGGTATGTCTACCTATTTCCTGCCTGGAATAGATAGGAGGTACTGTTATTCCCATTTCGCAGATGGGGAAACAGAAGTCCTGCAGGCTGAGGAACTGCAGAGCTGAGCCTTAGAATCTGACAAAAGGCCGAAAAAACCCTACCTTAGGCATGGGGAACTCACAGGCTCCCGCGCAGTAGTAAGCATCGAAAAATTTCGGTGAGATTATCCACTCATTCCAGCCGATGTCTGTGAAGTCCACCTTCAGGTACCTCCGGGAGCACACCCTCGGCTCGTCCCACTGCTTCCTCCGGGCCTTCTGCATTGTCTTCTCGTCGAAGTCCAGCACCTGCGAGGAGGCCATGAACACCTCCTGGCCCTTCTTCCTGCGGTCTTTGCGTCCTGGCCGGGGTTTCAGCGCCCGGAAGGGGCTGGGCCATAGCTGGTGCTTGTGGAAGTGCTGCGCGTGGGCGCGAGGCGGCCTCTCATCCAGCCCCGGCAGCTCGTTGTCCTGGAGGGGCCCTGTGGCCTGCGCGGCTCGGCGCACGCGGGGGTCCGCTGAGCTGTTGGGGGCTGTGTGGGGCTCGGGGTCTCCGGCAGGGAAGGGGTCATATCTCTGCAACGTCACCGCCACGCTATTGGGCTCCGAGATGGCCAGGTCGTTGGCGTAGACGAGGATGTAGGGCGCATAGGGGCTGGGCCGGGGCATCCCCAGGTCCCTCTCCTCAGAATCCAGCTGGGCGGAGAGGAGCAGCTCGCCATCCCGGCGGGCCGCCTTGACGATGGGGGAGATGTCCTTGGCCTGCCACAGGCCGCGCGGCGGGGGCGACAGGGCCATGGCCCCACGGAGTAGCCCCTGTGTGGCCGTGTTCTGCGAGAGGCTGCGGAAGAGCAGGTGCTGGCGTGCGGGCGGGCCCAGGGGCAGCGAGCGCCCTGAAGCGTTCTTGGCCCGCGGCTTGCATAGCACCTCGAGCGCTCGGGGCCACCGAGGAGGCTCTGAGTAGAAGTGGAAAGTGGCCATAAGGATCTCTTCCGAGTCCTGCATGGAAGTCAGGTTGAAGAAATACACGGCCTTCTGGTCGACCACTTCTGTGAGGGAAGGAGAGACCACAGGCTGTGAAGTTCTCGCTAGTGCTCCTGAGGGTCTCCCACCCAGGGCTGGAGGAGCAACGCCCACAGATCCACACTTTCAGGACCCTCCTCCTCCCACGTTTTGCCTCCCTCATTTCGTGTAATCCTCACATTAAACTGATGAGGGCGCCCTTTGCAATCCTCAGTGCACAGGTGAGGAATTAAGGTTGAGATTGTCAATATCCCATAGCAAACAACAACAAAAAGAAGCAACAACAAAGAAACAGGAGCAGACAGGGAGGCCCTCAGGCCTGCTGGACTCCAAAGCTGCTGTTCGCTCCCCCTGCCCTCTACTGTCTCTGCATGCACAAATGAACAAATGTCACTGACACCTTCATTAAGTGCTCAGGACGGCTTGGGTTGGGTCCAAGCCCTGCATCAAGGCAGCCCCTCCTGTATTTGCACAGCCCTCTATTTATGCCATCAGTTTTTAAATGCAATCATTAAATACACATCACATTAAACCCAAACATTCTTCCAAAAGAGACGAAATAAACGCTCATGCTTTTTGAGCACCTCCTAAGGGAAACTGGGATCAAAAATACAGCCATGGAGGCATCTGCTCTTTGTTCTGCCTGAGGACTTTTAAGATTGTTTTAAAAAGAAAAGAGCAATATCAGGATTACACAAGGCAACTTGACTAAATCTCCAAGGTCCAGGTAAAGACCGGGAGGTCTCAACCATTACATCTGCAACTCGGTTCAAGAATGCTCCAACTCAGCCTTCCCTGGGGCTGCCGGCCACTCCTTCCTATTTGTCTGGTGGAAGCAGGTGTTCCCCAGGGCACCAGAGCAGCATAGCCGCGTCAGCAGTTCCAGGAAGCTGCCCCAACCTTGGCAGCAGCATGAGTATCATGTCAGGTTTGAATTGTCTAATGTTCTCAAATGGCCAAGTCCGCTCTAGGCTTCTGAAGAGTGGCGAGTCTTTCCTGGTGCCTCCCTAGGATGCTGCACACTAACAGGACACCAGAGAGGTCAGGCGGGCTTTCTCCTTCCCACTGCTTCATTTCCTGACAACCAAGTGTCCTTCTGCTGGGGAATGTCTGGAGAGGAGCACAGCTCCCAAGCCCGGGAAGTGTGTGTGGGGGACACTGGGCTCTCCAGGGGCGTGGATCGGGGACACACCTCTCTGACCCCTGTACCTACAGGATCTGCAGGGATTTTTTTTTTTTTTTTTTTTAGCAGAAATATTCTGCTTTCTCTTCTTTGTTTCTGTTGGGAAGAAGGCATAATTCAACTGGGATTGTTCACATACTCTTAAGGGACTATGAGCGGGAAGAAACAGAGAAGCACATCTATGGAGGGCCTGATAAATAAATGCCAGTAAAGGCTCAGGTGACACTGAAGCCATTACCTTATTTAATCCTCACAATAAACCTGCCAGGACAGTGTCGCAGCCCCTCAACATGCTCCACACATAAGCAGCAGCCCAGGGTCCATATGCACATTTGAACCTCACTTCCCCAAGCATGTAGCCTTGACTGCATGACAATGACTTCCACATTTTAATCAGCACTCCAGGGGGCTCTGGCCATCAGGGAAGTTTGGGAAGTCAGTGGCAGCTGACAGCTCACTCTGGTGCTAGTGGCTGTGCATCTGCAGCATCTGGGGTTGACCTATGGATGGGGTGAAAGTTCACCAATAATGCTGCAACCCCACCCCCAAGCTAAGAAAATGCCCTAGGAACCAAGCTCCCAGGACTCAGTGGGGCCACGCCCTGAACCTTGCTTTCCCCATCTGCCTCACAGGGACAACAGCCTCTATCTCACATAGAGGATTGTCTGGAAGATCACAGAAACAGCTTAGTGAAGTGCCAGGCACAAAGGAGGTGCCCCCAAATGTGCTTTCTGCCACTTGAGTCTGAAGGACCAAGGCTGGCAGAGCAAGCTCCCCTCCATCAACTGGGGTACCTTGCATTCACTGATCCAAATACCTGAGCTGCAACCCAGCCAACACAGCACCTTGCTTTTCTTTGATCTAGTTCAAGTCTCAACTCCTCCATTGCTCTGCTAGCAGCTTCACAGTGGGGAGGAACCTTTGAGGTTATGCAAAAGGGTATAAGCTCTACCTCCATGTGACTTGAATGCCTCCTGCCAGAGGGAGCTCAACTCTCAGTGGGCAGCCTGCTCCGTGAAGACCCTCCCTGCTGGGGGCTGCTGGGGACAAGATGGGTCACCCCCAGCACCAGTGCATGAGGGGCCACAGGCTGGTCCTCTCTCTGGATGTGCCTGCATGTACGCAGTGCAGGGGGCTCCAGGCTGTGGCTCAGAGAAGGGACCTCAACCAGAAATCTCTCAGTTTAGCCAAGCCCAGGCCATAACAAAGAAGCTCCGAAGGAAAGTCATTATTTCCTTTGATGTGTGCTGGTGCCCTGTGATTCATGTCTTTTCTCTTTGCTTTCTTCTCTGTCTTCCTCCCTTCTCTGTTTTCTTCCCCTCTTTCCCCTTTTCTATCCACCCTCCTTTCCTTTCTTTCTTCCTCTTCTTCTCTTTGTTTTCCTAATAAACATTTGCAAAACTCCTACTCTGGGCTAAGTTGGGCTGACCAGGGTCATAACAAAGTTGCGCAGGAGGAATTCAGCCTAGAGGGGAGACAGACTGGTAATGACAAAGACGCCCATCTTCAGTGTCTCCTCATGTCACAGTTTTATAGAGCACTGTCCAATCAAGGCCCCTGGTGTGCTGGGTGCATTCCATCACAGGTCACCCCCAAGCTCGGAGCCCTCCATTGCCCCCAAATAAAAACACCTTAGCAAGGCCTTACTTGATCTGGCCTGCCTACCTCTGCAACTTTATCTCCAATCCCCAGTCCAATCCCTCCCTTCTGCCCCTGTCACACTGGCCTTCTTGTCCTTCCAACGTGTGGCTTTCGTCTCAGGACTGTGCCTCACGCTTCCTTCCACCTTCATGGTTTCCCATCCACCAGCACCACTCAACCTCTTCAGGTATCTGCTCAAATGGAACCTCCCGCAATGGGTCCCCTGGGCTCCCGTGGCTGGACAACAGCCCCATCACTCTGTCTGCCCCTGCTTCACTGGCCTTCAGAGCACTTCCTGGCATCCTGCTGTATACTGATTTATTGCTCTTATCTTCCTAAAACATAAACTCTTAACAGGACAGGGACACTGCCAGTTTTATTCACTACTGCACCACTAGACCTCAGCATAAGGCTTAGGTGACAGTTGGAGCTCAGAGATGCATGTTGAATGAGATTGTCTGTGCAAATCCTGCCCAAGTGGGGACAAGAGAAAAGTCTGTTAACTTCAGTTAACACTGGGGGTTCCTGGCATGCTGCCCTAGAGTGCAGTAACCACAGCCTTAAGAAATCAAGAAATCCCAATTCTTTACAAAGATGCAGCTGACGACGCAAATCCAAATGGAGACAGCGGGTAGCCAGATCTTTAGCCAGACTTCCCCTTGAGCCTCATTGTTCTCATCTTTAAATTGGAACAAAATTGTTTATTAATTATGACATTCTGAGCTCCAAGTGTATGTGCTTGGTCCTATGTGGAGTGTTCTGCATGCTTGATTCGTCATTTTCACCATGAGGAGAGTAGGGAGGGGTCATTCATTCTGTGGACAAAGAGCTGAAACTTCAGAGAGGGTATGCAATTTGTCTAAAGTCACACAGCTGGCAAGGGGTGGAGTCAGGGCTTGTACCCAGCTCTGTGTGACCCCAAGCTCATGCCTTTTGCTCCTCCATGTGTTCTGGATATGTTCATGATCTGCCTAAGCGCTAATGGACAAAGATCACGTGCTGTGAACTGCAGCATGTTTTGCAAACAGAGGTCATTATTTTGGTATTTTTGAGTTCTGACTCCCTAAGAAGGGAAAGACTGACTTTATTTAGACAAGCTGATCTCTCAGTGGCTCTTGGGAATTCTCAGAAGTGTGACCAGGTCCACTTTGCTGGGCACTCAGCCTCCTTCCTGAGGGCAGTGGGGATGGTACTGGGGAAGGGATTTTGGTCCTGGGGAAGGGATGGTCCTGGGGAAGGGATGGTCCTGGGGAAGGGATGGTCCTGGGGGAAGGGACACCCAAAGGTCTGTCCAGCCCCACTGCTGGTCAACTCTCAGGCCAAGAGCAGCCCCTCAGATGCTCTGCCCTATATAAAATGATTCCAAGACACTTTGGACATCTGTCCCTTCACCCATTGCCCCTCAAACAGCCACCAGGGCAATCAGTGAGAACGCTGGGCTTCGATGCCCGCGCCAACAGAAGCTGGAGGAAGGGGCGGTGGGAAAGGGCGGTGGGCCAGACGGTGCTGCAGAGAAGAGCAGGGAACTAACACGGATTTAGTATTTAGTGCCCGTTTCCATGCAGGCTCTAGGGTTGAGGTTCAACTCCTGCTTGCATTCCTTACTAGCTGTGAGGCCTCAGGCAAGTCATGGAAGCACTTTGTGCCTCAGTTTCCTCACCCATACACTGGAGAGAGTATTTGCACCTCCAAAAGTTATTGTGAGATCATCTCTGCAGAGCGCACCAACAGCACTGTGCCTGGCACCCAGTAGAGGCTCAGAACAGTTGTGGCCTCAGGAGCTACTGCCACCCTCAGGGCACCACACCCTTGCTCTCTGACCTCCTGCCCAGTGGGAGGCCTCACTTCCCTTCCAGCCCCTACAGCAGGAACCTGATAACTCTTTTGCCTCTCCCCCTCCTGCTTTTAACCAATCTCCAGGCCCTGTTTGCTCTGCTTCCTGTTTCTACACAATCATCCTGAACACAGCAACTTTCCACCCTGCGTTCAGGGCTCCAGCTCAACCACAACAGTGGTCCCAGAACTTTGTTGCCTCTTACATCACACTCATGCCTCAAAAGCAAATTGTCTATTAAAGGTGAAAGGTTAAGATCCTTACTATGTAAAGAACCTTTGCATATCAGTAGGAGAAAGAAACTCCCATACAAGGAGGTAGTTTCCACAGGAAAAATTGCAAATGGCCAGCAGGCATGGGGAAAAGCTCAAGATGACCAGTAATGAAAAAAAGTAATTGCAAATGGAAATACCTGCAAGTTTTACCTGCATGCTGACAATATAATCCATAAAAGATATATCCACGTATATCTCACATATATATATATCTCACATATATATCTCAAATATATTCATGTATCCATATATATCTTACATACAAGGGCAAAACAGTGGAGATATAGATAGATAGTGCAGAGATAGATAGATAGATGGATAGATAGACAGACAGACAGATATGGCTGGAATGATTCTACCAAAATATCATGCTAACAATTCTGGTTATATCTGGCTGTGATTAGGGATGACTTATGTTCTTTACTGTGATCTTCTATAATTTCCAGATTTTCCCCAATAAGCATGCATTTATTTATAATCTCTCACTTTTTCTCCTTTATCCCTCTTTTCCCCTGCAGTCCCTCCTCTTCCTCCCTCTCTCTCCCTCTCTCCTTTCTCTCTCCCCTCCCTTCTTCTCTCTCTCCCTGGCTCCTTCCTTCTCTCCCTCATGCATGCACATTGTATATTGCCCCATTGCCTATGGGGGAACAAATTCATAATCCTCATGGCTCTCCACAGCCTGCTTGCAACCTATTTGTCTGCCTCCATCTCCTGCCTTTCTCTCCTTGCGTTATCATTAAAACCAAACTCCTGGCAGTCTCTGAACACAGTGGACAGCTTCACTTCTGTAACTGGCTAAGCCCCACCTGCCCTTCAAAGTGGCTGGGGCCTGGCTTGCTCTGGGAAGGCTTTCCTGGTCCCACCCAGAGGCCCTGTCCCTGCCAGGTCAGTGCGCCCTTGGGCTCCTGCAGCACCCCTGCCTTCCTTCCTATATGGCACCTCCTAGACCCGCTGCCCTATTCTGCTGCTTCCTTTGATCTGCCCTGCTAGTTTACGAGCTTTTCTGGGCATCTGTGGTGTTCCCTGAGCTTATAGCATCTGCCACCAAACCAAGTGTTTAGGAAATACTTGGGGAACTGAAATAAACTTGAATTTTGGCATTTTTGACTGGTGAGTATGTAGTATTATTCTCATTTTAGAGTTCAAGAAAACCAACTCAGTATCACATTGTTAGGTGACAAAGCTTACATTTAAACACAGGTCATCCAGTGGGAATTAGGGGTGGTCTAACCTGAACCCTTAGGGTCAGGCTCACAGGCTTTCTCCACCGATGCAGATTTAATAAGGAACAAAATGCATTTCAGGGAGCAATGAGGGAGGGAATGAAGGGGTGGCTGGTGTAATAACAGCAAGAGTTAATACACCATTGACACTTACATGTGTCAGGAATGGTGTAAGCACTTGACATATCTCAGTTTCCATTAAAAAAATTATATAAGGAGGGAAGCATTACTAGCTCCATTTTAGAAGTGAAAAAAACTGAGTCATGGACAAGTTCAGTCCCTTGCCCAGATCGCAGAACTGGGATTTGGACTCCACCAGGCCAGCTCACAGCCAGCACTTGGCAGCTGAGCTGCGCTGTCCGGTGGCAGGGGAGGTATAGTTATGTACCACAGGCTGTGGGGATGGAGGCATTTGTTGTTCAGGAAGAGGTGCTGCCCCACTGAGGCAGCAGAGACCCACCACTGGGGAGCAGGCTGAGACTGGCATGTTCTCAGACCAGAGCTGAAGTTTCCCACATGGGTGGCATAATGTACGAGAGAAGGGTCCCTGCCCAAACTCATACCTCCTCAGACAGGTCACTGGATCAGGAAGCAGGCACATCTGAGGGCAGGCAAGGGGCTCGGCGTGAAACACTTAGATGAATCAAGGGAGGGGAGGATCAAGCAACCTGCCTGGGCCCCCACTGTATGCAAGGCACAAAACTTACTTAGCCCATTTAATCCTCACTTCTTCACTTCACTTTACAGGAAACTGATGCTCAGAGAGGTAAACTAACCTGTGCCACAGCACACAACTGGTAGCTGGTACAGCTGGGATTCACACCCAAATGTGCCTCAGGCTTCCAAAGAAGAGGGATGTGTCAGACACTCCAGACTACCAGAATCCTGATTTCCCAGGCTTCTCTGCTTCACCCTACCCCCCAGACCCTGGTCATAGCTCTGATGGAGATGACAGGGTGTGGGGAGTGACGGTGAGAACAGCAATGGCTTGGTAGATGGGAGGTGCCAACCCCTGCCACTGTGAACAACCCCTGAATCTCAGTTTCCTTATCTGTAACATGGGAATGCTGGATTTGAGACACTGTCTTCAGGTCCTTTTTGAGATTAATATCCTGAACTCCACTGCTACTTGTACTACCCCCTTTCTGTGAAAACAGAATGACACAGCGGGCATCTCCATGCCTGGCTGCAGCAAGTGGGTGGGCTCAGTGGGCAGGCTCACTCGTGTTGCAGCAGTGACCCTGCTGGCCTTGCTTCCTCAACTACAAGGCTTCAAGGATTGAGGTAATAGAGAGGCAAGGTCAAGTTTAAACCCACAGGAATACACACAACACTTAGCATGATTCTTTGTGCTCCCAGGGGAATCCCATACATCAACAGTTAATCTGACCGGTGCTGGGCTCTGAGCTTATACATATGACCTCATTTCATCTTTCCTTCAACCCCACAGGAGAGATACTGGCAAGCCTTGTCCATTTTATCCATGAATACACTCAAGTCCATATAGCTTTAGTGATTTACCCAAGGTCATATTCATGACAGATGATTCTTAAGTGGCTAAATTTAATAATATTCCTCCAGAAATGGACCCCACATAGTGCAAGAAAGTTATGAGTGAGGATGGAGTTAGATCCAATTGGCCTGAAGCCCAGGGCCACTGACCTGGTGAGTTTGCTAAATAGAGGAGGAGGGCATGGGGCCTCTTTGTGGCAGGTGCTCCCCATTCCATGGTTATGAGAGACCATGGATGTTACCTTGAGTCACACAGCCAGTGACAGATCTGACCTCAGGCTGTCTAGCCCCACAGCTGGGCTTGTTTCCCTCCCCCTCAGGAGGGGAGCCTGTAGACTGCAGATTTTTCTCCTGTTGAATGGCCTCATCCTCTACAGAGCTGCAGGAGACCCCCACCCACATTTTCTGGAACATTATTCTGCAACCAGGAGTAATCACCATGACAACCAGGGTCTTCTCACCACCTCTGCAGCCCCTCTCTACCCACGGCCTGCAAAGGTTGGCAGGTTGCTGAGGCAGGAGCCTGGAAGAGCTCTCAGAGCAGGGCAGCATGGGCCTCTGCAAGTGCCCTCTGCCCAGCTCCAACCAAGGGGCTGAGGAAGTGGAAAGGTGGGCCAAAGGCCGGAGACAGGCAGAGTGTTCCCACTGCCTAAGCCCCTGGGCTCTTCCTTAAACCCCTGTGGTCTGAACGCTTCATGCCAGTGTGTGGAAGTCCTCAATCCCGGGCAGCCCAGGCCCTTCTCAGTCCACTCTGCTTCCCTGGACACAGGAACCATGGCTGCCACCAGCTAGCGGCTCCTGCTTCCTAACAGGGCCCAGTGCCTGGAACTTCTGTCAGGGCTGCCTATGTTCACCGACTGTGCCCTCCTCATTTGTAAAGTGCCCACATAATTGACCCTATCACAGGGATACTCCCCTGGCCCATGTCCCCTCTTCCACTCTGTGCTTAGAGCCTTGTGTATGGGGTAGTCGGTGTCCAGCAATGTGGGAGCACCCCAGGGGCAGGACCTCTGTGCCACCCTGTGCCACTCTTGGTGCCCCACTGGAGGTTCAGGGCCTGGCATGGAGAGATCAGTGAATTATTAGTGAAAGAATGAATGAACCACACACCCGTTGACTAGAAGAGGAAAAGTAGAGGTGCACGGGTGAGGAGACAGAAAAGTGAGGAAGGTGGAGAATTAGGAGAAGGGGTCCTGGGGCACCCTCTACTTACCCAGCCTGGCCCTGAAGCTGCGGACCGTGTTGCCCCCTCCCGGCCGCGCGCCCCGCCGGCTGTACTTCTCATAGAGCCTGTGCATGTGGACAGCGACCATGTCCTGGGCGCCGGAGCCCAGCGTGGCGGCCGCGTCCCCAGGGGGCCGCTGGGGATCCCTGTCCCCCTGCAGGCTGTCTGCGGCTGCGGGCAGTGCAGACCAGGCGGGAGCCCTGTGGCTGCCGGCCGCGTCCCGGAACAGCAGCAGAAACAGCGGCAGCAGCGGCAGCAGTTGGGGTCCGGGGCCCTGGCTGGTCCGAGTGGGGACACGAGCCATGGCGTGGTGAGGGCAGCAAAGGGCCAAAGTCCAGGAGGAGGAAGGCGAGCACGGGCGCACCGGAGGTTGCGGACTGACCTCGCGGCAGTAGGGCGCGCCGGGAGAGCCCTGACAGCAGGGCGCTGGATACCGGGTTCCGCGCGGGGCGAGGGGCTTAGCGGAACAGGCAGCCGGGCGCGTGGTCCGTGGGTACCGGCGGCCCGAGCCCCCGGACAACGGTCACGGCCGTCCGGAGCAGCGCAGAGCCAAACCGAGCCCGAATCGGCGCGCTGCCTCGGCGGACTCGCGCCGCGAAAGTTTGCAGCCCACTGCGCACCCGACCCGGCGGATTCGAGGGGCGGGGCGGGACGGGGCGGGGCGGCCGGCGGCGCCCTAGAGGGGACCCGGCTGCGCGCCCCGGACCTCTGGGGCTGCCGCAGACACTGCCGTCCCCGGCCCGGCTGCGGTGTGCGTGCGCCCGTGTGTAGCAGCGTGCGCGCGCCGGGG
>NW_016808091.1:47372-129575 GCF_001698545.2 Rhinopithecus bieti
CGCCCTAGAGGGGACCCGGCTGCGCGCCCCGGACCTCTGGGGCTGCCGCAGACACTGCCGTCCCCGGCCCGGCTGCGGTGTGCGTGCGCCCGTGTGTAGCAGCGTGCGCGCGCCGGGGTGTGCGCCCGCGAGTGTGGGGGGCGTGGGCGTGGGCGAGCGCGCTCCCCGCTCCCCTGCCGAGAGCCCGAGACCCAGCCCCGCAGTCGGCTCCTGTGTGTCGGCGCCGCAGCCTGGCCTGGCTGCGAGGGGGGCTGGGCAGCAGTTGGAGGGGCCCTGCCTGCTGGGTTGCCCCTGCAATGGCATGCGATGGCTATGTGATTGCAAGATGACAGCTCCCCTGTGAGGACCAGAGAGGGGATACACGTGCGCCCAGTTGCCTCGGAGTCAGCGTATGTCCAAAATGTGAGAGTGTGGGGAACAGATATCCTCTCTGGACTGACTCCCTAAAGAGAAGCCCTCACCCCAAAGCTCATGCCACCCAAGGGAACTGGAACAAGATCCTGATTAAAATTCAGAATTAGCTGATTAACCAGCCCTTTATTTGGCAACAGTAATTCCAGTTGTTGAAGAAACACATCAAAGGCCCTTATTAATCTTTGGACATGTAGCCTTCAGGATTGCAGGGGTAAGACGTGCTTTCAATTTGCCTTTACAAACATTTCCAAAGCATCAGAGCAGGAGGAGAGAAAGCAGTGGCTTTCCTAAGAAGGGTTCCCAGTGAAGTGAGGGTGTAGTGAGTCCCTGGCCCACTGCCCCTCGACTTAACCCTGGGGCAGAAGGTCCTGATCTTTGTCTTGCCTCTAGCAGGACTTCTGCATTGATAGAATTCAAGGGCTCCTATGAACTTGATGGTGAAAAAAAATACATGTTTATTTTCATTAACTGTAACTGAAACTTATCATTAACTAATGTTATAAATGCAAGCAACCAACCACAGTGGTATTAGTGACTTTTTCACCAATAGGCACCATCCACAGATATTTTCATATCACGTGAGAGTGGTTGCAGATTTATCAACATATCATGTTTACTCATTAGGACTTCAGGTAGGCCTACTGCTAGTCAACAAAAAGGAATATAGTTACTATGTTGCAAAACTGTTTTTAAATGTTTTTGATAACTATATTCTAATGTAATTTCTTCCTTTGTAACTCTGCATATTTAATTTTATACATTTAAAAATATTCTTTTAATAAGGGGTTCACTGGCTTCCCTAGACTTAGAAAGGGGCCTAAGACCCACCTAAAAAGTTTAAGGACCCTTGAGAGGGAAGGAAAGGACCACGTCAAGCCCATGTTCTTCCAGAAAGCTTCCAGATACAGTCTATGCTACATTTCAAAGGACTATTTGCAAACTTGTGAACAGGCTGTTCCCTCTACTTGGTAACTTTGGGCTCTGTGAGCCAAAATAGTTACTTTTCTTGGAGGGCTCACAATGCAATAATTGAAAAATTGCTGGAAAAAGCTGCTGTTGGTGTGTAAAACACGACCCATTTGTAATTTTTTAAAATCTTGCAGTGTCAAATTAGAGGCCATCCTATTAAGAGCTTCTGAACTTCAGACTTGTAGCTTTTGGAAAACCAGAGGAAAGCATTTTATTTATTTTGAAAACTACATCACAGTGTGTTCACCTTCCCATTAGGATAACTCCCATTTGTTCTGAACCAGTTTTCAAAAATGGTTTGCCTGGAGGTGAGATGATCGGGTCTCAGCCTGGGACTTAGTGAATCTCTCCTTATAAATGATCAGACCATCTTTCAGTGGTCCCTTCCCCACTCCCACCCCACTTCCCTCCTTCGCCATGTGCCCCTCACTTCCCCTCTGTCCTCTTCTCCCCTTCCCCCCCAGAATGCCTCTGACCTGCACCAGCTGGGGGTAACCTCTCCTCATGGGTAGTTTTGTCTCTGCTGGGGCCATACACAATCGAGGCCTGTGAAAAGGAGGGTGAGTCCGCAGGAGGCCCGCACAAGCTGGGCTATTCGGAATCGGTGTCCATTAAAGCCTTCTGGCTCTCCTTAACTCATTCCCGCTCCATTCAAGCCAGCCTGAGGGTCAGGCTTTAGCCAGCACTAAAACCTGTAGGGTACAGATTCTCTGACATTGTTGGGAAAGAATTAAGGCATCAGCCAGGGACGGCTAATATTTCTTGCCTCATTTTATTGCCGAACAGCGGGACTGTAAAGTCTTGAACACGAGCACTGTGGCCCCCTTTCATGTAGCCGAGATGATGGGATAAAAATGTGTTTGGTGAAGCAATTCAGATTACCACTGGGTCACATCCTCACTGGCTCTCAGCACGGCCCTTGAAACAGCATCACTGTGACAAGAAACAATCTCTGTGCAATTTCAGCTCATGCAGAACAGTTTTTCTAGTGTGGAAATGAGGCTAATTGTGGAGCTTGCCCACGAGAATGTTTTGTTTTTAATAGCTCAGGCCACAGCTCAAAATAAGAGTTGAGATGGCAGATTGTGGAGACAAGTCCTCAGATCTGTGATTTCTGACAGCTTCCTGCAAAATTATCGTGGTTCTGGGAGTTCCGTACACTGCAATTACCAGGGGTGCTGAAGCCTTGAACTTGCTGACTGAAGTGAATAGTGTTCTCTCCAGACAGAAGAGAAGTAGTTTGGGGGCCCTCAGTCCTCTAGGCCTCCTTGCTGTGCACTCTGGGATAGCAGGGTTTTCTTCAGCTCAGAAAGTCGTGAGCAAGGAGTGAAGAGACTCCATAGTTATGAAGGTCTGCACCAAAGTAAGGAAGTAAAACAAACCCTGGGTAGTTTTGAAAAGCAAGCTCGTTTGGTTTCATCAAGAATCTCTCCCCAAATAAATGTTCCCAAGTGATTGTTTAATGATATTGTCCAGTTAATTTGTAGCAGAGCTAGTGTGTGATTCTAACTAGCTCTGTAACCCTGGGGCAGCCCCATTGCCTCTCTGGAATCCTGGGAGCCTCTTCTTTAAGTGAGAAGTCTGGCCTCCAGGCTCTGCTGCAGCTCCTGTACTCTCCTCCTGGTTCTGTGGCCCCATGTTAACACGTTCTTGGAAGTGAGGGGGTTCCCATGACCCTGTGGAGTCAATTGGGACTAGATTCATGTCCCTGTTTTCGCTGCTACTTAGCTGTGTGATGTTAAGCAAGTCACTTGCCTTCTCTGGATGTCAGTTTTTTCGACTCTAAGATGGGGACAAGAGCAGGCTAGTATGAGGATTCTTGGCCAGATTTTAAAGTGAGATGATACTAACTAAATTGCATTGATCATTGGGATTCGTCTTTTCATTTACTGTGTGTTTGAAAGAAGTTGTAGCACATTTAAAGTGGACCCAGACTGTCAGATTTGGTGAGAGGTTCAAGCCTGGCTGTTCTCTGCAGAGAATTTACTCTGTAGAGGAAATTCGTTTCTTAGTGCACAGTGCCAGCAACTAAAAAAAAAAAAAAAAAAAAAAAAAAGGAAAGGGAATGTTTCCTTGATGAGGAAGTCATAGACCTCTACTAAGGAACTGTTATGCTGTTATTGTCTGTGTCTACGGATTCTTGTCCAAAGACTGGGAGGATGATTCACAGCTCTTCATCTAGATTTCCAAAGCTCCTGGCTCTTAAGGACAAAAGAAATGCAAGTGAGTCCCTGTTCCCGTTGGGGCATGAGCTGTGGGGCGCTAGAGACAGGAACCCCAGGGCCTCCCCAGGCCGCCGGGCCAGAGCGTAATAAATCTGTGAAATAACAAGCACAAAGGACTTTATAATCAATGACAGATTTTATTTTTGCTCTGGCAAAATCCATCCATGGAGTTAACATTTTATAGGGAAATAACTACCCACTTTGTGACTCCTCCTCAGCCCATATTCTCTTTCTTAAAGTTGGGAAAAGCTCAGAGAATCAAAGTCAGCTCCTCTGAGAACCGTGGCAAGAGAAAGCATGACTTCCCCTGGGCGGGGACCCAACTCTCCCGTTACTTCCTAGGGTGGTGGGGGCCATTCATTTCTGTTTTGCTAAAATACCCGTGACATGTGAATAAACTAGGATTACAGAACATTGTCTCGGTCAGTAATCTGAGCCGGCATGGGCTCTGGTTTGATGAAATATGGTGCTCTCTGAGCAAACATGGGAATTGGTATTACTTCTCGTTAAAGCTGAACAGTGGAGCTATTTAGAACTGACGCATGAATGCAGCACTGTGGGGAGTGACAATTTGAAGGGAACCGATTTGGGGGAGGAGGGCAGTGGTGTGTGTGTGTGTGTGTGTGTCTGTGTGTGAGAGAGAGAGAGAGAGAGAGAGAGCCAGCTAGTTAAGAGGAGTCTATGGGAGAGGCAGCCAAGGGGACACTTTGAAAATTAGGACCCCTTTGTAGCTTCACAGTCTCCTTATCAGCCCCAAATAATCTTGCTCAAAATCTTTGACTACTCTCCTTCATGGGATGGATAAAGCCTTCTGTCCTTGTCCTGGCATTTAAGCCCTAACCATCTGGCCTCTCTGTCCTGGTGGAGTCTTTCCCCAGCCTCTGTTCCTATACGTCCTCTCCTGTCCCAGAATTTACAGCAACTTCATTCCTTGAGTTCTCATCCCAGGTCCCTCCCCATGGCTTTAAGGTGGCTGTAGCTAATTCCCCTATCGCCAGCACCCAGGCATTCATGGCCTCAGCTGCCAAGACTTCTGTCTGCTGAGGGCTCACAGTGGAGCCCTTCCTCAGGAAGGTCGACAGGAGCAGCCTCACTCAAGTTATCTCACACTCCAGGGACAGCCAAACCCAGTGACTAGGTGCAGGGGCCTGGAAAGCACCATAGGGCCACCTGGCTCCTAGGCTGTCTATACCACTGTGTCATTTAGCTTCTCCCTCCGGTTATCCTGGTCCCTCCACTCCCTTATTGGTGTGGTCCCCCTAGCACTCTCCCATACACTTCTGCACTCAAATTTCTATCTCAGAGTCCCAACCCTGTGTTACCCTACCTGAGATAGTTCATGCCAGGAGTGATCTAAGGAAGTGGGCTGTAAGGTGGTATCTGAGGCACTCATCATCTGACATTCAGTGGCAATGAGGACTCTGTGGCTGCTGTAACTGGAGTACCCACAGCCTGATGCTGTGGTGGTGAGCTGGAGGGGTCACTTTCTTAGGGGTTAGATTGGTTCAGGGGAAGGAATAATACTGAAGACAGTGGGATTGTCAAGTGCCATGGATGCATTGGAGATAGACAATAAAAGGTTGAGAGCAATGAAACACTAATTCAAGGCAGAGTGAGAACTGGAGGATTATGACACCATATAAAGAAACCCTCAATTCTTACAGCCAGTCCTGCTGAGGACCGGGCTCAGGACTTAACATATGAAGATAGCAGAGCTCCAAGAATGGTTTGATTCTTAACCCCAGCACTTGTGTTACGCCAAATTCAGGCCCTTCTTAACCTCAGCACTTCTGTTATGCTAAAGTCAGGGGTCAGGCCCTGAGACTTGGAGTGGGGGCATCATGGTGGATGTACTCAAGAGTCTTAAAACCCTATACTTCCTTGAACACTCTGGGCCTGGGGAGGTGGGCTCTGCCCACTTTGCTTGAAGATGATAAAGATGTAGCATGCACCCGTCTCATAATCTACCCTTACCTGTTCCCTGGCTGCCAGATGAAACCTGGGCTTATGTCACCACCTCGCCCAGCCAGGGAAGTCCCGGTGGGAGGTGAGGCCAGCTGGATTTCCTGGGTCAAGGGGGCACTTGGGGAACTTTCCTGTCTTACCAAAGGATTGTGAAACGCACCCATCAGGAACTTCCCTGTCTTACAAGAGGTTTGTAAAATGCACCAATCAGTGCTCTGCAAAATGCACCAATCAGTGCACTGTAAAACGCTAATTAGCGCTCTGTAAAATGCACCAATCAGGAGAATCCTAAGAGTAGCCAATCACAGGGAGGATTAAAAAAGGGCATTCTGATAGGACAGAAATGGAACATGGGAGGGGACCAATTAGGGAATAAAAGTTGGCCACCCCAGCCAGCAGTGGCGCTCGGGTCCTCTTCCATGCTGTGGAAGCTTTTTCCTTTTGCTCTTCACAGTAAACCTTGCCACTGCTCACTGTCTGGGTTCGTCCCATCTTTAAGAGCTGTAACACTCACTGCGAAGGTCAGTGACTTCATTCTTGAAGTCAGCGAGACCGGGAACCCACGGACGGGAACCAACTCCTGACACACCAGGCCCACCAAAGGGAAGAATACTGTAGACTGGAGGATCTGCAGAGTCACCGTGTATAAGCAGGACCTGAGGGAGTATGATTGGGATGGGTCCCAAGGGTGCTGAATCAAGGGGAACTGGATATGGAAGTGGATAAGGGAAAGTTCGTCAATCCAGGAGCACGATTCCACGATACGGGTTTTCCACCGTGGCAAGGGCCCTAGAGTATGGGGCTGATATGTTTATGGGTTGGCCCTTGGACACTTGGAAAAAGCAATGGCCTGCACTAAGTGACGTGTCAATGCTGAAATAGCTGTGGTAAGTGATAGAAGAATGGACTGAAGGCTCAGAGAGCAGACATGCTGGATTAGAAATGGTACACAGGCTGGAAAGCCACCAGCCTATATGTTCCATGGAAGGACTCAGAGGACTCTCCATTTACCAAAATGATAAGAAATCCAATGGTGAGAGGGGCAACAGCAACATGCAAAGCTCAGGGATGGCTTCTATCTGTAGGCTGGGGCTGAGAGTAGAGGGTATTGTTACTGATCTGGGCTCCCTAGCAGAAATGAGGATGAAAGGATCCCAAAATAATGGAGTACTTTGCTGTCCAAATCAAAGTAGATGCACTTATCAAAATGAGAGGTGTGGTCAGATTTCAGCCAGGGTTCCCAACTCATGGGGAGCTATGAAGACGTTTAATCAAACCTGCAGTCGCTGGGAGTAATATTGACGGGCAGCCCACAAGAGCACCATTCAATTTGTACAAACTAAGACAAATCAAGGATGGATAAATGAGGCCGAGGGCAGCCACTCCAAAAACAGTAACACTCCTTTGATGGGCTTGAGCCAGTTTCTATACCTGAACACTTTGAGTGAGGGAGAGGCTGGGACCTCAGAAGGAAGGCGCCTGCAAACACCACAGCAAGGATAGATGGTGGTGATTTCCTATCCTTCTCCAAAGGGACCTATCACCATTTACTCAGGCAACCACTGAACCTGAGGGAAGGGAAACATCTAGACACGTCAAGAATAAATGGACACATGGTCCAGGTTGACATTGATACCAAGGACCCAACGCCTCATTATAACTCCCCTGCTAGAGTGGATTTTGTGGAAACCAGATGTTCAATGAATCCTGGTGCAGCCCAGCTCACTGGGCTTGTGGACTCATCCACAGCGGTTTCCCTACTCCTCAAATACAGAATTGCAACAAACATCCTTGGTAGCTGGCAGAACTTTACATGGGTTCTTTGGCTTACAGGGCAAGAGTTAGAAGAGTGGGGAAGGCAAGTTGAAACTTGTGGGGTAAGAGTTACCATAGCAGAGGAGTCCAAGGAGAAGTGTCTGAAACCATTCTCTCATCCCTGTCCTGGCCAGATTAATAAATCAAAATCAGTGTCATGTCCCAAGGGAAATGGTAGTGATTAGTGCCATCCTTAAAAACCTAAAGGATGCAGTTGTTATGGTTACACGCTCTCCTCATTTAATTCGCCAGTCTGGCCCCTACAGAAAACCAGACATATGCTAGAGAACGACAGTGATGACTGCAAATTCACCAAGCGATGTGTGAGTAGCCCTTACCACAGCCAGATGTGGGATCTTGGCTAGAGCAGATTGACATGGCTTCAGGAATCTGGTATGCCACCTCTGACCTGGTGAATGTATTCTTCTTCATCCCATTCGAGAACACAGAGCGCTTTTCATCCCCATGGGGCAGGTCCCAGTATACATTTACTAGTATGTGTATTTCTTGTCCTAGGGCCATGTTAACTATACCACTTCTGTCATGAGGGATCAAATGGACATGGGTCATCTGGATATTCCACTGAGCATAACATTGGTCCACTGTATTAATGACATTGTGTTAACCAGAAAGAATAAGTAAGAAGTGGAATCAGCAATCAGTAAGAATACTTTACAGACCTTGGTAAGATGCCTGTGCTCCAGAGAGTGGGAGATGAACTCCATGATGATTCTGGGGTTTGCCTCATCATTGAGACTATGAGGTGGTGTGTTAGTCCATTTGTGTTGCTATAAAGAATACGTGAGACTGAGTAATTTATAAAGAAAAGAGGTTTATGTGGCTCATGGTTCTTCAGGCTGTACAAGAAGCATGGCCCCAGCATCTACTTCTGGTGAGGGCCTCAGAGAGCTTCCACTCATGGTGGAAGGCGAAGGGGGAGCAGGCATCACATGGTGAGAGAGGGTGCATGAAAAGGAGAGGGAGGAGGTACAGATTCTTTTAAACAACAAGATCTCATGTGAACTCACAGAGTGAGAACAAACTCATTATTGCAAGGACAGCACCAAGCCATTCATGAGAGATCTATCCCCGTGACCCAAACACCTCCCACTAGGCCCACCTCCAACATTGGAGGTCACATTTCAACATGAGATTTGGAGGAGACAAAATATCCAAACATATCAGGTAACGAGTGGCCTGAGCAACTTGGAACATTCCCTCCAAAGTAGGAGACACATTGTATCTTGTACTTACCATCTCTAAGAATAAAACAATTCCTGGTAGATTTTTTTGGGTTCTGGAGATGACGTGTTCGATCTTTGTGAATGCTACTCTGACCCAGAGGGACACAGAAGGATGTCAGCTGTGAGTGGACCCAGAGCAGGAAAGAACCCTGCAACCTGTCCAGGCTGTGAGCAAGCAGCCCAGCTGCTAGGATCATAGGAGCTGTCAGACCTGTGGTATTACAGGTATCTGTGGAAGAAAGATATCATATGGGATTTGTGGCAAGGTCCAGTAAGAGGGAGTCCAAGCCATCTGCAGCAGAATTATATGCCCTTTGAAAAGTACCTCCTGATACTGGGCTTCATTCAAGATGAAGAGCTTAACCATGGGCCATCAGGTGATCATGCAGCCAGAACTGCCTGTCATGAGCTGTGTTCTCGTAGATCCACCATGTCTACATGGTCCATAAGCTTGGGTGGGCCCAGCAGTAACTCATCAAAGATGGAAGTGGTCCATCTGGGATGCACATGAGCAGTGCCAGGGGGTGCAGCGAGGCTGCACTAGCAGGTAGCTCATACCTCCATGCCATCTACCACTGTGCACCTGTGTTTCTCTTTCAGTTCATACCTGTGGCCACATGGGGGTCCCTTATGATAAGGTGATGGAAAAGGAAGATGTATGAACTTGGTACAGGGAGAGGTAGACTTGGTATATGGGTATAAAGTGAAAATGGACTTTTGTTGCACTGTACCCTAACCCAGGGATGACCCTGAAAGATAGTAACAATGAAGGGAAATCCTCCTTACGGGCAGAGCTTTGGGGGTACAGTTGGTCATCCACCTTATATGGAAAGAAAAGTGACCTGAGGGATTTTGGGGCAGTAGGAAATGACTTGGTTAGTTGATTTGGGGCCTGGAAGAAAACATCTGAAACGTGAGGGTTACGGAGGCCTGTGGACAAGGCATGTGAGTAGGCCTACAGGAGTCGGCAGGGAGTGAGAGAATCTTTATATTGCATGTCAACGTCCACCAGAGAGCACCCACTGTGGAAGAAGCACTAAACAACCTAGGATATAGACTGGCTCTGTCAGTTGACATCAGCAGCCTCTGCCATCAGTCAGAATGAGTGCCTGCCTGGAGCTGCTGTGGCAGGAATGGGAGCTGTGGATAGCATGGCAGCATGAGTGCCAACTGACCAGGGCCAATCTAGCTCTGCCACTTCCCAGTGTCCAGCCAACCAGCAAGGGAGATCAACGCCAAGCCTGTGATATGGCTTGTCCCCGGCTGAGCACATGAGTTATTTGGTGGAAGGATGATTAACTGGATTATTTTCATCCTGGAAAGAGCAGTGATTCACCTGGTCTGGAGTGTACACATATTCTGGGTTTAGTTTGCTGTTTTTGCCATCAGAGTCTCAGTCAGCATCACAAAACTCAGAAAGCATTTGATATCCTCCTTCAGGATCCTGTGTGACAGAGCATGGGACCAAGGGACTCACCTCGCAGCAAAGGAGGCACCACAGTGAACACAGGCCGATGGGATTTACCAGTTCTGGCACATCCCCGTGATAGAGCATTGGAAAGTGCGGCTGAAGCACCATCTGGAGAGGATGCTCTGAGAGGGTGGGAGGCCATCCTCCACAACACAATACTCACCACAAACCAACGGTCAATATGTGTTGCTGTGTCTCAGTCAGTAGAAATCATGGGTCCAGGAACCAAGGCACAGAAACAGGAGTGGCATTGCTCATCGTAACACTTAGTGGCCCACCCGGGGAATCTGTGCTCCCTGAATGCTCAGCATAGTGGGTCTAAAGGTCCTGGTGCCCAGAGGAGGAATGCTTCCTCCAGGGGACATGGCAAATTCCCTTTTCATGTTCAGTGACAGGTACTGTCAAGCCTCCCAGCTCCTGTGTCTAGAGACTGGTGGGGAGGAGGGGAGTCTCCATCCTGCACAGGTCATCAAACATGTGCTGTCATACACTGGGGCAGGGAGGATGTGTTTAGCATCCAGGTGATCTACTAGATCATTTCTTGGTACCTCCCTGCCCAATTATGATGACAAATGGACAAGGCCAGGAGCCACAGCTTGAGAAGGGCATGACAACTCTCTGGGGCGAGAGTCTGCACCACCTACCATGTGAGCCCCTGGAGCAGCAGAGGCACTAGCCAAGGTGGAGGAGAACCTGGAGAACCTAGAATGGGTAGCAGAGGAGGGAGGTGGTGAGTACCCGTGGTCCTGAGCCCAGCTGCAGCACAGGCACTGTGATCACCCCTTTAACCTTCTCCTTCTTGTAAGTATTCCTGGGAAAAAAGAGACAAGGCAGCATCCTGGGGGAGCTGTTCCCAGGTAGGACCGGATTATACAAAACAAATGGATTCAGCTGTGGAGAGGGATGCCTGTAGAGGATGCTATGGAGCTGCCCAGCTCTGCCCTTCAAGGTTGAGGCCCCCATTTCCCAGCTTTCAGGGATGGTGCCTGCTGATGGCTCCTGGCTGAAACCCTCCCCAGGAATTGTCCTCTGCAGCCTAAAGGAGCTGCCCTGCCCGTGGCCATGCCTGCTTTTCCCCGGGGCAGCTGCATCTCCCAGCTGGGACCACATGGCAGTACAAAATCCTGGGCTCCCTAGTCTCAATTTGGGACAACACTGAGGGGCCATCCCAGCCCCAGAGCTGCCTGTGGGAACAGCCACAGCCCCCACTGTAGTCGCATCCTAGTCAACTTCCCCCTCTGTCCAGCAGCCTCTCTCACCCCTTCTGGGTGGCGATGTTCCCAGGTTCTGCCCTCATCAACCCACCATGTTCATTTTTCTACCCCGAGTCTGGTTCCGGGGCGCTGCACGTAAGATGGCAGGACCCGGGCACCTAGAGTGGCCATGTGTCTCCACATGACAACTGCTTACTTCCTCATTCCCTTTCCACCTTTCTGAAAAATGTCATTCTTCTTCTGGCATTTCTCTAACATCTCTCTCACACTTCCTGATTCCCCTTGTTCACAGGAAGAGCAGCTGGCAGGTTCATAAGAAATTCATGTGCCCATGCTTCTTTTATTTATTTTTATGGTTAACTTCTATTTATAACAAGGAATGCTGGTTTTCCATTTATACTTGAGATTTAAAGATTCTGTTTAAAATAAATTTAAGTAAAACAGAGTGAGTGGGTTTTTAAAAAACAGCTAAGTAAATGATAGCGATGGCAGGCACGGTGAAGGTAGTTCACTGAAGGATGGCGATCTGGGCAATGCCTACACCAGCAATTTCTCCTGCCTGGGAGCCCCTCTGAGTCAGGTGAATAAGCGCCCTGCAAAAACCAGCCCCAGGACTTCATTCTTTGCCAAGGCACTGGCTCCTGCATTTCAGAGATAGTCATGTCTTCTCGTAAGATATGTCCCACTGTGTGGAACAGTCTGTCTCCATGTCTCATCTGCATCAGGCCAGCAAGGGCCTCGAGCGCTGAATCTTTCTGACTCCCTGTTGTTGCTCAGGACCCAATGTGGACCGAGACACAGGGCAGGATTTTAAAGTGGCCCCCAGAATTCTGTCCCTGGTGCATTTGCCCATAGCAATTCCATCCTGAGTTGGGGTGGGGCCTTTGAATATGACGCATGTCACTCCTGAGATTCGCTTGTATTATATGGCAGAGGTGATGAGATTTTGTATGTATGTAATTTAAGGCCCCAAACCAGCTGATTTTGATGGAATGAAAAGGAAGATTATCCTGGGTGGGCCTGCCTTAATCCAGTGACAGCCCTTGAATGGCAGCCTAGGCCCTTTATGAAGAGAGGGCTCCCATGCTGGCCGTGTCCTGAGAAAGGGTCCTGTCATGCGTCTCTAGGAGCTGGAGCCATCCCTGATGACAGCCCACAGGAAAGCGGGACCCTTGTACTATAGCTGCTAGGGGCTTGGGAGAGGGAGGACTTGGGCTCTGGAAAGGTCTGCAGCCTGGAGAACACCTGGATGGCAGCCATGCGGGAACCTGACTGGAGGGCCCAGCCAAGCTGTGCCCAGACTCCGGGTCCCTGGAAGTTGTGAGATAACACATGTGTGCTGTTTTAAGCTGCTAAACTTGTGGACGTGTGTTATGCAGTGTTAGGAAACTGGCATGGCAGCCTGGCAGACATTGGCCGAGCGAGCGTGCAAGCCTGCAGGGCACCCCTCCCACTGGCTCCTGAGATTCATGGGCACTTTCCACCTGGGGAGATGAGGCTGCCAGTGCAGGGAAGGGTTGGCAGCTGTTGCTGCCATTGAATTGCCCCTTACCTCACATGGTGCAGACAACGAACAGGCTGGGGACTACTCAGGGTCACTTAAGGTAGAGCATGTCTGGGAACCCCTCTGAGCCTGGCCTCCCCAACCAGGCTTTCGGTGCTGGCCAGCGCAGTGCCCACTCCATGAGCTGGAAGGCATCACAATCTCCTTTTTCTTTGGTGACTTCAGCTGTCAATGGATCTCCCCACACTGCCGCCTCCCCATGGGGTCTGAGCAGCAGGTGGAATGTACCCTTCCTCTTCTCACCCACCCTCTGTCTCTGGGACACAGTGGCTCACCCCTCTGCCCCGGGCAGCCCTTCATCCTGGAGTTCTGCCTTGGGCACTCTGATGGTCTGGCGCCTCGCCCCAGTCTCCCCTACCCCACCCTCCACCTTGCCACTCCACCCCTCACTAGCTGTTTTGTCTGCCTGCATGGCTTCCTGCCTTCTTTCTTTTTGAAACAGCTCTCTCCTTTCTGTGGAAGAAGACTTTCCCCAAACCACACATGAGGCTCATTGGAGCTGCCTATCTGAGAGGCTGCCTAAGTGCCATGCCAGGGGGTTGGTTTATGACCTTGCCAGTCCTAACACCTTCCCCCAGCCACAGTGAATCCCAGGATGAATCCTAAGTTGGGTTTATCATTGTTCTATAGGATTCTCCTAAGCAGACTTGGTGGTGAGAGCCCTGCTCTTCAGTTTGCTGAGGTGGAGTAATGTCAGGTGGCCAGACCTGGCTGGTGCTGCCAAGGTCCCTGTAATACAGAGACACATGTCTGTAACTGAAGGAAACTGAGGCAGCAGAGGAGAGGAGGAGGAGGCAGAGGAGCAGGAAGAAGAGAAGGAGGAGAAGGAGGGAGGGGAAAGAGAAGGAGGAAGAGGAGGAGGAAGAGAAAAAAAAGAGAAGGAAGAGGAGGAGGAGAGATGAAGATGAGAGAAGAGGGAATGTGTTTTAATTACAAATTATCCCCTAACTTATTATGGCTCAAAACAACACACGAGTTCTATCTCACAGCTTCGGTAGGTTAGTGGTTCAGCTGTGGTTGAGCTCAGGGTCTTTCTCAAGGCTGTAGTCAAGGTGCAGGCTGAAATCTCCCTCATCTCGCACCTGCTTAAAAGCCCTCGAGGCTGTGGACAGGGTTCAGTTCTGGTCTCTTGGGCTGACAGCTCCATTTCTTGCTAAGTTCTGAGCTCAGGATTCTCTGTTTATTCTTCGCCTTTTCTTTCAGAACGTCTCCATCCACTTCCCAATCCGGCATCTCCACCCAGACCTCAGGCTGGCATTCCCCAGTGGCTCTGGGATACCAAGCTTGCTTCCAGGGATCTTCTGCTGCTCCTTCTGTGCCTGCTCCCATACTGTGATGGTACCGTGGAGCTGAAGGTTCATGGCTGGCTCCTCCCTCTTTTCCCCTCATCCCCAGCCAGCTGCCGGTCCTGTGAAGCTCGTCTCCTGGACTCCTCTCTGCCTGCTCTGCACATGGACACTTTCTTATCCAGGTCTTGATGCTCTCTTGCTGCTGGTCCCTATGCTAGACCCACTTCTTCAGGCTCCTTCCTCAAGACCACAGGGCAATCTTCCTCATGACAGAGGTGCCCCTGCCACATTCCTGCTTGTGGGACCCCACCTGTTTCCTTTCCGTGGCATGACGCTTGTGTCAGATGCCCACATATGGTCCCTATCCCTCTTCACACCTCTCTTCTAGGCACCTGAGTGTCTTCTCATTTCCTGCCCACATACCCCTTCCTCCCAAGCACAGGCCTCCTCAGCCATTCTCTCAGCCTGACATGTCATCCCCCAGACCCACCCTTGAATCTTCTCCACCTGCAAGTCCCAGGGTCAAGTTTGTCTCCCCCAGGAGCCCTCTCAGAATTCCCCACTGCCTCCACAGCCCTTTCCTTCCCCCTTAGAATGGGACTTGCTCCAGGCAGCCCTTTGTAAAGCTGTGTGCAGGTGGCTGTCCTCTGCCTCAGGCTCATGGGGGGACAGTGGCTGATGAGAGTCTCTCCCATGGAAGGTGCCTGGGGAGTTAGGGGATTTGCTGCAGGACCATGGGAGGGGAGGAAGGGAACCATGACACAGGGGGCTGATGCCCTCGATGGCGTGAAGCCCCTCCAACCCCTTCTTTCCTCTGGCCTCCCTTCTGAGCCCCGATCATGAGGCAGGAGGGTGGAAAAGTTCACAGCGGGAAATGCTCAGCTCTGAGCAATTGTCAGTTTCCTATGATTCTAGCAGGATTTGCTACTCCTCCATGATTTACTCAGACATCATGACGATAGAAGCCAAAGCTAAACCGGAACAACTGAGAATGAAGGATTAATTGGCTGAGATAACGAAACTGCCTAGAGGAAGGGGTGAGCTAGCCTTCTGGAAAACTCAAAGTAGGGACTTCCACATTGTTAGCCTCCCTCCCTGCCCTCCCTCCCCTTCCTTCCCTTCCCTTCCTTCCCCCTGCTCCCTTCTCTCCTCCTCCTTCCTCCCTCCCGCCCCTTCTCTCCTTCCTTCTCGCTCCCTGTCCTCTTCCCTCCTCCTCCTTCCTCCCTCCCTCCTCCTCCTTCCTCTTCCCTCCCTTCCTCCTCTTCCCTCTCTCCCTCCTTTCCTTCTTTTCTTCTCCCCTCTCTCCCTCTTCAGAATGAAAACAGCTTTGGTGTTGATTGACGATGTAATTACTGCTTGGCTACCATAAAGTGAGAGTGATGTGTAAGGTAGCCCTATCAACATTCTGACTGCCATGTGGACCCACAGGCAGCAAATGTTTGCTCTCGGGGCTGGGCAGTCAATATTACAGACTTTGTGGGCCATATGGTTTTAACTGTGCCTGTGAATGCAACCATATACAATATGTCAATGCATGGGCATGGCTGTGTGCCAATAAAACTTTATATACAAAAATGATGGGCAGGGTGCGGTGGCTCACGCCTGTAATCCCAGCACTTTGGGAGGCCAAGGCGGGTGGATCACAAGGTCAGGAGTTCAAGACCAGCCTGGCCAAGATGGTGAAACCCCATCTCTACCAAAACCACAAAAAATTAGCCGGGCATGGTGGCAGGTGCCTATAATCCCAGCTACTCGGGAGGCTGGGGCAGAGAGTTGCTTGAACCCGGGAGGAGGAGGTTGCACTGAGCCAAGATAGCACCACTGCACTCCAGCCTTGGCAACAGACCGAGACTCTGTCTCAAAAATAAAAGTAAAAATAAAAAATAAAAATAAAAAAGTGATGGTGTCCTGGATTTGGCCTGTGGGCTGTAGTTTTCCAGCTACTGCCATAAACATTTTCTTCTGGTCTCAGGCATCAGCATCATTCTGTCCTATGACAGAATAGTGGAGGGGGTGAATGTATGGAGGTCATGAGTCCAGCATCTCTGAGCCCTCTCCGCCATGGTTTATAACCAAGGAGGAAAGGCATGACTCCCTGCCAGCCCAGGTTGGGGATGCCAGAGGTGGACTGATTGGCCTGGCATGAGGCAGGTGCCCAAGTCTGGATCAATTGTGGAAGGAGGTGTGTGGCTCTTGGTGGTGGAGAGATTTGCTATTTGATGAAGGGTGAGCTGTTTGGAACATGCAAAATGATGAATGTCCAGTACATTCTATATCCCTTGAGCAGAGCCCAGCTTTTATGAAACCAGACTTACTTATTACGGTGGCATGATTTTTTAACAGGTAGATTGTTTTCACTTACTCTGTCCCATCATTTATTGTTTACACAGAAGTTCAGTGTGTTTCCTGACTCCTTCCCACCATTGTGAATGTGCTCCAGGCTACAGAGTATCTCCCAACCGGTGTTCTTCAGTCCAGAGGACTCACAATATTGGCCTCCCGGGACCTACTCGGTTTCTTGCTAACATTTCCCCTGTCGCCATGGCCCTTCTCCATGCCGCACCTCCTATCTCCAGTAGGTCAGACTCTGGGAGGCATTGGCAGGCTTACATCCAGCTGGATACCATCACAGCTAAAGCAATGCTGTGATCGGTGTGCTTCTGCCTCTGTGGGTAGAGCCCTGATCCCCTCCTGTGGACCTAACCCGCCCAGTGCAGGTGGACCCAGCAAGCAGAGCTGTGGATTCAGGCTGGTGGCTGAGCCCCTCGCACCTTGGAGACTCTGGGGTTCCTGCACATTGCCTCAGCACTACCTCCTTCCTGGCTGCGAGGGCTGCTGTGCCCGGCTCACCTCTGGGGTCAGCCTCTCTCGGGCCAGCTTCTTGCTACAGGTACAAGGTTTTGGCAGGCTCCTCTGCTGAAAAATGCAGATAATGATGAACGTTCCTCGGGGTGCTGTGAAGAGCAAAAGGTTTGTGGAAAGCACATGCAGCTCTCGGCTCATCGTCAGGCTAGGGTGACCATCTTCATCTACCCTGAATCCTCCTGGTTTTAGCACTGAACATCCTGCATTTCAGGAAACCCTCAGTCCTGGGCCGAGGAAAACTACAGTAAGTGCCACCGGGGCTGGCATTGCTGGTTTCTTCCTGTCCCACCGTGGCCTGCACAGGGACAATGTCCTCCTACACCTCCATTTCCAGCATGGAGATGATCCAAGGCCATCGTGTGAACAGCTCCTTGGCCTGCTGGGTGAAGAACCCAGAGATCAATCCACACTCTGGCCTCCACCTATGTGTGCTGGCCTCAGCCTTGGTTCCTTCCCTCTCAGGCCATCCTAGGAGAAGCCAAGTCCTCTGGTGGCGGGGCAGGGAGTTGTGGCAGTGCCCTGCTGCTCACGAAACCTGGCTCCTGACTCCTCCAAGCTCATGCTGCTGCTCACTCAGGGTTGCGGGATCGCCAGCCCCCAGCCACCCCTCTGCTCCCTTCCACATCCTGCTGTGCCGACCGGGCCCCATACACATGCATACAATGACCCCCTGCCTGGCCAACCTCTGTCCACACCCCTCTATCCTCCTCCGATGCCAGGTGCTGCCTCCTGGGACTCCCTCTGTTCATGATAATATGCATTGATGCCCTTCTCTGACATTTAGCTGTTTTCAGGGAGGAGTCAACTGCGTGGTGGGCTGGACATGGTGAGCACAGGTTGAAACAGACTACAAAGGAAACTAGATGGCTAGGTCGGCACCTTCTATGGACATGGGGGCCGTTGAGAGGGCAGTCAGCAGGGAGGGGGCTGCATCGAGAGGGGCTTGGAAGATGGGCTGGGGAGATTCACCAGGGAGGTAGTGAGGGGCTGCCACCTGGGTCTTCTGCTTCCTGGGAAGGACTTGTCGGGGAGACCTCCCCTCCTCCTGTGTCCACAGTGCCCGTGTCACGCTGCAGCTGCCGCTGGCTCCACAGAACAGGAGCTCCTGAGCTTCTGCACTGTTCCTGCTGTCAGGGCCAACCTGACAGAGTTAAAGCCAATGCCCTCCAAAGCCAACTAGACTTGGGATGGATTCTTCTAGTGCCACTTTGCCCAGTGATGCCCTTGCTTCAGGTTCAAATTAACCAAATGAACATATTGCATGAGATGATTTCAGCCCTAAATGAAGCAGTTGGAATTCTATTAGATTTCCCCTGATTTTCCTCCTTGTGAGCATTTGTTGTTACCCAGTCTAGCACTCTAGTGTTTATTACATATTTCTACTTTAGGTAAAATTCATCAGACAGAGTGCTGCTCAATATGCATTCCTCTGCGGGGCTTGCTATTTCCGTCTGCCCATTTTGGTACACAGTACAGCTTTTGGTGTCTGTCCCTGCTTTTAGGGGTGCCATCTGTGACCTGGGACCCCAAGAAAGCCTCACCCATGATGCTATATTAGCACCTGCACCCCCACATCAGAGCCGTCAGGCAAAAATACCATCTCGCAGGGGGCTGAATAGATGCTTTCTTATTGTAAATGTGCATACAACTCATTGGACAATACATGGAACATCTCCAAAGCAGAGATAGAAAGAATTCTCTATTTTTGTACCACCCAGACTTACCATTACCAGATGGTTCAAGTCTCTTCCATCCTTTCTCTGTGAATGTCTTATTTTTCATACAGTTGATCTGTCTGTAGTCAACAGATGTGGATTTTCTTTTTGTTACTAAGTGTTAGAACATAAGCATTTGTTTAATGTCGCAAATAAACTTTCAAAAACATACACCATAGAGTGTGGAATAATAGGCATTAGAGACTTGGAAGGGTGGGAAGGTGGGAAGGGTGAGAAATTACATAAAGGGTATAGTATATACTATTTGGGTGATGGTTATAGTAAAAGCCCAGGCTATGTAATTTATCCATGTAAGAAAACTGGATTTGTACCCTCTAAATCTATATTAAAACATATTTTAACTGACTGTATCTTTCTTTCTTTCTTTCTTTCTTTCTCTTCTTTCTTTCTTTCTTTCTCTTTCTTCCTTCCCTCCCTCCCTCCCTCCCTCCCTCCCTCCTCCTCCTCCTCTTCTTCCTTCCTTCCTCCTTCCTTCCTTCCTTCCTTCCTTCCTTCCTTCCTTCTCTTCTCTCTCTCTCTCTCTCTCTCTCTCTCTTTTGAGACACAGTCTCACTCTGTTGCCCAGGCTGGAGTGCAGTGGCACAATCTTAGTTCACTGCAAATCTCCACCTTCTGGGTTCAAGCAATGCTCATGCTTCAGCCTCCCAATTTGTTGGGAATACAGAGGTGTGCACCAACACGCCTGGTTAACTTCTTTTTGTTTTGTTTTGTATTTTTAGTAGAGACAGCGTTTCACCATGTTGACCAACCTGGACTTGAACTCCTAGCCTCAGGTGATTTGCCAGTCTCAGCCTCCCAAAGTGCTGGGACTACAGGCATGAGCCACTATTTTCAGCCAATTGACTGTATATTTCATTCATTAGCTTTGCCATGGTTCAGTTAACCAATCTTCCCTTGCTGTTTATTCCAGTTTTTTCATATTATAAACAATATCAAAAAGAACATCTTTGTGCCTAAATACCTTTTTTCATATATATAATTATTTTGGCTTTTGCAAATAATTTGCTAAATAGTACCAAAGAACAGATTTGCAGAAGTGAAATTATTTGCTCAAAGAGTACAAATATTTGCAGAGCTTTTGTACATATTTAAAACTGCTATCCCCAAAATAGTGATATTACTAAGTTTATTTTTATGTATCAAGTTTTACACTTTTATAAAGGCAAGTATAATTCTTCTTCATGTCATTGATACTTGTAAGCCTTGTGACATCTCCCTCCCTAGATTAAATATTCAGTTATAGTTTCTTCCTGCATAGCTTACGTTATTGCATTTGATTGTTATTATTGTATGTTGTTACAGCTAACTATTTGGTTTGGGTGGGATTTCTTTTGGCCCACCCTGTGAGGCACATAGGCTTGAATGGCTGGCTTATGACTCGCCTGGGGCATGAAAATAATTAAGAATAACCTGGGCTCCTCAGCCATGCTCCTTCTCTGAACCCATCAGCTTCTATGCATTCTTTCTGATGGCTGGAAGGGCTTCTGTTTGGAGTGTTAGGAAGTGTGAGATGCTGTGGGGCTCCATGGAATGGGTGGGCGGGTGATCCCTACATGGTGTGGCAGAGGAAGCCTCCCCCCAGGTGGCTCTGCTGTCATCTCTGCACCCCAGAACCCTGGCCTAACCCCAGGACTCCATAAGGCCTGCTGAACAGCAAGGCTATTCCCCCATCTTGAGTAACCACTCTGTCAGGTTATGTCTGGTGGGAAGGATGAGCTTTGTGTCACCTGCTGATGACAGAAGGCTGGAGCAGGTGCTGGAATGCCCCTTAGATGCAACTAGGGAGGTGCTGGCCCTGCCTCCCCAAGCCAGGCTCACAGGCCTTTTGGAGTCCCGATTTTGGAGTCCCACTGCACCCCGTGGGACTTGGAGATTTTTTTTCTCTTCAACATCCATGTGGAGATGCTTCCTGAGGAACTTCCATGAGCTGAGCACTGGGGCAGGTAGTTCTGGGTTTGCAGAAACTAAGAGCAGGGGTGTCCAAAGCTGGTCAGGGGGTGACAGCTTCTGGGGACTGAGAGTAAGGTCAGGGCACAAGGTGAGGACAGAGGGGCAGGTGGGAGGTGACAGCAATGGCAGGGCTCTCACTGGGGGACCCTAACGGGGCCTGAGTGGAGAGGCCCAAAAGGCTTCCTGGAGGTGGTGACTGAGCTGGGAAGGAAGCAGCACAGGCAAAGAAGGACAGGCTTTGCAGGCAGGTCTCAAAGAAATGCAGGCAGAGAGGGGAGCAGCCATGAGCATCCCAGGAACTGCAAGTGTCTGGCTAAAGTGGAAGGTCAGGATACCCCTGGACTTCGGAGGCATTCAGGCAATCACAGACAGCAGGACTACGGCGTGAGGACCCTGGAGAGAAGGAGGAGGCAGCGGCGTCTGCTAGCTGCTGGAGCAGAGTGGCCTTGCAGGCAGCTCAGAGGCCCAGGGACTGTCATGGGCAGAGGCATGTATTTTTAGTAGAGACAGGGTTTCACCATGTTGACCAACCTGGACTTGAACTCCTAGCCTCAGGTGATCTGCCAGTCTCAGCCTCCCAAAGTGCTGGGACTACAGGCATGAGCCACTACGTTCAGCCAATTGACTGTATATTTCATTCATTAGGTCAATTGAATTGAATTAGGTGAAGGCTCGGTCCTTGCTGAGGCTAGGCACTGAACAAGGTGGTGCATGAGACAAAGCTTGGAGTCCGGTCATGATCCACCTCCTCAAGCTGCCACCCTAGCTGGAGCTGGATTCAGGAGGCAACAGCCCTTTGTTCTCACGGGGGTGGTACCTGGCTTCAGACAGACCTGAAGGAGGTTCTCTCCAGACCTGGAGGAGGTCTATGGAAGGCAGCAGACAGGGAGAGTGGCTGTCCTGACCAGACAGCAAGGGGTGGAGGAGAAGCCAGCTGTGGCTGCATGACCTTGAATGACCTTTGACTCCACAAGCATAGTGTCTGTGTAACATGTGCCTTGACAGTGCATCTTGAGGTTTAAACATCATTCTTTAAATCACCCTCCATGATGCTGGGTCTCCTACCCCTCAGAGTGACAGGGCAACTGGCTGGTGTTTTTTAAGCGGACCACCCACAGCCTCGCTGAGACACCTCTTATGTCCAGGAGCCAGGTGTCCGGGTCCCTATGCAGCTGTGGTGCCATTGTTTCCTGGACCCTCGCCACCTTGGGGGCCCGTCAGCGCCTCTCTGGAGCCTACAGAGGCACCTGGCAGGCTGGCAGGCAGCTTTTATGTGCCTAGTTAGGGTTTTATGGTGCAGCCGGGAGGATCTGCGTCTGACAAGGCGTGCATGTGGCTGTGGCGTCTGTGTTCCTGGCCGGGCCTGCCTGAGAGCAGAGACTGGCGGGGTCACCCTGGGGACCATGCTCCGAGGCCCAGTCACAGAACAGGGGTCCAGGTCATTCTGGCTAAGCCTTGCCCCTCCTGAGATATTCATTTCCATTTGCTCATGAAAGGGCCGGGCTGAACCGGGCCCACGAGGTGGAGGAAGTGGGGCAGGGAGGCCTCCTAGCCTGGGGGAGTTCTGGGAGTGCCCCTCCAACTCTGCCAGGGCCAGCTCCAGATCCTGGAAACTCAGAGGACAAGCTGCAGGACCAGCCACCCCCCTACCCCTCTCTCTGTGCAGTTTGTATTCCAGTGGGCAAGGTGACAATAAACCCATAAGTAGACAATGTAGTCAGTCACAGGATGATTTCTGGCAGGGTGGCTCTAGGAAAGATAGGAGGCAGGGCCAGCTGGGAGGATGTGATAGTGGCAGGTGGTTGGGTTCACCTGGGGAGGAAAGGCCTGCAGAGACCCGGTTGGCTTAGTTGCCAACCATCAAAGGGCAGGCGAGGGGACCACTTAGCAGTGAGTTTGGGGTATTCATGGTGCAGGCTGCAGATCCCAGGGAGAGGCAGGAGGTGGCAGGGCCAGGCCTGGGTCCTCTTGTCTTTGGTGAAGAATCTGCATTTCTCTTTAATTGGCACTACGGCACTGGCAGGGCTCACAGTCGTGTGAGCCAGGTAATCATTAGGGGAGGTGGGGACATAGTTGGCTGCACACAGCCTAGAGAGATCAGCTCTGCCTGGGTGCTCACGGACAGGGTTTGCTTGGGACCATCCCCACTCACACCTAGTGACCTCTGTCATTCTCAAAAGTGCCCTGATCTGGATGATTAATTCTGTGGTCAGCTTCACCATGGGCACCCTCACAGAGGGAGAGATAGTCCTGCTTCCTGCAAGCAGAGGATGTTCACCAGGCAGGCAGCAGGGAAGAGGATTCCAAGTCCTGGAATTAAGAAATACATAAATGTGTTGGGAATTGCTGGAAGCTCTGTAGGGATAACTCCTGGACCATCAGGGGAGGGATGCCGAAGAGGCAGGAGTGGGGCTTGAGAAGACTCTGTGGAGTTTGGACTCAACCTTGTAGCCTTGGGTTGTTGAGAGTCACAAGAGAGTTACAGGCCTGAGAGGAACACCGTCAGGCTTATGTTTAGAGAGAACTCGGTGGGGACTCAGGCAGGGGAACAGGGAAGCGAGGAGCCAAGGCAGGGGTTGAGGAAGGAGGCTGTCATAGTGTCCCAGGCAGGAAGTGTCAGAGACCTGACCTATAGCAGGATCTTGGGGCTGCAGAGGATGGATATGGGCAACTAATGAGGTAGGCTCAGAGAGGAGGAGCAGATGCGGGAGGGGCACCCGGGTGGGGCCCAGGTAGGGCATAGAGCTCTGGGTGGAAGCCATGGAAAGCTGGAGAACCCAAGGCAAGGACAGTGGAGCTTGTCTTGTGCAGTCAGAGCGTGGTAGGGATGGCTGACGCTCTCCTGCCAAGTGTCTGTACCCTTCTTCTGTATTTCCCAGCCTTCCTTGCAATTGATGGAGGCCATGTGGCTAGCTCTTGCCAATGAGAATATGAGCAGAAGTCATTTATCACTTCCTGTCCAAGGCAGTGTGTAGGGTGTGAGGTCCTCCACATTTCCCACCTCCTGAGCTCTCTAAGATGGCAGAAGAACAAAGTGGGAGCTACTGGATCCCTAATCTCCCATTTGAGGAAGATTACACAGTGAGCCTGCAATGACAGTGAAGCTGCTGAGGCTTGGGGACTTACCACCACTGTCCATGAGGGTCCTGTGTCCTGATTGCTCACATGAAGGGCAGTGGGGCAGGAGGAGGTGACAAGGCACAAGGGCAAGCTCATCCAGAGAGAAGAGGCTTGTTGCTGTCCTCAGTGCCCATCCCAGAATCACCAGTCAGGAAGCCCTCCTGCGCCCTGGGGAGACTGAGGAGACACGGGGCTATAGCTGCTCTTTCCAATGCATTTGCAAGGATGAGAGCTCTTGGTTGTTCATTTCATCTCTGAACCCCTCTTGGTTTAGCCTGTGGTCAACTGAGGCAAGTCTGTCCTGAAGGAGGAGTCAGCAGCCAGAGGACTGTCCAGCTGCTGCCATGAGGCCACTGCTCCCCAGGATCAACCACTGCCCCTTTATTCATGCGCCTGGCATCCCTGGTGAGCGATTTAGCTTCTCCCCATGGAAGACTCTAAAGTGAGTCAGAAGGGAACAGTACAACCTAATCCCAAGGGTCTACCAAACTCTGAACTTCTAATTACAGCACCATTCTGGGACCCACTGAATTTAGAAAATAGAGGCAAATCCTCAGCTATTAGGGCAGTTAATCCAGGCAAAGCAATGTTTTCAGCTTTTTGTATTTAGTGAAAGCCACATTGAGGTTACTGTTGTCAAAATCTAAAGCAGAAATCCGGTGATAGCTGAAGGAAAGAAAGTAAATGCTGTTTATTGGATCTGTTCGGCAAAACTTCTTTCCTATTCTTTTGTTGTTGTCTTTCCTTTCCTAGTATCTTTCTGTAGACTTTTGTCCTGGGAAATCCCACTTAAATAAAGATGTGGAGTTTAGTAAGTTCCAGTCTTCTGTGGTGCATCCATTGTCCACATTTATCTTATCCAGTGCCATTCTCCCAAGTCAAATCTTCCCCTGCAAAAGGTAATTTCCATCTTAGCAACGTTTGGGCAGGCCTGGACTCCATCCGTTGCTATGCTTTGGGAATCTTGTCTCCTCTCTGACCGTCCTTAACATCCCAGTTTGATACATTTCTTCTTGGGCTTTTCCCTCAAGGCATGGATCACTGTTACACTCTGGAACTAGCCTAGCTTCCAGAATGCCTACTGAGAAGTTCAATGTCCTTTATTTCTATTTCTTTCTGTGTAACCTTTCTTCTCCAGTTTTTCCCTCTGGAAGTTTTAGGATCTTCTTTTGATTCCCTGTATTCTCAATCTTCATGCTGATGCACCTTCATGGGTGTTTCTGCTATACATTGTGCTGGACACCGTGTAGGCTCTTTCTGTTTTGAAACACATGTCCTTCCAATCTAAGAAATTTTCTAATTACTTCCCCTGTTTCTAATCTCTCTCTCTCTTTAAATATTTATTTATTTGTTCAACATTTATTTTACATCCAGGGGGTACATGTGAAGGCTTGTTACATGGGTAAATTGTGTGTTGCTGAGGTTTGGGGTATGAATGATCCCATGATCAAGGTAGTGAGCGTCGTACCTGATAGGTAGTTTTCCCACCCTACCTTCACTTTTACTCTTCCACTTCTTGTAGTTCCCAGAGACTATTGTTCTAATCTTTTTGTCCATGTGTACTCAATGTTTATCTCACATTTATAAATGAGAACGTATGGTGCTTGATTTCCTGTTTCTGTGTTAACTTGCTTAAGATATTGGCCACCAGCTGCATCCGTGTTGCTGCAGAGGAAATTATTTTTAATGGTTGCATAGTATTCCACAGTGTATACATTGATTCCATGTCTTTGCTATTGTAAATAGTGCTGTGATGAATATACAAGTGCATGTGCTTCTTGGTAGAACAATTTATTTTCCTTTTGACATGCACCTGGTAATGTGATTACTGGGTCAAATGGTAGTTCTGTTTTAAGCACTTTGAGAAATCTCCAAACTAATTTCCATAGTAGCTGAACTAATTTGAATCCCCACCCACAGGGTATAAGCATTCCCTTTCTCTACAACCTATCCAACATCTGTTATTTATTGACTTTTTAGTAATAGCCATTCTGACTATGGTGAGATGGTATTTTATTGTGGTTTTTATTTCTCAAAACGTTAAGAGCCGCCTATGACAAACCCACAGCCAACATCACACTGAATGGGCAAAAGCTGGAAGCTTTGCACTTAAAAACTAGAACAAGACAAGGATGCTCATTCTCACCTCTCCTATTTACCATAGTAATGGGAGTCCTAGCCAGAGCAATCAGGGAAGAGAAAGAAATAGAAGGTATTCAAATAGGGAAATAAGACATCAAATTATCTCTCTTTGCTGATGATGTGATTCTAGACCTAGAAAACCCTAATGACTCTGCCATAAGGCTCCTAGTCTGATAAACCACTTCAGTAAAGTCTCAGGAAGCAAAATCAATGTGCAAACATCGCTAGTATTTCTATACACCAATAATGTTCAAGTTGAGAGCCAAATGAAGAAAGCAATCCTATTTACAATACACACACACACACACACACACACACACACACACACACCCTAGGAATACATTTAACCAAGGAGGTGAAAGATCTCTATAAGGCGAACTACAAAACACAGCTGGAAGAAATCATAGATGATACAAACAAATGGAAAAATATCCCATGCTCATGGATCAGAAGAATCAATATTGTTAAAATGGCTATACTGCCTGAAGCAATCTACAGATTCATTGTTATTCCTATCAAAGTACCAATGTTGCTTCAAAGAATCAGAAAAAAACTATTATAAAATTCATACGGAACCAAAAAAGAGCCCAGATAGCCAAAGCAATCCTAAGCAAAAAAAAAAAAAAAAAAAAAAAAAAAAAAAAAAAAAACAAAGCCAGAGGCATCAAACTGTCCAACTTCAAACTATATCACAAGGCTATAGTAACCAAAACAGCATGGCATTACTACAAAAGCAGACACATAAACCAATGAAATAGAATAGAGAGCCGAGAATTAAAACTACACACCTACAACCATCTGATCTTCGACAAAGTCTATAATAACAAGCAATGGGGAAAGGACTCCCTATGTCACATGCAGAAGAATAAAACTGAACCCCTGCCTTTCACTGTATACAAAAATTAGCTCAAAATGGGTTAAAGATGTAAATGTAAGGCCGGGCGCGGTGGCTCAAGCCTGTAATCCCAGCACTTTGGGAGGCCGAGACGGGCAGATCACGAGGTCAGGAGATCGAGACCATCCTGGCTAACACAGTGGAAACCCCGTCTTTACAAAAAATACAAAAAATAGCTGTGCGAGGTGGGAGCGCCTGTAGTCCAGCTACACGGGAGGCTGAGGTAGGAGAATGCGCGTGAACCCGGGAGGCGGAGCTTGCAGTGAGCTGAGATCCGGCCACTGCACTCCAGCCTGGGTGACAGAGCGAGACTCCATCTCAAAAAAAAAAAAAGAAAAAAAGATGTAAATGTAAGATCCCAAACTATAAGAATCCTAGAAGAAAATCTAGGAAATACCATTCTCGATACTGCCCTTGGCAAATAATTTATTACTAAGTCTCCAGAAGAAATTGCAAAAAGGCCTGGCACAGTGGCTCACTTCTGTAATCCTAGCACTTTGGGAGGCTGAGGCAGGTGGATGACCTGAGGTCAGGAGTCAGAGACCAGCATGTCCAACATAGCAAAACCCTATCTCTACTAAAAATATAAAAAATTAGCCAGGCGTGATGGCAGGTGCCTGTAATCCCAGCAACTTGGGAGGCTGAAGCAGGAGAATCACTTGAACCCAGGAGGTAGAGGTTGCAATGAGGTGAGATGTTATCACTGCACTCCAGCCTAGGTGACAAGAGTGAAATTCCATCAAAAAAAAAAAAAAAAAAGAAAGAAAGAAAAGAAAAGAAAAAAAGAAAAGAAAAGAAAAGGAAAAAATAGAAATTGCAACAAAACAAAATTAACAAGTGGGACCTAATTAAATCAAACAGCTTCTGCACAGAAAAATAAACTATCAACAGAGTAAGCAGACAACCTATAGAAGGGGAGAAAATACTCACAAACAACATATCCAACAAAGGTCGAATATCCAGAATCTGTAAGGAACTTCAACAATTCAATAAGCAAAAAACAAAGAATCTCATTTAAAAATGGGCAAAGGATATGAACAGACACTTCTCAAAAGAAGACATACATGTGGTCAGCAAATATACGAAAAAATGCCAATCTTTTTTTGTTGCAGTTCTAGTTTCTGGCAAATTTTTTAAACTTTTATCTCCAAATGTCTTTGTTGTTAAAAAGATTTTAGTTATTATATATTTTTATTTCTAATAATTCTTTTTTATTGTCAGTTTAATTCTTATACCTTCTTGTTCTTCTTTTACACAATTTTTTTCTCTGGCCTCTCTGAGAATCTTAATGCAAGTCTATTGGAGGTCTTCTTTGGCTTCTTTTGCTTCCTCCATCACCTCTGTTTTATTTGGCATCTGTCTGTCATGCTGCAGACTTTCCTCAAATGCCTGAGGATCCTTTGCCATTCATTCAAATTGAAGAGCTAGTCATTAGGAACCCAAGAATGAAACAAAACAAACAAGACAAAATCTACGAGAAGTCACAAGAAAGTTCAGTAATGGGGCTAGATACATTCCCCAAAAGCCAGAAAGCTTATAGAAATGATATCTAACTAGAAAAATAGTAGAAGATCAGATGTCATTCACAGTGAAGGACCCAGGAATTATGCTAACAAATAATAGAAATTCTTTTGTATTAGTCAGGGTTCTCCAGAGGAACTGAACCAATAGGCTATATATAGATAGACATAACAGAATAGATTTATTTTGAGAATTGGCTCACACATTTATAGAGGCCAAAAAGTCCCATGATCTGCCATCTGAAAGCTAGAGACCCAGGAAAGACACTGGTGTAAATCAGGCTTGAGGTTCAGGGTGCTGTTGATGTAAGTCCCAGATTGAGCCCAAAAGCCGAGAACCAGGACCACCGATGTCTGAAGGCAGGAGAATATGGATGTACCAACTCAAACAGAGAGAATGGCTCTCCCTTCCTCTGCCTGTTTATTCTAATCAGGACCTTGAGGGATTGGATGATGCCCACCCACACTGGGAAGGGCCATCTGCTTTACTCAGTTCCTCCATTCTAATGTGGATCTTTTCTGGAATTACCCTCACAGAAACACTCAGCAACGATACTTTACCAGCTGTCTGGACACCCCTTAGCCAAGTCAAGTTAACATATCAAGTTAACCATCACAGTCTTCTTGGTGACAACATGAATGCCTCATTAAAATGTCTAAGATAAGAACTGATTCATATATGGAAAGAATTAACATTGTATTCATTTTAGTACTCTCAAATTTAATCTATGAATCCAATGCAATTCCAATTAAAATTCTGGAAGGTTTTTTTTAAGTGAACTTAACAAAATGGTTATAAAATTATATGGAAGAATTAAAGTGTATGAATAACTAGCACACTTTGAAAAAGAAGAGCATCTATTAAAAAGCTAGTAGGGTTAGATAGGAGGAATAAGATCAAGAGATCTTACTGTACAACATGATGATTATAGTTAATAACAGTACATAATCAATGAAATTTGCACAGAGTAAATTTTGAAAATTTTGAAAATCTTGAAAATTGCACAGAGTAGATTTTAAGTGTCTCATCACAAAAAGATAAGTATGTGAAATAATGCATATGTTAATTAGCTCACTTAGCCATTCCACAATGTATACATATTTCAAAGCAACATGTTATACATCATAAATATATATAATATTTGTCAACTAAAAATAAATTTAAAATCCTTAGAACTGACATATGAGTGTAACAAAGTTGTAGAATACAAGCTTAACTTAAAAAATTGTATGTCTACCAAATCAAAAAATCAGAAATTAAAATTGGAAAACAGCCCCATTTATAATAGGATCAAAAAATGTGAAACATCTAGGGACACACCTGATAAAGAAAGACTAGGATACTGACAATTCTAGGTCATTGTTGAGAGAAAATAAAGATCTAAACAAATGGTGAGGAACACTGTATTCACAGATCAGAAAACTTAATATTAAGATGTTAATTTTCCTCAAATTGATTTACAGATTCAATGCTATGCTAATAAAAATCTAGAAGGATTTTTTTGTAAGACTGATAAACAATTCTAAAATTCATATGGAAATCGAAAAGACCTGGAATAACCAAAACCCTGAAAAAGAACAAGTTTGGAAAACTAACATTTACCAATTTCAAAACTTACAGAACTGCAGTAATCAAAACAATGAAGTATTTGTGTCAAGACAGACAAATAGACTATGGAACAAAGTAAAGAGCCCAGAAATGGACTCACACATACATAGCCAACTGAGTTTGAAAATGGTACTAAGACAATTCAGTGAAGAAAGGATAGTATTTTGAGCAAAGGATGATGGAGCAATTGTATATCCATATGCACAAAAATCTTTGATTCACACCTCATTCTCATCATGTATATAACAAAAATAAACTTAAAGGGCATCATTGACTTACAGGTAAAGAAAAAAATAAGAGATTGGGAGAAAATATTTGTCAATTGAGTATCTTATAATTTGTGTTGAGAAAATATTAAAAACTCTTAAAAGTCAACAATAAAAAAAAATCCAATTAAAAACCAGCAAAAGATCTGATCAGATGATTTACGGATGAAGTTACAGAGATGGCCAATAGCATGGGATAAAATGCTCAACAGAATTAGTCATTAAGGAAATGCAAATTAAAATCACAATGAGACAGCACTCTTCCTCTATCAGAATGTCTACAATTGAAAAAAAAATTACTGACAATATCACATGTTGGTTAGGATGTGGAGCAATAGGAATTCTCATTAGTAATTGATAGGAATGCAAGATGGTATAGACACTTTGGAAAACACTTTGGTAGTTTCTTATAAAACTCCACTTGCCTGATGACACAGCATTCCCACACTTAGGTATTTACTCAAGTGAACTGAAAACTTCCTTCCACACAAAAACTTGCAATTGCTTGTCATGGTGTTACTCATAATCAACAAAAGCTGGGAATAATGGAGATATCCTTTAACAGGTAAATGGATCAACGAACTGTGGTACAGCCACACGGTGGAAAAACACTCAGAAATAGAAAGGAATAAACTACTGACTTAATAACAATAAGGATACATTTCAAATACATGTGTCTAAGTAAAAGAAGTTAGACCCAAAAGATGCCGCTGATGTGACATTCTAAAAAAAGCAAAAGTATAGACTGGGAAACATCAATAGTTGCCAGGAGCTGGGAGAGGGAAGAAGGTTTGACCACAAGAGGGCCTCAACAGAGAGTGTTTAGGGGGATGGAACGTTCTGCATGCTACTCAGTCATAAACACTTGACTCTATGCCTTTGTCAAAGTCCATAGAACCGTACACCACAAAGAGTGCACCTAGCATTGAGCAAAGAAGGTAAGAAACAGAATGAAATATGAAATATCTCAATACCATATATGTAAATACATCATAATGACTGCTTATGGGGAGACACTATTGTGGCTTGAGGATAAAGGGGAAACAGACTAAAACAATAGAGAACCTTGCATGGGCCAATGGTGAGAGTGTGCGCTGAGCTGAGAAGTTTAATGAATTCAAACATGTCTATTCGAAATTCAAACAAAACAAAATATAAAACTAAAATTCGGACCAAGGCACAAAAAGCTGATTGGACACTTTGAGTCCCAGGCATGTGTGTGAGTGAGGACTGGGGCTGGTCTATTGAGAGCCTTCCCAGTAGTGTGATTATGAGGGACCTGGTCATCCATTGAGGGACCCCAAATGTCAGTTCATTTTCTCCTGGACAGTTCTGGAGCTTCCGTCTCCTCTCAGGAGAGGGGCAATGTAGTTGCCAGACTTGAGGGAGTGGAGGAGGGAAAGGGCAGAGGATGTGAAGGCTCATCTGGAAGTTCGCCTCATCCCTTTTGGAGTAAGGCACTTACACAAGTCCTTAGCAGTTACTCACATTCCTGAATCCAGAGCGTCTTCTCTCCAGGTTCCCCGGGACGGATACTGCGAGTGTTCTGAGGGCTCTGGGAAGAAACTTGCCTGGCTCTGCTGGGTATGGAGAGGATGGGATAACGCATTCTTTCTTATTCAGAGTTCCACAAAACCTCTGTTTTTAGCTCCACATCTCATTCCCACCTTTATCATTCCTGGGACCTCCAATTCCAGAGCCTTTACAAGGTGTTACTGAGCCAGATCACAGGCTTCTTACTGTCTTCCTTGTTGTAGGCTTAGCTTTCGCCTTTCTAACTTCTCCAAATTTTGACATCTCTTATCCACTGCCATCTCTCTTTTTCTTTTCTCCTTTATAGATTTATGGATTTTAATTCCATTCAGCCATTTTACTGGAATTTTGAGGAATAAGTGGACACAATGCCACTTTTATGTGCTATATTTGCTTGAAGATGACACCATGCTATCTTGCTGGGCCTCCATTTTCTCCTCCTTAATGTGGGGGTTAATGGCACTATGGTGAAATGAACTCAGGACCACAGCCAGGTGTGGAGGAGACAGGACAGGATGAGAAGGTAAACACACCTAGCTTGGATCCCGGCTCCACTGCACACTGCCTAGGTGAGTTTGAGCAAGTCGCTCACCCTTTGTGAGCCTCAGTTTCCTCGGTAGTAAAATGGAGGTGTTCATACTGCTTCTACCCAGTTCCACAAGGCATATAGTAGGTGTTCACTCTATGCTATTTTTCTTTCCCTAAGGAAATGCACAAAGTGGCAGTCTCAACACTATCATGGAGAGATTTCTTATACGTGGCAATTATGGCAATGGGATCCAAGTGAGTGTCTGAAGTAGGGAGAGTCCAGTGAGAATTTTTCCTAAGCAAAGTCTCTCCCACTGCTCTGTCCTGTTACTCGGGGGTGGAAGCAGATTTCAGACCTACTATCTGAACTCTGGAGGCCATCAAGAGATTTCCGGCAAAGCTGGGCTTTTTTCCATGCACAAGCAGGAGTCCATAGGTCTGAGCACCATGGGGGTGCGAGAGAGGGAGCAAGGAGCCCTTTCCTTCATGTGTCATGGTGTGGGGGTGGGTGGGTTGCCCACTGGGTGGCAACTGATAACAGAGCTTTCAGGTAGAGAACAGGAGTTCCTTGAAATCTTGAGAGTCAAGAGATTCCAGAAAGACCTTGCCATCCAGAAGAAGTGATACATGAGGTTCCAAATATGCATGTTCCCTGGGTCATTTTTCTGCTTAGCTGCATGCATGTGAGACTTGAGCTTTATGTCACAAGTGTTCCAATGGTATGACACATCTTAGATATTGTCCTAGTTCTGCCAGGAATTTGGGCCAGCCACTCCCTCCTTCTCTGGGCTTAGTTTTCTCATCTGTAAGAAGGGCAAATAAACAGCAAGCGCACTCCTCATGTGCACAGCTCCTGTGATCTCTGGCATGCTTTCCAAGTCTTCAGATGTGTTTGGAACACTGAGCTCATATATCTGTCTTCAGGTTGGCCCAGTGGAAGATTCTGCAGCTAATTACTTTGCTGATGGCTTTTAATCCCTTAAGAGACAGACATTCTTTCTGGGACCATGACACTGTTTTGGCACAAGTCAGTGGGGTCTGGAAGCATACCCATGGTCAAAAACATCCTCCTTTGGTGGGAATAGCAGAAAAATAGTAGTGGTGATGGAGAAACACAGAGATGTGTGCCAAGTCCTGCCAGGTGCAAGTCATCTCATCATCCTGACACAGGATTGCCAGTGTCTCTGTGATCAGAAAATGGGACACATGTGGCAATTGTGTTTCTCTGTCATGGGGCTGGACTCTTGGGAAGAGTGAGGAAATCATTTATCTTGTGACAGTCAATGAGAGAAGAGACAGAGGTGAGAGGGAGAGGACACAAGGAGACCTGACACCTGACCAGGTGACCATCTGCCTCCTCTTCTGGTCAGTGATGCTCCTTCAATGCTGACCACCTGGGGCTGAGAACACACAGTCAACTCTCTGGGTCCTCAATCCATGAACTTTGTCATGGAACACCCCAAGGATAGACATCGCCTCCTATGCAGCATCATGGAGGATGCTCAGTCCCCTGGAGAATGGCTAGATTTTTCTGGGGCTTTGTGAGGACTCCTGTGGGCAGGGCAAGATGAAGCTCTGACCAACAGCTGCATCATGGAGCCAGCACCTCCACCCCCAGGCAACTTTCTGTGGATTATGAGTCTTTAAATTCTGTTGAGTCCCATCAACATGGGAGCCTTTGCAGGGAGAGGCTTCTTCTGCGACCTCCCATGAGCCACGTACAGACTCATGGAAGGGCTGTTGACTTGGTTTCAGCCTGAAGTTATTTTGTAAAGCAAAAAAAATAATGATCAAACACATCCATTCGTCAGCGACAGTTTGGGAAACACCAAATAGAAAAGAAAATACATTTCTCATTTCCATCACACAAAGTTCACTCCCATTTTGATGCTGTTCCATTCTTGACTTTTCCTGTGGATGTTTTTGTCCTTTTACACAGCTGTGACTATACAATTACACACTTTTTTTCTCTTTTTCAACTTTTATTTTAGGTTCGGGGGTACATGTGCAGGTTTGTTACGTGAGTAAATTACGTGTTGCTGGGGTTTGCTGTACAAATAATTTCATTACCCAGCCAGTGAGCATAGTACCTGATAAGTAGTTTTTTGATCCTCACCCCTCTCCCAACCTCCACCCTCAAGTAGGCCTCTGTGTCTGTTGTTTCCAACTTTGTGTCCACATGTACTCAATGTTTAGCTTCTACTTATAAGCGAGAACGTGTGGTATTTTGTTTTCTGTTCCTGTGTTAATTCACTTTGGATAATGGCCTCCAGCTGCATCCATGTTGCTGTGAAGGACATGATCTTGTGCTTTTTTAATGGCTGCATAGTATTTTATGGTGCATGTGTACCACATTTTCTTTATTTAGTCTCCTGTTGATGAGCATTTAGGTTGATTTCATGTCTTTGTTATTGTGAATGGAATTGTACTCTTTCATGTCATGATTTTATATTTTTTACTGGATGCATAAACATATTCCCATGTGCTTACAAATTTTTCCTACAGATTGTGGCTGAGGACATGCAGCCGGTTAATTGGCCAGTCCTCTATTTTTGGTTAACTAGTCTATTGTAAGCTTTGGCCATTATGAATAATATTGAAGTCGTCATTTTCCTGTATTTTTTGAAAACCCGGGACCAGTTCTTTAGGGTCATTCCCAGAGTGGCGTACATACACGTTTAAGTTATTGGTTTCCTAAGGGAGAGGCCAACCTTAGGATTCCAATTTCCATGTGCCCAGGGAGAGCAGCATGAGTTCTCTGCTCACAAAACTCCTTGTCCAAGACCAGCAGATTGGTCTGAGTTTGACTATGAGCTCTATTACTAGCCTCCTCCTCCCCTCTCCACTTCCCCTCTGTGCTCCTCTCTCAGGAGGACAGCAGTGGTCTGCGAGGACCTTGAAGAGCATTCTGGGCTGGGGGTACTTCCTTAGGCTTAAACAATTCCACTGAAAGTTGTTGCCCCTGAGCATGCTGGTCGCGGCCCATGGAAAGCCTGTCAGGCCAACACACGTGAGCAGCCTTTGTTCCCCAGTGTGGCTCCACAGAAACAGTGACTAATGAGGGTTCCTTCCTGTCTTTTCAAAGTTCAGCAGGGGCTCCCAGATTCAAAGGATGGTGTCTGACTCACTTTTTCCCATTCCCCAAAGGCAACTGCAACTGAACAACACTAAAAACACCTCCTGCCCTGCCCAAACAGACCCTATCCTGGGGGGATTACTTAGTCCAGGGCTTAGGCAGAGCTGGCAAAAGCAACAGCATCTCTGCCAGGGATAGGCACAAGCTGCTTTGGGAAGGATGCCTGCTCCCCAGACCAGGAGCCCCCTGGGGGCGTCAGACTCTTCTTCCAACCTGCCTCCTGCTTCATCCCTCCACTTTAGTTGCTGCATATTCCGCTGTTGGCTTTAATTTTCCTTTGTATGTGAGCACTGGAGAGAGGGCTGGTCTGGGAGTCCCCATGCCTGATGGTGAGGCCAGGAGCCTGTGGTCACCAGGGTTTGGTCAAGGGCTGGAAAGTGAACTTTACTAGAGGTGGACACATTTTTCAGTAGAAAGGAAGGTTCCAAACCAACTTTGCAACCTCACAGACTTGCCTGTGTAGCTAAGCTCCATGGGAAGGTCCCAGTGTTGTCATACAAGAATTGTGGCTGCACTTCCATGCCCAGGTTTGGAGGTCCACCCTCAACAAAGACTTCCATGCTGGAGCACAGGTGACAACTACTTGGCCACCACTAGAGTCACAGATCACAGCCTAGCAAAACAATCTGTTGCATTTGTGGATCACTTTGTTCTTTTCACTTACTTTGAATCTTTTTAGGAATAAAGAATGACCTAGGTAAATAATTATCCTCTTTCTTATGAGAGCAAACTATCTGTCTCCCAGAGAGCCCACCCACTGTCCATTCTTCCACCCAAAGGAGCCAGCAGAGTGAGGTGAGAACTTTCTTTGCATGCAATGAGTCCAATGTTTAGATGTCCCAACTGTCTGTCTTCTTTCCAGATTAAACACTTCTCTTCCTTCACTTGTTTCCATGTGACCTGGATCCTACCTGCTCACTCTTTCTAGGATGAGTCTCTTTCCCTCATAGAATGTGGGTGGAAAACTACACAAGTCTTCAGTCCAATCCCCAGCACCCCATGGGAGCTACTGGTACCCATGCTGTGGATACCCTGTGCCTCTAGACTCCATCACACTCTAGCCTTGAGTGGTGTGGACAGCCACAGGCCACCATGCTTTCAGACCCAGTTTGCACTCAGTGACTACCCCCAGGTCTTTAATATAAATATCTGGGCTACTAAGTCAAGACATTAGTCTTCTCTTCATATTCAACTTCTTCCGTTTGTATTTTATCTCAACTTTACTTAGAAGACTGGCACTGAATAGATCAATCAACTCCAACAAATGTCTATGATCATGACATCAGATGCAGTTCCTGGGGTTGTTGCCAGGCATAATGATGGTTGTGAACTGGGAGGTGTGAAGATCCACAAGGAGCTTCCAAGGTTTATGTGAGCGATGGGGAGGATGGGAGTGGAATAAGCTCTGTGCAGCTGGGACTTATTTACAAAACACACAGCATTGCATCAATATTGACCCATCACAATTCCCTACTGATTAAGGATATAAACCATGTTGCAGAGGAAGCTTTAAAGAAATACAAGCAGGTACATTGAAAAGATGTTCCCCCAAAAGTAAACTTTTCAAACAGAATAATATTGACAACTTTCTCAGTGTTCCTTGACTTCTTCTCACTGTCTGTGCTGCTCAGAGCTCCATCTTTACAAAGCCACTAGCCTTGCAGCTGGTGCTGATTAGGAGAGCATTGACAGCATGGTTTTCTTTTCCTACTAACTAGGGTGTTGGAAACAAACATTTATTGAGTTTTTACTAGGTAGCAAACTCCTGCGAGGCTTTCTACATACTTGATTCCACCACCACTGGTAGTCTTCATTGTGACACTGTGAAATACATTCTTTTCCCCATTTCATTTACAGGAAAGCTAAGGGTCACAGAGGTGAAGTCATTTGCCCGTGTTGACAAAGCTGGTCATGACAGAGTTTGGATGGGAATGCAGAGCTTCTTGACTCAAAAGCGCATGCTTTGTCTACTGCTTCAGACTCTAGACCAGTGCTGTCCAATAGAAATAGAAGGCAAGCCACAAATATGAGCCAAATGTGTCATATATTTTCTCATAGCCACATTGAAAAAGAGAAAACCAGATAACATTAAGTTCAATCGTATGTGCTATTTAACTTAATGGATCCAAAACATTAGTGTTTTAACATGTAATCAATATAAAAATTATGAGTTTTATATTCTGTTTTTGTTGTAAGTCTGGAACCCATTGTGTAATTTGCATGTGCAGCACATCTCAATTAGGACTGGCCACACTTCAAGTGCTCAGTAGCCACATGTGGTAGTTGGCGACCATATTAGACAGCTCAGCTATAAAATATAAAATAACTACTTTGTTTTTCTCTCCTAGATGTTCTTTAAAGAGAATTATTTTTTTCTTAATGTTTTTCATCGCATTTGAACATTATTTAAGAAAGTCAATGAATTCTTAATAATAACAAATAGGTTTTTACTCAAATTATTCTGCTCAGGCTGCCATAACAAAATCCCACAAACTGGGTGACAGAAATTTATTTTCTCATAGTTCTGGAATGTGGGAGTGTGAGACCAGGTTCCAGCATGGTTGGGTTTGATGAGGGCTCTCTTCCTGGCTTGCAGACAGCCACCTTCTCACTTGGTCCTCATGTGGTGGAGAGAGAAAGGTGTGGTACCTCTTTTTATAAAAGCTCTAATCCCATTGTGAGGGCCTGCACTCAGACTTCATCTAACCCTAATTACCTCCCCAAGTCTCCTCCAAATACAATCACCACTGCAGGCTAGGGCTTTAGGGCTTAAACATAGGAATCTGGGGGAGACACAAAAACTCAGTTCACAACATCACTGAATAAAATACAGGGTGAGAAAATTTCTCACAGTGCTCAGTGATGCAAAATGCCCTGGGGTAACCTCTGAGGATAATGTAGAAACTTCTGTTAGTGTGTATTGTGAGGTCGGCATGTTGTAGAAATGCCCCCGCAAAGTAACGATTTCCATGAAAACCCTACTCTTTACAAATCTACAGTCATTTTTTCCTCAATTCTTATACCAAGGAAGGTGTCTTTAACCCAGTTTTTAAGATTCAGACATGGAGACATGGAGGTTCTGAGATTGAGTGATATTTGGAATTTCTATAGCAGATATTTGGAATCCAAGACACACAGGTAGACAGATCAGGAGCCAGGGCCTCCCCCACAGCCTTCCAAGCTCAGGCTGTCTCCTATGGCCAATGCCTGCTGCTTTGCTTGGGAACATGTTGCTATCTCCCGTGTGAACTGAGGTCAGCCTGGGCCCTGTTCTACATACATTTGTCTTTTTGCCCTTTTCGAGTAGCATGGAGCTTTAACAGGTTTTGTTTTATTATATGAGCCAAGGGCTTGGTGGCTTGGCCAGCAGTCCTCTATGCTGATGCACAGAGAGACAGGATCTCTTTGCACACGGATGGGGGATTTCTAGAGAGAGATGGCTGGGGGGCAGTGCGGGGTGGGGATGGGGGTGGGTGGAGCAGGCATTTGAACAGGTTTCACCTTTGTTGTAATTTGTACTGCTACAGTTTCTTTCCATTGGGTCTTGTGGTGTCTCTTGAGAGTGGCCATGAGCCCAGATAACCACTCTCTAAGGGAGCCTTGATGGAGGAAATTAGGTTCAGGTGTGTGTGTCAGGTTAGACACAGTGAAGAAGTGAAACCAGAATGCATGAAACAGGGGAAACATTTCACTCACAGGCCTCACAGCCGATGGTTACACACTGGAGGCCTACAGGAAGTCAGGAGGTGGCAGGCAGCTTGCCCGTTGGGTGGGGAAGGAGAACACCTGCTTTTATTAAGGCCCATGGGCATTGTCCTTAGGCTTTCCTTTGGGATTGTGGACTGACTGGTTTAAAGAAAACAGTCATGAAGAGGGGACTTATTTTCCCGACTCTGGCATGACCATTTGGTATTATTATGGTCAGGTACTGGATTTTGGGTCAGTGGGATGAGGGACAGCCACATGGTGGAGAGGAAGTTTTGAGACCAAACGCAACTGGGCACAACTGAGTTCCAAACAGCTTATGTCAGGCACAAAAATGGACGCTGAGGCAGTGACTATATTAAACAAATTTATGACAATCTTGTTATTGAAGCTGCTGTTCCTTCATTCCTACATCCTTCAAACCCTCACTAGAGACTATCTGTGAGACCCCCGCTGGGTCAGGGTGCACAGCGATGGAGTGGCAGATCCCTGCTCTCAGCAACCACAGCATCGCCACAGGATGAAGAGAGAGGCAGACATACTCTGAAATCAGGACACGCATCAGCAAGCATTGGTTTATCAGCAAACGACAGTAGACAGGAGCTCCTGGGGCTCCGGGGAAATGCAACGCCTACTGGCCAAAGGAACTGATGGATGGGCTCATGGAGTGGGAGAGACTGGGCAGAAGCTGTGTGGGGTGGGTGACTCCCAACCTAAAGAACCCACTGAGACATATGTGGCTTCCCTCTTCCACTTTCATTGCCTCTTTCCACCCAGATGCTGGAAAGAGGGGACTTTGTGGACAAAGAGAGCTACTATTCACTCAGGAGCTATGTTATGTCAGTGACTTTACACTTGCCACTTGCTCTGGGTTAAATTGTGCCTCCCCTCACTCATATGTTGAAGTCCTAACCCTCACTACCTCACAACAGGGCCTTATTTGGAAATAGGGTCATTACAGGTCATTAGGGTAGGCTGCTAATCCAACATGACTAGAGTCCTTATAAAAAGGGGAAATTTGGACACAGACAAACATAGAAGGTAAATAACATGTGACAATAAAGGCAGAGATCCAGGTGAAGCTTCTACAAGCCTAGGAATAATAAACATGGAAATCAACCATGAGAAACTCAGAGAAAATCTTGGCATTTCTCTCTCACAACCCTCAGGAGGAACAAAACTTACCAGCACCTTAATCTCAAACTTCCAGCCCCCACAACTGTGAGACAATAAACATCTGTTGTCTAAGCCACCCAGTTTGTGGTGCTCTCTTACAACAGCCATGGGAGACAAATCCATTATTTCACTGAATCTATAGAACAGCTCCATGAAGAGGATAAATGTGCCCATTTTATAGAGGAAGAAAACAAGGCTCAGGGAAGTGACGATCTCAAAGTTACTCAAAATTGCGGTTTGAACCAAATCTATCTCACACCCAAGTCCACTACATCTCAGTCTTCCAGCAAGGATTTGCCTTCAGCCTTGGTGTCAGCACTCAAGTGGGGGGCAGGCAGATTAGTCCCTCGGGAAACCACTTGTTTCTTGGAAGTACATTCTGCTGTAGGTTCTGAAAGGCAGGCCGACCCACTGGGAAGAAGAGCTGTGCATCACATTTCAGAAATTCGGCTCCTGGACAAGACAGCTCCACCCATTCCCCGAGCCCTGCCCAGAAAGCTCCCAGCATGGACAATGTGTATTTAGCTCAGGCCTCCTCCTGACAGAGCTACGCTCCTGCCTCAAGAGCCACCTCAGATGGAAGTCCCCTTTTGGATGACAGAAATGCCCACTGACACAGACATGCAAATGTCCAATTGGAGGTTTCTGAGTTTCACCCAATTATAGGCAAGCATATCTTTTCACCTTCTCTATGAAATGGAATGGAAAGTGGAGCTGAAAAGCAGTTGTATTAGCTCTGCCTTTCATTGACTTTGGCTCCATAAATCAAAGAGCTATCAGGTAGTCAGTCCCCCAGTAATATTCCTTCAGGATGTGCCACAGGCATGGTAGATTGTACTTACTGGGTCAAATAAATACCTTTTCATATGTCGGTAATATAGGTAGCTATATTACTCTTTGCAGTGTTTCTCCTATTAACTTGATCTAGGCTCTGGAGGGACTTTCCTGAAGCCATGGGATGAAACCAGGCATGTTTCGTGTCTCCTCCTGTTCTCCTTCAACTTCCCTAGCAGGAAGGCATAGGGCACAGTCCAAGGTCCAGCCTGCACCCAGACTAGCTAGGACTCCCAACAGGTTCACAAGGATTCAGGACAAACAAGAAGCATCACTACCAATTTACTACGAAAGGTATATCCTGGGGATTCCAATTCCTTTTTACTTTTAGTTTTGCTTAGAAATTGGAAAAGCAAAACATGCTGGCTTTACAATATTGCTTGTTACAGAGGTGTATAAAGTCCAACTTGAACGTACCCTCCTTGCAATTAAAACAAATGTAAAGGAGAAACTGAATCATACCATATACAGTGCTTTGCAATCACATTTTCACTAAAAAATAAACCGGCTGGGCAAGATGGTGCATACCTGTAATCCCAGAATTTTGGGAGGCCAAGGTGGGAGGATTGTTTGAGCCCAGGAGTTTGAGACCAGCCTGGGCAACATAGCAAGAGCCCATCTCTACAAAAATTAGCTTGACTGGGTGGACATGCCTGTGGTCCCAGCTACTAGGGAGGCTGAGGTGAGAGGATCACTTGAGCCCAGGAGGCAGAGTTTATAGTGAGTCAAGATCATGGCACTGCACTCCAGCCTGGGTGACAGAGTGAGACCCTAACTCAAAAAAAAATATATTTCAGATTGCAATTTATTTTCATTATTCACAACTCTATAAAGTAACTATACACACTGAATTCTTGAATATTGGATTATTTCTGCTAGGGAAATACAGGGTTATGTTTCTGTAAGCCTCTGATGACGACATTTTCATCAACCAGTCAGCATACATAACTTTCTTTTATGTGTGTTTCTATTTAAAAACATCTTATTTAATATATATTCTTGATTTATTAACATTGAGCTCACAGCCAACAGCACTTTAACTCATGCCTGAACAAAGCTNAAAAAAGAATAAACTAAACTAAGGATAAACCAAGGAGCCTTTTAGATCAGTTAATATAGTTCCATTAAACAGTTTTTACTTCTTCCTCAGTTTTCCATATTCTGTTTTGTTCCATGTTTTGGTTATTTTGGAAGTAAATATTATCTCCTGTTGATACTATTTAGATTGCCTACACTTTGGGACCGCTATAAATAAGTCAGCTATTAATATCTTCATGCTTTTGTGCAAGTATTTCTATTAGGATAAATACTGAGAAATAACATTTTTGAGTAGAGAAGACTCTCACCTCGAATGCTGGGAGATAATAACCTTCAATTCAGCTGAAAAGTCACCTCTTTGCATTGTCCAATGCTTTGTAAGAGACCCCATTTTCCCACCCAGTCACACCTTGGATATTATGTATCATTTATGTATTTTTGTGCTAACCTAAAGGGAAAAATGGTATTTAATTTTTTCCATCTGAAGATTTGTGAGAATGAGCATCTTATTCTATGTTTATCAGCCTTCCTCTTTCTCCTGTGCCGTGACCCTTAAGAACTTGGCCCTTTCACTTTTCCTATTGAGTTGTTTCAAGTTCTGTGGTTAAATTAGTCAGTCTTTTACTTTTAAAACAATATTTCTGGTTTCCTGCCTTGCTTACAAAGTACTTCCTTTACTCAAGATTGGAAAACTCATTGTGCCAGAGTTCTTGGTTGTAAGCAATAGAAACCCACTTTATTAAACATAGGCAGCAAAGAGACTTATTAGAAGGATAATGGATGTCTTAGTAAGAGATTGCAGTGTTTAGAAACAACCCTCGGACAAAAGGCCAGGATAGAGTGATGCCAGAGAGCCAAAAACAAGCCAAATGGTGTCACTAGAGACATTGCCCTGGACTCTTGCTGCCAAGAGGCTGTTCTGATTCTGCTGCTATTGTCTCCACCAGACTCTGGGTGCTGGGTGCTGCCATCCCACCATCACCTCCACCACTTGCTCCACCATCACCACCATCACCATAACTAGAGTGAATTCTAAACTATCCCTTGATTCTTTGCAGTACGGGTTTCAGATTCAACATCCTCAGTGGGAGTCTTTAATTGTTCATACAAAAGTTTTCACTGTCAAGAGTCAAGGAGAAAAATCTAATATTTGTGTTCATTTTGGGGTAATTGGTATCCTAATAACATTAAGTCCTCCCATCTAGGAACACGGTATTGTTACCAAGCAATCAACGTGCTTGGTGCCCAATTCACATAGAGGCCAATGCCATGGCACCAACTTTTGAGAAAAGAAAAACTTTATTGCTAGTTAATGGGCAAGAAGGCAACAGTAAATGCTCAAACCTATCTCCTCGAGCAGAGGTTTGGGTCAGGCTTCATAAGCATAGCGTAATGTGGTGTGATCTGATTGGATTTTGCAATGAGGTGATGCCAGGAGGCATGATCTGACTGGATCCTCCCATAGGGTGATACCAGAGCTTCCTCTGATTGGATCCTGGGTCCTGCCAGGTGGTGTCTGCTTCTCAGTTCAGTCCCAGTTCCTCAGTCCCAGCCCTGAGGTTCCTCCTACGGCTGTCCACTTGGTTCACCTGAGCATGCTGAGATTACATCACCTTCAGTCTGGGGGCCCATGGTAACCTGAAAACAGCTCACAACTTGGTTTCATAAAAGTTGAGCCAGATAGATCTGATGCAGTTACAGTAAGTGCTAAAACCTCTCACTGTGATTGTGAGACTGTCAAATTCTAGGTTTTGGAATTTCAACAACGTAGTCACAGTAAGTTTCATTAATGAGATGCCAGTCTTACTTATTAGTAGGCGATGATGTTTTCTGTCTCAGTGTTTCCAATTTTCTCATTATTCTTCATGTTTTAAAATGTTACATGGTTTTATTTTTTCATTAATCCTAACAAGATATATGAGTCACTTTAATCTGAAGTTCTTTCTCCTTGTCTTCCTACCCTACGTTCTGACAGATTTCCTTGACTTTATCTTTCAGTTCATTTACTGATGATCACTTTGAGGACAGGAAATTGTGGGTCACACTTATAATGTCTAAGAAGATATATTGCCAGAGATTCCTTTATGAATGTACACGTTTCCTGAATTTCTGAGAACAGCAATTAGAGTGTTTTAAAAGTTTTCCTTAGTTCATTGCATCATCTAGGTGCTCAGTGCCTCTTCCATCTACCCTTCCCAGTCTTCACAGCCACATGCTGACTGGTTCTTCTGCCTGGTGCACCCCTGTTTGAGAACTGGGCTGGTTCTTCCAGATGGCTGCTGCAGTGGTTTAGTTCCTGTAGTCCTCTTCTCCAGGAGGCTTCTGTGGGCTGATCTGGATGGTTGGAGCTCTGGGTACCTGAGCTCATCTGCTGGCAGCACCGCCTAAGGTGTGCAATGGACAGCTGGTCTTGAGGCAGAAGGCATGGCTGCTAAATCAGTAGTTGATGTCAGAAGGCAGGACACTTCATGTTCACCTGCATCTCCTCCCAGCTCCTCCGGCTGACTTGGGCTGTGCCTGGCTGCCAGAGGAAGGCCCCTTTTCCTGTATCCATTTGTTCAGAGGAGCTGACAAATGGCTTCCTCTGAGCTCCCACTTTCTGCTGGGATTTTCCATTCCATCCTCTGGCCTGTGCCAGTAGTAACATTTTATACTTGTCTGACACCTTTTCTACTCTGAGCTCCAAGCACTTTATAAGCAAGCAGTTACTATTATTGCCCTCTGAATTCTGATGGAAAAGCTGAGAGTCATGGGATCAAAGCTGCCATGATTGGGCAGTGAAGACAACGCTCCCAGACACCAGGCCAGCCCCCAGCCCTTGGCAGGACCAGAGAGAGCACCCCGGCTGCTGAGGTGGGGTAGCCTGGGGGAGGGTTTTCAGCATGGGCTCCCCATAGGCTCCCCAGAGCCATCTTATCCTGTTGTAAAGTGATGCATTGTCCTTTACTGCAGAAGAGAATGGGACTCTTGGGACTCTTTCCTGCCAGGAAAAGTGGACTGATGGTTCGTGGTTTATTCTGGGAATGAGAAGACTCATGCAATCTGTAAAGGGCCCTCATCTTGTCTTGAGGAACAGGAAGCAGATCTGTATTGCATGGCCCAGGCAGTGGAATAGGGTTCAGTTTCTATAGATTTTCACCAGTCAGAGGCCTTGCTGGCACCGAGAGCTGCCCAAAGGGGAGTGCGTTTGCATCCCTGGTTGGGTCCTGAGGCAAATGTCTCTAGCTGCTGCTGGGGATGTCCTGCATCACATGATGCTAGGGAAGGGTGACACATAAGGCCTCTTCCAACCCAGATCTTGCATCATAAGGACAGACTCTAGTGCTGTCTCCTCTGGGTGGTGGAGGCCTTGGGGCTGAGACCCTGGAACCCTGGGGCACATCACATCTTGCTGGATCTGCAAAGCTCCTTAGTTTCCATCTCCTCCTTCTTTCATTTAGCAAAACTCGGTTTGAGGTCTGCATTTTCCCTACTTTGTATGAAGCTTTGCTCAGTAGCAGCTCACTGTTTAACTGGAAGGAACATCTGTGACCATGAAATTTTCAGCAACCAAAAAAGGCCCTGTTATATTTGCTGAGCTACTGTTGGGAGTCAGCAGTGTGTGTGCATATGTGTGTGTCTGTATGTCTGTGTGTGTGTGTCTGTGTGAATTCAGCTGCCCTCAGGCAGGTGGCTGGAAACTGGCTCACCTTTATCTGAGAACACATCAATCTTGGGAAGAATCCATGGAACTGAGCATGGAGGGATACCTGGCGAGAAAAAAACTGAGAACAAGTCATTCCTACCCCAGAGACCACAGAGGAGGCAGACAGCTGGAGGATTGGTGTGTGTGTGTGTGTGTGTGTGTGAGTGTTAGAGAGGGATAGAGGACCACATTTTCTGCACAGATGGAATTCTGAGCACATCTCTGTGTGTTAATGCTCACATGAAACCTTTCAAAGCTTGGAGAGATGGGTGTCATGATTCTATTTTCCCAGTGAGGAATTAGAAGTCAAATAAGCTGCCCACGGCCCCAGCCCTGGCCAGAGCAGAGCTGGGATTTGAACCCAGTTAGTTGTCTCTAGCTCTGAAGCGCTTTCTCTGCTGTATCCCTGCCTGCCTTCAATGCAGGTGCCGCAAATGAGGTCCCACAGACCCCGTCTGACCGGCTCTGAGTCTTCCAGCTAGCTCGGCCGTCCCAGGCCCCAAGTGCTCTTTCCCAAGGGCTGGCTGCCTTGCAAGTCTCCAGAAGCCTCCAGGTCCACCCCCACATCTCCCCAGATGCTCTAGAGAGCTCTGGGCTGAGGCCCAGGCCCAGCAGGGCAGCCCTTGTGCAGCCCTGTGGTTTGTGATCTGGCCATGCATAGCTGGCTCTGAGCAGGCACTTATCATTCTTCCACGACCACCCAGTCAGTCCAACACAGCCTGGAAGTGCAGCTCTAGCTGCCCAGGCCGGTGGCGGCTCAGTCCTCACTGAGCCCTGTTGCTCCCACTCGCTGTCTGCCACCCCCGCTGTAGCCAGTCCCGCCTGCCCAGCTGAGCGAGCGGTCGTTGGAGCCCAGAAACAGCAGGGTCTGAGCATCCCTAGCAAACCACAAAGGGGGATTCACACATCAAAAGGGCCCGAGAGAACAAAGCTGTCACATCAGTCCATCATGGAGCCGGATCTCAAAATATCGCTGGGCCAGAGTCCTGCCAGCTGTGAGTCACCACCCGGCCAGAGCAGCCGCAGTGGGCCCCCAGCCGCATGGAAAAACACCTCGGTGGCCAGCTGGCTGCTCTCTGCCCAGACCTGGGAGGTGCAGGGTGTCTGTGGGGTGGTTCCACACCTCCATGCTGCAATATGGAGAGGAGTCAGCTCTGGTACGCTTGCTGTAGGAGCAGGAGGGAGGGGACAAGGGAACGACCATATCGACGACAGCTTCTGTCTCCCTAAGGATGCAGTCCAGGCCCGCTTCATCCCTCTAGCCCTGCTCCAAGCCTCTGGGATAACCAGCAGTGTGAGGCTGGTTGGCGACAGTGGCTCAGCACAGCCTTTGATGTCACCCTTTTTATGCCTCCCTACAAGTGTAGGGCTTTTTTCAAGCCAGCCCTACACTGCTGGCTTGCCTCTTCCCAGGTGACGAGGAGTTGGATTCAGAGGCCTACGTGAGTCCAGCAGCTCATCACACCAATGCCTGTGGCAATGCACAGACCAAGAGCCTGCACTCGGTGTGCTGAGTCCCTCTTCATGCACTGCTCCAGTTCCTACCCCAAGCCCTGTCATTACAGGTGGTGGGGAGGGGCATGGGGGCACGCACATGGGGATCATGTCCTTTTGTAGGAGTTTAGGCATTCTCCTGACATTGCTTCTGCCTCATCCACCATCCTGACACCTCGCTCCTTCCAACCAGCGTCGTTTGTTTCTCCTGACTTTGAGGCCATGACACGTGTGTCAATAAATATGAAGTGGCCTAGTTGACCAAACGCAAAGTTCTGATCTTATTTTTGTTGTCAGCTCATTTCTTCCTTTTGTGCCTCATTTTCCCCATATGAAGAATGAGACGAGATCTTACAGAAACTTTTGGCTCTAAAGGCTGAGGGCTTTAGAATTTTGGGCACCACCTGCCACCCCTCCCTGAGCTGGAGCTTCTAAGGGGCTTCATCTTTAGTGAACTGAACATTAATGAGGAGAATATGTTTTATTCGGGCAAGGAGACAAAAAGGGCTCAATTTAAGGAAACATAAGATGTCAGTCCCAGCCCCTTCCACTCTCTGAGCCTCCTTGCTATCTTGTCCTTGGTGCTCTCCTCTAAACCCTGGGGCTATGGCCCCGTCAGAGCTGAATGGGGTTACCTCTAGGCTGGGTAGAGCCTGCTGGGGCACAGAGTTGAGGCTTCACTCACCCCTTTGCCCTGGAGAAATGACCAGAGCCTGCCTTGAACTTCTTTGCTTGCAGCCAGAGTCTCCTGCCTTCAGCTGGGAATTGACCAGGTCGGGGCACAAGCTGTGATGCCCCTTTCCCCCTCTCCTGTTGTCCATCCCCATGCAGCCCCTCTCCACGCTGCCCATGGCCTCTGCTTGGCTGTTCTGGGCTGCTGTGTGATCATGCTTTCCTCCTTGGAGGCATTGATGCTGAAGGCATGGAGAGAACCTGGAAAGGGCGAGTCCTGTCCACTGTGCAGTGACCTCTGCAGACCTGGGCCAGGAGGTGCTGAGAGAGAGAGGGCATGGGCCTCGGCCAGCAGGATGAAAGCTGCTGAACAGCAGCTATGCAGAACAAGCATAAGCGATGACATCTTCCCTGTCCCAGATGCCACAGAGGGCAGGGGTGTGCCCAGATATGTATGTTCCTAGGTGGGGTGGCAGAAGACCGCTGGCCATCTGCCATCTACCACCCTTCCCTGAGCTGGAGCCATAACAAATTCCTGAGTACCCAGTGTCCCTCTACCCAGCAGTCAAAGTCTCTGAGAGCTCAGGTACCCCTGGGTGCCTTCGCAAGTTCATAGGAAAGGCCATGAGTCTTTGCTCTCTGGTGTTACATGCCCTCCAAGGAATCACTAAACTTAAGCTAGAGGAGATTTGCCTCTTATGATTGCCCACTCTCTCCCCTGTGGGTCCCCCCACCACTCACTTTATTTAGTTATCGTATTCAGTAAATACCTTTGAGGGATCTGGAATTTTCCAGTTGGCATAGACACCATGCATTAGTTTGCAGCCACCCAATTTTAGGGATCCTGAGCGTTGGAGATAACTGTGATACTGTAATTAACTTAAAAGTTCCTGCTTCCTCTTTTAAGCATAACCTAAAAATTCTGTTTTAAAAATTAAGATGAAATTCACGTAACATATAATCAACTGTTTTGAAGAGCATATTTCAGTGATAATATTTAATGTGTTCTCAACACTGTGCTACCCCCAGCTGTCTAGTTTCAAAACTTCTTCCTCACCTTACAAAAACCCCTGTATTAACTAAGTAATCATTCCCTATCCCACTTCCTGTCATGCCCTGGTAACCTCTAATCTGCTTCCCATCCCTGTGGTTCTACTTATTCTAGATATATCACATAAAAATAAACACAACATGTGACTTTTTGTGTCTGTCATCTTACAGCACTTAGCATAATAGCACTTAGCACTTCGTTTTCTTGGTCCACCCATGAACCTTTTCTAGATTTTTCCTTTTTTATAGCTGAATAGGATTCCATCTTATGGATTAGCCAAATTGTGCATGCTTTCATCCTTTGATGGATTTTTAGGTTGTTATTCATGAATAATAGTGCTATAAACATTTATATACAAGGTTTTGTGTGGATGGATGTTCTTATTTCTCTTAGATATATGCCTAGGAGTGGAATTGCAATATCATATGGTAACTCTACTTTTAACTTTTTGAGGTACTGACAAACTGTTCTCCAAAATGGCTGCACAGTTTTACATTTCCCCCAGCAGCATATGTGGGCTTCAACTTCTTCACTTTTTCACCAACACTTGTTATTATTGGTCTCTTCAACTTAAGCCATCCTGGTGAGTATGAAGCAGTATCTCATAGCTTTAAGTTGCATTTCCCCAGTGACTGACAATATCAATCACCTTTTCATTTGCTTATTGGCCATTTATATAGCTTCCTTGGAGAATGTCTATTCAGAAATTTGCCTATTTTTAATTTTTTATTATTAAGTTAAAAGAATTCTTTATAAATTATGGATGCTAGGCCTCTATCATATATATTATTTGCAAGTATTTGCTCCCATTCCATAGCTTGCCTATTCCTATCCTTGATAATGTCCTTCAATGCGCAGATGTTTTAAGTTTTGATCAAGTCCAATTTATCTAATTTTTCTTTTGTCGCTCATTTATTTGGTGTCATATCTAAGAATCCTTTGCCAAAACTATGATTGTTATATATTCTCATATTTTCTTCTAAGAGTTTAGTAGTTTTAACTCTTATATTTAGGTGTTGACATATTTTCAGATGATTTTTGAATACGGCATGAGGTAGGAGTACAAATGAACTCTTTGCTTGTGGATATCGAGTTGTCCTACTATAATGGGCATGTTTAGAGAAAGGATAAATCAATAAACCGATGTCTTTTGCTAGTTAGATAAACAAAGGTGTCCACATAGAGATACATGTAAACTGGTTCACATTTTTCATGTTCAGCATTGTTACGAAGTTATAAAATAATGTGTGTAACACTTGTGTAGTTGAATGGGACCTAATGGTGCCACTGATGGTGAATTTGAGACATAAATTATCAGAATCTTCGGCAGACAAAAGTACAGGAATCCCTCCCTTCATGGGGGCTGTACTCACCTGTGTGGCATTTTCTGTTTTGCTCTGAAGCCCTGCATGACGTCTCAGCTCACATTCACCCTGGGTGTGCTGGCAGCATTTGCCTCATTGCTCGGTCATTGGGGCAGAAAAGACCAGCCCTCGGAGACAGCTTCTGCCCTGGGAATGTGAAGCTGCCACCCGGGAGCATCTTCCGGAGGCCATAGTGCCTTGTATCTGGCTGTGGCGACCAGCTCTGGGTCTCTCCCTATTAGTGGAGGACTAGTCTCAGATGTCACCACCACATGGCTGGCATCAATACAGGAGAGTGCTGAAGTTAGAATGTGATTTTTTAAATGGGTTCACATCCCAGGAAGAGGATCATGAGCTCCACTGAGCTCAGTTCTTAAATAGTCATTATCCTAGGTGGCCACCCTTGGGAGTGATTGCTCTGACCTCTGGGACTTAAGTCCCTTCAACGATCTCTTGCTTGATCACTTCTAATGATTGTGCTTCCTTCTCTGCTACCCACTTTTGCCATCATCCAGAAAAAAGTGTTAGTTGTTACTGAAGAACTTCCTCCCTTCTAACCGTCTCAATCTGTTACTTGGGGCACACAGCTTTGAATCTCCCAGACCATCACTCTCTCTGCTTTCTCCCCACCTCTTGGCTCCCCACTGCCTTCATCTGCTCCTCTCTTGCTTAGACTCTGTAGATCACCACTGCAGCCACTCTCCCGCAGGTCTCTCTTGCTTTACTTTCCTTTGCTTTAGGCCTCAGCAATACCCCAGCCATGAATTAGTCCATCCACCCCTTTCTCAGCACTGATATCTGGCCTGTTCAGTGCTGCTGAAGAACATCAGACCACTGGTGTGTGCCTAGAAGCAGAACTATCAGAACTCACGCTCCTCTTTCACTCTCAGCATTGTCTTGCCTCCAGCCTGAAGCCATGGTGGGAGCAGCGGACACTCTCTCTTCCACCCATCTGTCAACCTCAAGACAGCTCCCTGTTCCCTTGCCCTTAAGGACTGCTTGCTGGGGCTTTGGTGGCACACTTTTGCTCCTGTCATCCTCTTTACCCCTTTTTGTTGCTGGTTCCTGCCTTACTCTTCCTTCTTAAAAACAAACAAACAAACAAACAAAAATGAGCCCAAGTTTGCCCCCATTCCCTCATGCCCAGCCCCTTACTTTGCTCACTGGCTTCTGCCCCATTCTGCCAATGAGCCACTGCAGCCCAGTGATCGAGTCCCTTGTGGCTGAACTCAACCCAAGGAGCATCTCCCAGCATTAAGCTCTCATGGATTCTCTGCAACACTGGAGTGTGAACCACTTCCTCCTTGGTTTCCACAGCGACACGTCCCTTGCAGGTGCTCCCTACATTTTCCAGCATGCTTCTTCTCCTTTTCCTTTGCAGGCACCTTTTCTCTGCTGGTAGCTTAGATGTTGCGTTTTCTCTGGCCCTGTCATTGCTCATCCTCTCCTCTCCCTGGCCCACCTTGCCAACCTAGAGTCTCCTGTGGTCTGGTGAAGCCTGGAGGTGGGTGACCCTTTCCAGCATGTGCTACCTGCCGTACTCTCTGTGTGGTAGCCAGGCTGGGAGCAGCTGGTGGCTCCACCAGGAGCACCATGAAGACATTGGCCTCTGGGGGTCTGGGCAGTTGACCCTTTGCACAGCAGTTCTGGGGAGGTTCCTGTGACGGTGCAGCCTGTGAAGCAGCATCGTAGGCAATTGCCCGAGAGCTTGTTGATCTAACCGAGAGCTTGGTAGATCTTGGCTTGTTAGCTGAGAGCTTGTTAGATCTGCAGGGTCTCAGCCCCCCAAGCTCCTGAACCAAATGCACACGTTGACAAGCCCCCAGGAGTAATGTCCATACAGCAGTGTGTGAGGGGCTGCTGGGAGCCTGTGTCAGCCTGCTGAGATGGGGCAGAGCCGGGAGAGAGTCAGGGAACCCAGTTTCTTAAGATGCTTTTGTTTCAAAATAGAGGCCAGGTTTCTAGTGGAAATTTGATGGAAGGAGCCCTATATTTTTTTCTAATGGAATGGAAGCTTCTACTTGGTAAACAAGAGATTCTTATTTGAAAATAACTCTTGTTCCAACTTTGTGGGCTACCAAGGGAATCGAATTAGAGTAGAGGGGAGAGAAGCAGTAGCAGCAAAGCAACCAGGTGGTGCCTGTCACAGGTGGATCTCAGGACTGAACTATTCCCACCCTCAGTCTGGGGTCAGGCCTGGGCCCAACACCACTCTGGGAGAAGGAGATGAGGATTTTCTCTGAGGGGCTGGGTGTACCCCCTCAGGTCCCTCCTTCCTAAAGCAGCCAAGGGCAGTGCCATCCAGGGCACTGCATAGGCCCAGGGAGGCCTGTCCTCCCAGCCCTGCCTTCCTCTGCCCCTCAGGCCGAAGCTCGAACCCTTGGCTCGCTGAACTGGGCCTGCAGAACTGGAGTACGTGGGCCTGAGACAGCTGCATATGACCAAAATAACCCCTGGCTTTTGAGCTAGCTCCTGAGTCCAAAAACAACAGCTCCTCCTGCTGTGCATGACCAGGGTGGTTTGGGTTTAGTTGGTAACTCGCCCCGTCGCCATCCCTGCCTCCATAATGAGCACCCCTGGGCTGGGCAGAAAAGGCCAGGGATGTTTCAAGAAACAAGAGACCCTCTGTGGGGCTAGTGTGTTCTGGTTCCACGTTCCAAACAGAGATGATGGGGATAGAGAGGAAGTGAACTTGGGACGGCACCAGGCTCTTATGGTTTCAGACAGAAGAGAAATGACAGAACAAGAAAGCTCCTGGTAGTGTCTGTGAAAGGGCCAGGGTCTGGACTTCAGTCCTGCAGCCACAGTCCAGAGTGTTGCCATGACTGGCCACCATCTCCTGACCCTTCCTGTGCAGATCCCTGGCCAGGAAGTGCCTCTCATCCACTGCTAAGCCCTATCCCTGACCTTCCAGGGCAGGTGTGTCCCACATCTCCATAGGGCCCTGGGGCACCAGCCCCTGGGTATGAGGCACTATCATTGTAACTGCATCTTGCCTTTCCTGTAAGACCCACATGGCAGGCACAGAGACTCACTGCCTAGGACCCTGTAAGAAAGTACTTTCTGCTGCCCAGATGCGAGGTGTGGTTGGATGAGGGCTAACCTCTGGGTGCTTCCTAGCCAATGCCACTCCTCCTGGGGCAGCCCCCAGTCACTGACTGAGCAGAGTGGTGGTACAAGGGCATAGCTGTTCCTGTCCAGCAGGGCCTCTCCTAATGGCAAATCCCTGCTGCAGAGCTCTCTGGGTCTGGCAGAGACCTTATCTCAGCTGCATCCCAGCCTGGCCACTCCCTGCCCAGTTCCACTCCCCGCCTTTCCTTCCTGCGTGGTACTCCCAGGACACCATTTGCACTCTTAACTCTGTCTTACCCTCTGCTGCCCATAGAACCCAACTGGGGCAGCCTGGCAGGGCTGGGGCCAATGCAGCTTCAGCACCTGGCATGCAGCTGTCACCAAGCCCAGCGGCCAGGTTAGTCTTCAAAGTAGGAAGGTGATGGCTAGGCCAGAACACAGAGAGCTGCATCCTCAATGGGGACCATATGCCTACCTTCTGGAGAGGGAGTGAGGAGGTTGGGTGATCTAGAGCCTCCTTTACCACCTAGTCTGCCTGAGGCATGCTCTAGTTGACACCACAGGTGCAGGATTCTCAGGGATACCTGCTCAATGTTATATCCCTGAAGGTGCATTTGAGGTAGAAAAGCATGGGATAGTGTGTGCATGGGTGTGTGCATGTGCATGGAGGGGCAGTTGTGGGCAGCGGGTAGTGGGGGACACTTGACATCCCTCTGTGGGCCTGCTAGGCCTGGGGACTGGACTTGGGAAGAGTCAGGGTGGATGAGTTCTGGGCCTCAGCCCAGCTCCCTCCCCAAACACAGGCAGGATGTGAGAGTTTGGGGGAAACCTAGGAGGTTCTGTCCCAGAGTCTCAGCCCCAGGGTCATCTCCACATGGATCCGAGTCCCTGAAGGGTACAGTGTAAGTGGGCCCAGGAGGAAGTCTTGACCCCAGGGCCTCTCCCTCCCTGTCCTCCAAAACCTAAAATGCCACCATTTGGGAGGCCTCCCTTTGCAACTGTATAGCTTCACTTTTTGGAAGGGCAAAATCCTAGGAGGTGGTGAAGCTTTAAGACAAATTCAGCCTTGCAGAAGCTGCCTCAGCCTTCAACTCCCAGCTCATGTACCCTCACTTGTGCCTTGGCCCCACCTTGAGGCACCCACAGCAGAACATGGCCAGTACTGCAGGTCTTCTCACAGCTAGGAGGGGCTGAGCCCAGTTATCCCCTCGCCTGGCACTGCCTGGCACAGAGCACAGGCTCATCAATGAAGATGGGGTGCAAGTCAGGCTGATGGCAAGGGAGACAGCACCATCACTCATCACTCAGGGTTGGGTGCTGGTTTACCCGGTGCGGGAGGAGCTGTTCTGAACACTCCACGTTAATCCCTTCGCTTCATCCACACAGCTTCATCCTCATGATGTTGATGTATTATTATCTCCATTTATGAGGAGGACTGAGACACAGAGCAGTTAAGGAATGTGCTTGGGTGTCACACAGCCTGGCAATGGGAGGAAGACCCCGCATAGTGGGTCAGGCTGTGGTGGAGTGGGTGTGGGGGTCCTCAAGCTGCAGGGCCATCTCCAAGAATCATTCATGTCCCATCAGGCTTACACTGTCCTAGGGGATTCTTGAAAAGGTACAGGGAGCCTGGTGGGAATGGGAAGAGACACTGTAGTCTGGGCATCTGTTTCCAATGACATCTGCGCTGTCTAGGCTGCAGCCAGGCCTCCCTCCTGCCAAAGCACCAGCTCCGCAGTGCTGCTGGTTGGTTGTGCCTCAGCAGGTCTGCACTGTGCTCAGAAGCCTCATCAGCATGTTTTTCCCCAGGAGGCTGGGGCTGGTGGGCACCCTGGGACATGACTGTGAGTGGAGGAGGCCAGGGCTCTAGGTCAGAGGCAGCCCAGGCCCACTGCAGTACTGGCTCATCCTGTGCTCCAGCTGCTGAGCCTCTCCCTACTGCCAACCATCCCTGCCCAGAGGGCACAGGGACAGGCACCTGCCATGTGAATTTGTGCCCAGAACACCTGGGGTGTTTTCACACCCCTGTCTCACGGCACCTCTGTGTTCTCCACTTTCCAGGAGAAAACAGGCTCAGCAGTCAGGGAGTTCTAAGGCCACCCAGAGGTGAATGGGTTGGGTGGCCAGGGTTTGGACTCAACACTCAAAGAGATGGAGAAACATATCCATCCCGGGTCTGAGTCTAAGTGGTTAGTCACTTGGGCCAGGCATTAATCCAGACCATTCTCATTTGGATGAGAAAATGAGTGGCAGCTGAAGCTCCCCCGAAGAACTAGTACCCCATGTGTAGGAGGGGCAGGCCCAGCCCCCCAGCTTCAGGCATGTCAGCTGGCCCTTGCATGACACATCCGCATTATTCTGGAAACTTCCCCACCTCATCTTCATGCATGGGGTGGGGTCAGGAGGGAACCTCGCCTTTTTGCCTGGACCAGAAGCCCATGGTGGTCTCCACGTGGTGGTCTTACAGACCTGCCCTTGTCCTGAAGCACAAGGCAGGCTGGAGTCCTGCTGACCTGTTTCAGTTTTCTCCTTTGTTAATCTGGAATGCTAATGCATTTTTCACAGAGTGGTGGGGAGGACATGAAGGTATGCTGTAGGCATTACAGGGCTACAGTGCAGAATCATAAACTATTGCTATAATGAGAAGCCGAGGAAGAAAACTGGACCGGAATTCAAGTGTCAAAGGCAAGGGTTAGTCTGTGGGGCAGGGATTTCCAAATTTCTGGTCAGGGGTCTCTGGGTGAGGCCCAGGGCTGAGTGAGCCCCTCTGCTCTTGTCTGTCCCTGCCTGTGGCCAATGTCAGAACAACCTTCCGAGGGTCCCGAGAAGCGCGGTCCTCCTTCAGGTGCCACACTGGTGAGATGCCGTCTGGGTTTTTATTGAGCCTGATCAGAAGCCATAAACCAGCTGTGAAGCAGATGCTGGGCCTCATACCAGAAGTGTCTACTACATACGAGAGCCTCCTGGGTGGCCAGGCAGTGCCCTGTCTGGAGCACACTGGGGCTTGGCTGGCCAAGGCCTGCAGGTTCCCTGGCTCCCTGGCTCCCTGGAGACTCTAGGGAGGAGGATGACTGTGCTAGGAAGAAGGGCCACTTTGTCACTTTGCTGCATTACCAGTGACGAGAGGCTGAGACTGGCTTGCACAAGATGGTGCAACCCACTTCCTGGGGGCCTGTAAGTCAACAGAGGCCTAAGTGACTTGCCTGCCCTTGGCTGTGGCTTTCCTGGAGGCAGAAAGCTGGGTGTGACATGCTAGGAGACCCCTTCTGATTTTAAGTTTCTTCTCTGGGGCCCAGTAGGGCCTCCTTTCTAGGAGTTGCTAGAGCAGAGTGGCTAGGAAACCCACGTTTTCAACTCCTGCACAGAATCCCTGGTTTGGCCTGGGCTAAGTTTGCCACTCTCCCTATTCCCTTCCACTTTTTGCCCTGATCAGAGAATCAACCCAACCTGCCACCCTGCTGAGCTCTGTGGGACTGAGGAGGGAGAGGCAGGGCAGGTCCCATTTGCTTGCTGTGGAACCAGAAACTCAGGCCACCCTCAAGTGGGAGAAGCAGCACAGGCTTAGTAGAACATGGCCCGCAGGGAGAAGTGGGATGTAACAATCTAGAACATGGGCTTGAAAGGAGGCAGGGCCTGGGTTCAAATTCAGACGCAGACTTTCCAGCTGCATTACTGGCCCCTGTGTCTCCCAGGGCTGTATATGAGCATCCTGTATAGCAATTATAGGTAAGCCCTTTAGTGCAATGTCTGAGCCCCATGTGCAAGGGGCTGGGGAAGTCATGGGAGTTATTACTGGGGCCACATCACACAGTGTATGTGGCTCATCTCAGCCCCTGTGATGGTGCGGGAGGTAATATTATACTCATTTTACAGGTGGGGAAAGCTAAGGTAGAGAAGACAATAGACCATTTTGATTTGCCCCAAATCTCACTGGAATCCTGATGTTTTTAGCTCCAAAGTCTGGACTGCTGTTTACTAACTTTCGCTTTGTCTCCTGGGGTTGAGGTTTGATGCTCCCAGTACCCTGGATGCTGGTAGAACTGGGTTTCTCCAGTGCAGGACTTAGAGCAAAAAGCTTGTTCTGACACAAGCAACACCCACCATAATTGAGCATTTCAGAGATGAGAAAGTATGGCTTTCTTCTACTCCCCACCATCTTCTAACAATGACATGTCCATTGTGACGCCACGAAAATAACAAACCAGACCGAGGAAAACAGTAAGTAAAGTGGAGAAGCAAGGCTAGATAAATAAGACACATATCCATCCACTGCAAAGACCAACATAGATGTTACAGTTGAGCCCTGGAGTTCACCCTGAACTTCTGGCAGCAAAAGAGAGCCTCAATAGCTTATAATATTCTCACAGACACAAAGAAGCCCCACAGGTTGTAGGTGTTCAGGGACACTCAAGATTTCCATGGCAGGGCTCGGCATGTGTGGCGGGGCTTCCAGACCTTCTCAACTGCACATGGTAATGGCCCTCCCTCAGCTGCCCCTGAGGCTTCTCCTCCACGGAAGCCAAGATCTCGACTCCTGAGGTTTCTGCATTTCTGGAAAGGGACAGGCCTACTCTCCTTTCATGGAACACAGGTGGTTAACTCCACCAAAAGTCAGTCGCTCAGTGGGGGAATTTATCTATCGGGGAGATGACTGTCAAAACAGCCATTGGACTTCTAGGCAACGACTGCGTACTTCCCAAAGGTTCCCATTTTCCAAAGACTTTCTGGCTTCATGGACACCTGTGGCTGTGGCCACACAGAGGGTGGGTGTGGGTTCTGGTGCTGCACTTGGCTGCAAGTGGCAGAGAGGTGGGCTTGGGGCATGTAGGGCCAGTGGCTGGGAGGGCGATGTGGTTAATCAGAGTCCCATGCCCATGCTCCCTCGCTGCTCCCTGGCACCTTCCAAAGGAACCCAGACATTTTCTCAGAGACACGCGCTTAGCTGTGTGCCAGAGGCTGATTCCTTTTGACTGATCCTGGGGCGATGCCATGGGACGTTTCCTCTGAAATGCAAGTCCATCTATTCCAGGCTCCAGAGGGTTCTCTAAGTCCAAAGGCCCTGCTCTCTTCCCCTCCCCAGGAAAAGTGAAGGGCTGTCTCAGCTTCTTGCTTGAAGAATACTCCAACTTTCACTCTCAGAAGAGAAGTGTGAGTCAAGAGGGAGGGAAATAATTCCTGAGCACCTACTTTGTACCTGGTGCCTCCAGTGGGAGAGTCAGCTTCTCAGTTTGTCCACAATGGAGGAGTTTTCTGGGACACTCAAACTGGAATAGCTGGTTACTCAGCTTCACTACCGCATGGCATTCTCATGAGGTGGGAGCTGTCACTGCTCATTACAGATGCAAAAGCTGGGGTTTTAGGAAGCCATTTGCCCCACCTGGGGTCCCCAGGGTCATGGTCCTTCCACTCCTGCATCTTGTCACTCCTGAAGGTGTGAGAAGACATTGAAAACCTAGCAAGCTGAGTTCCCTGAAATCGTCTGGTTTTCCTGGACTTGTTCTTTGCTTTCTGGTAGGGAGACCCTCCTTCCTCCTGACTCCATGTCTCTATAGAAAAGGAATCCCCCCAGTAACCCCTGAGGCCTCTGTGTGCCCCAAATCTCACTGTAATCCTGTGGTTGAGGAATCCTGAGCCCCATGTGGCTCAGAACCAAATTACCAGGCTGTGCTCAGATTTCTGTCCCATGTCGGGATCCCTTGCCCTGCAGAGAACACTCTTGGCCATGTGGGATTGGAGGAGGAGATATGTTTACCCGGCAGGTCTCTATAGCTGCACATCTAATGCCGCATTCTCCAATCAGCTTTGCCAGAATGAAGGTGGCATCTTGCCACCCATAAGTAGGGCTCCTGTTTGTCCCTCCTAATGGATGCCTAAGAGGTATGTTATATTTTGAAGCCCCTAAAGTCCCAATATGTAAGTTTTCCTGTGTGTCAGAGACTTCTAGTGAGACCTTTCACCCCAGGAAAAGCCGCAAAGTGCTTTTCTAGAAGTAAAGCACTTTGTGGCTTTTTCTGGGGGACCCACAGAAGACCAAAATTTTGTTTCTCAGAAGAAAGGAGCCCTGTGTGCAGAGGCTAGAGTCTTGTGGGAAGTCGGGGAAAGCAGGCTTTGAGCTTTCCCAGCTGAGAGTCCAGCATTAAGGCCAAACTTTTCTGTGGCTCCCAGAAATGGGAGACTTGAGGCCCTGTGGGACAATGCAGGGACTTCCAAAACATTCTCCTGAGAAATGTTATGCAGGGGTTGCAGGAGACCTCTGTTTCTTTCTTGCCCCAAGAAACCCTGCCTCTCTGGTCTCTGGCTGGAGCCAGAAAGAATTCTACCCTCCTTCCCCTTCCCTCCTCCTTGCCCTAGAGGATCCTGAATCAAAGGGGACCTCACGCCTGGCTTGTTCTTATCTTGATTGGTGTCCCAAGCTCCCCACCTTGGTATTTTCAGAGTGAGGGCTTAGGTTAATCTGAAAGTCCTGCTGGAGACCACCCACCTCCCTTAAGCAAGCAGCTCACCTTTCAGCCCAATGCCGCCTGTGCCTGGGATGTTTGACAGGCATGCTCACACTGAAACGTGGCCGATAAGCCCTGGGACCTGTGGTTCTTGGAGCCAGAAAGCTCATTGGCAGAGCCCTTCCTCTGAATGGCATCACTTTGTCCATTGGCCTGGGACAGGGTAATGAAGGTCAAAGCTGAGAAGATGTGGCAGAGGGGACAAGCACTATGGTCCCCTGGCTGGAGGAAGGACGTGGGAGGCTAGAAAGCTCCTGACCTCCTGACAGAGCTTCACAGGGATCTCACCCACACTGCCCAAGTATATGCCTCTGGGGCAAGGATTTGGGGGGTGAAGACGAGATAGAGCTCAGAGTTTGGTTTGCAAGTCTTCAGGCACTTCTCCTGGTGTCCTCTAAAGAGGAAGTCACCACCTCAGTCTAAGAATGGTATGTGCAGGGCCCACCTGAAGTCACTTTCCTGTGTTTGTCACTCTGTTGTCTCTTCTTTGTCCCTGTAGGGAACCTGTAGGAAGAACCTCAAATTGAGAATGACCCTGGGCTTATTTGTGTGAACAGCAGAAAGCAGGGAATGATGATACCAAGGGACGGGAGGAGAGAAGGCCACACTAGGAAGAAGATGAAGATGTTCAGAGTGTAGGGTCTCAGGCAGGAGAACCAGGGGTTTCAGGTGCCTGTAGGTCTATGAAGAGCTGTTTCAGTTAAACATTCCACTTCAAAACTTAGTGGCTTGAAGAAACAACTTATGATTATTTCTCCTGGTTATGTTTTGTGTTGACTGGGCTCAGCTGGGTGGTTTGTGTTGAGAGTCCTCATACAGTTGCAGTCATAGGGTGCCTGGGCTACAGCATGTGAGGGCTCTGCTAGGCAGGACACAGCTGCCTGCTGATGCTGGCCTTTGGCTGGACACTCAGCTGGCATGTTAACACCTATCTGTGGTCTCTCGGTGTGGCTTGGGCTTCCCACAGTATGGAAGCAAGAGGCTCAGAGAACATCCCAAGGGTGAGCTGGCAAGAGGCCCAGGTGGAAGCTATAAGGCTTCTTTCAACCCAGCCTCAGACGTCCTAGAATATTACTTCCACCGCACTGTAGTAGCCAGGAAGTTAATGAGGTAAGCCCATTTTTTAAGGGGGCGAGGCTGAGACCTCTTGACGTGAGGAGTTAGTTGTGCCTTTCCGGTGGGGGCAGGGCAAGGACAAGAGGGCGGCGCCTGGCATCTGTCTCTTGCTGGACTTTCCAGGTAGAGTGTGGAAGGCAGGGATGAGGGTTTTCTTCAGTCCCTATCTGGTATTGCTGTTGGCAGCAGTGATAATTGTGAAGCTATTTCCCAAATGCACTTCACAAAACATTTTTCACATCTACATGATTTGTCAGCAACTAAGCAAGAGGTTAGTGAGAAGCAGAATATTCTTTACCTACTGTGTTAAAGGCGAAGAGACAGGTGTGAAGCAGTCAAGTGACTTTGCTCACATGACACAAGTCTTCTGCCATTTGTCCCAGCTCAAGTCCACCCATCCTCGCAGGTGACACCTTCCATGTATTAATGTGCTCCTGTCCCAGGCTTTGCCAGCATCCCCAAGCCCTCTTCATGCCTCTGGGCAACAGATCTCCTCCTGGGTTCTGACCTGGATCTCTTGCTGTTTGCTGAATGTCCAGTTAAACAGCCTCACTCCCATGTGACTCTGTTCTTCCATTCTTAGAGTGAAATTGGAGCCAGGACTAGGGAGCAAGCAAAGGAGTTGGAGAAAGCAAAACCTTTCTGGGAGGTGCAGAGTGGGCTCTGGGAATGGCCTGGGGGCAGATAAGGAGGCCAATTCCAACTGGCCCCATGGCTTCCTTGCTGGCTGTCACTGGGTGGCTCCTTTTCAGGCCACTGGTCCAAGGGGAGCACAGGTCAAGGGTGAGCTGCTCGTCAGATCCCTAACCCAAGGCAAGCCTGGAGGCTGCGGTTATGTGTGGAACCACAACTGCCCCAATCTTCAGCTTTTGAAACATGAAAAGTAATCCTGTTTTGCCTAAATGTACTCAAGTCATTCAGGAGTGTGTGTGTGTGTGTGTGTGTGTTGTATTTAATGAGTGAGTGGATATTTTAAAACAGGTTTCATTAATAAACTGTACTTACCATTCCCTGCCCAAGCTCCTACCCTACCTCCTCCAACTCTGAACCATCTGGGGGTGGTCTTGGCTAGTATTACACTCAACACAGGTACGGACCATCAGTAACACTGGCTGGAGTCCCCTGAATGTGCCAGCCAGTCTGGAAACTGTGGGCCCAAACACCAGCAATGTCCGTGGCTGACCCCTGTCTAACTGTCACATCCTAGTACTGTTATGGAGCCCTGGCCCTCAAACTCAGGGAGCACACTGGTCACTTACATGAAAAACTGCACAGTGCCCATGATGGGGTTAAAGTGCTTCATCTATGGAGTGAGCTTGTGTGTCTTACAAAAGGGCTGGGCATGGGGGTAAGAATGGAATTTCACCCCAAGGATCAAGCTCTGTTTCAACCCTGATATAAGAGGAGGAGGAGGAGGAGGAAGAGGAGAAGGAGGAGGAGGAGGAGGAGGAGGAGGAGGAGGAGAAAACTGACACTATACAGAACAATTAAACCCCTGACACATGATTTCCCTCCCTTGGAAGGAAGCCCAGGAAGTGCTGCCCCCTGTTGCCAGCATAAACACTACTTGCAGCTTCTGCCCTGAGCCACCAGTCATAAAATATAAAATACACAGAGCCCTAAATCAACACCAGGGCGAGCCACTGCACATGGTGGGTTCCAGTATGACCTGGGGGTCTGCTGGCCTGGGTTTCTTGAGCCCCTGCCCTTCTTAGATCTTTCCCAGTTTCCCTCGGGGAAGCCTTACCATGCCTGGGATGGGCGGCAGCAGGAAATTTCAGAGCTCCGGTGTGGAGAAAGGGAGACTTAGCCAGGAGACAAATGGCAGAGCCCTGGGCATTGGCCATATCACTGGGTGCTGCTAGAGAAACTAGCAGTCAGCAGCAGACAACCCCAGGAGGCTCCAGGGCTCCCTGCCCAGAAGAGTTGTTTGGAACCTCTCTGACTTCCACGGGCAAGAGTAAGTGGGGAGAGGCTGGTACCCTTGGTATCCACATCTGGCAGAACTAATAAAGCCAGTAGGGGCTGCGGGCAGGGGTGACACTCCCCTCTTACTCCGATCCAGTGAAGTGGTCCCGGTGTCTGCAGAGAGGGTGGCCTCATGTGGCTTCTTGAGTTAATGTTTCAGTTAATTCTTTCTGTGTGATAAACTATCCCCAAACTTAGACACTCAGAATAAGTTATCATGCTCTTTCACAGTTCTGAGGGTTTACCGGGCTAAGCAGTCAGATGTCACCTAGGACTAGAGTCATCTGAAATCTCACCTAGGCTGGACACTCAAGACAGCATTTTCTCTCTCATGCCCAGTGCCCAGACTGAGATGGCTGGGACAAGTTGACTGGTTGGGAATCTCTCTCTACAGATGACCTCTTTGCGTGGGTAGCTTGGGCTTCCTCACATCATGGTGGCTTCAGAAGAGTTGTACTTTTTACCTAATGTCATGCCTATTGTGGATTAAATGAGGATGTGAATATTGGGAAACATGGTTCATTAGGGAGCCATCTTTAGAGACCAGCTTCCATAGGTAGAAAGAGAGGGGCTAATATCGGGGTGATTTGGAGACCTTTATTTTTCCTTGTTAAACTTACTGTGGAGCCAAAATGGCCAATGGGGGTCATCTGGTTAACTACTTCAGGCTGTTAAGCAGGGCATCCCAGGCCCCTGAGGGTTCTGGGATCATGTCCAGGCAGACCCCCTGGTCTCTGCAGCAGTCTGCCTGCCATCAATACATTCTGAAATGCTCCTCAGACATCTTGGTTCCTTGTTTCCATGTGTCCTGCTATCCTGTTGTCAAAGCAACTACCCAATCCTGGGAAGTTGTATTATTATTTGTCTTTTTTTTAATTACAGCTATCCTAGTTCTTGGTTCTTTATTTCCTGTAGCCATTTTTTTTTCTATTATTTTCACTGTCTCTAGCCTCTCTTTGCTCCAACCCCTGGAGCACGTGGTTGCCAGGGTAATTATCATCAGATGTTGCTCTTAGCCTAATATTCTCCTATAGAGGAACTTGGAGTAGATATGAAAATTCTCAAATGAGAAGTTCAGGGAAAAGAAAATACATCAGGTCCATATGAAGTCAAAGTCATTTCTCTCTGTTTGATCCTGAAGTGCATAGATTGCTTCTTTGAGTTTTTGATGTCGTATATATACAATTCACACATTCATGAAGTTCATTATTTTTCTTTTAGTGTGCAATTTAGTGGTTCTTAGTATGTTTACAATGTTCTACAGTCATCATTCCTATATAATTCCAGAATATTTTTATCACCCCAGAATGAGACCCCATACCCATTAGCATTCACTCTCCATTCCCCACTCCCCATTCCACTGACAATCTAATCTATTTTTGTCTCTGTGGAATTGCTTTTTCTGGACATTTTCTATAAGTGGAATTCTACAATATGAGACCTTTTGTGCCTGGATGTCTTCACTTGGTGTACTATTTTCAAGGTTCATCCGTGTAGTAATATGTATCAGTACCTCATTCTTTTTATAGCTGAATATTTCACTGTATGGATATACCACATTTTTTATTCATTCATCTATTGATGCACACTTGGTTTGTTTCTACTTTTTGGCTATTCTGAATAATGCTATTATGTCTGTCCATATGCAAATCTTTGTTTGCACATGTTTTCATTTCTCTTGACTATATACCTAGGAATAGCATTGCTAAGTCATGGGGCAACTCTGTATTTAATATTTGAGGGACTGCTGGACTGTTTTCCAAAAAGCCTGCACCATTTCATATTCCCACAACAGTGTATGAGGGTTCTGTTTTCTCATGTGCTCATCAACACTTTCTATTATCTGTCTTTTAAATTATTGCCCTCTTGGTGGATGTGAGCAGTATCATATTATAGACTTTATTGCATAAAAAAAGGCTAATGAAAAGACACAAGTATCAGGTGGTCCAAGTGTGTACAACTTTGAGATTATGAAGGCAGAGTTGCAATCTAAATGCCTAACGGGAAGGGTTCCTGACCCTTCTGCATCATAAAGTCCAAAGAGTCCTTGATGGGACAGAACCCTCCAGGAGGGTTCAGAATCAGGACTGTCAGACTGCTTTCTAATTCTTATAACATGAGCTTCCTTCAAGAAAGCGGGAGTCCCATCCCTTTTAGTAGAGCCGACTGACTGCTGCTGTCATCACCGTGAACAGGACCTGGTCCACCAACAACTTGGCATGATGCAGAGTTGGGACCTCACTCACACACATGAACCCAGCAGTTCAAGGCAGGACATTGTGTGAATAGGACCAGCAGCATGAGAGCATTGACCTTGAGGAAAGTGTTTAGGCCCCTCTCAGGCTCAGCTGACCCATTTCAAAGGTGAGCAGATGGGATTGCTGCTCTACTCTACTGCTTTTGAAAGAAGAAAATAAACAGCCCCTGCCTCTACTTGTTGCCTAGGGCAAACAACAAAGTACCAAAGACCAATGGCTAAGTGACAGAAACTGATGCTTTCACAGTTCAGGAGGCCAGAAGTCCAAAATTAAGGCATCAGCAGGACCGTGCTTTCTTTCCTCATTTCTTGTGGTTTCCAGCGATCCTTGGCCTTCCTTGGTGTGCAGCTGTGTAACTCCAGTCTCTGTCTCCATCACCAGAATGATGTCTTCCCTCTGTGTGTCTGTGTCTTCACGTGGCTTTCTCCTCTGTGTGTGGATCTGTGTATGCTTCTCCTCTTATAAGAGTATTCAACATATTGGATTAAGGGCCCACTTCACTTCAGCATGACCTCATTTTAATTTATAACTTAACTATATATGCAAAGACCTTATTTCCAAAAAAGGTCACATTCACAGGTACCAGGGGTGAGGACCTCAACATATCTTTCAGGGGGACACAATTCAATCCATAGAACTGCCCATGGCTTGATCTCTTTTGCCATATTCTCTACACTGCTTCTTGGTCAGTCATGAATGTCTCTCTTCTTTTCTATTCCCCACCCTCCACCACACTTCCCCTCAGCCCTCTGCTGCTCCTCCCAGCTTCTACTATCTTAGTGCCTCTCTCTATGCCCTGATGGCAAAAGCTGTAGAGTCAGCCACTGCATTGTACCTGGCACTAAGTTGTACCTTTCTCCATCTGAAGTTAAGCAACATGGATAGTCTCTCCTACTAACTTCAGCTTCAGAAAGCATAAAGTCCTTCCCTGTGCTTGCCCTGGATTCTTCTGCAGATGGAGGGACGCAGAGTTGCCTGCAGAAAGGTGTATGCCTAGTTCTGTGGCCTGTATAGAGCAGCATGCTCGGCAAATCAGCAGCATTTAGAAAGCGCTCAGCATCTCCTAAGAACTTGTCAATAACACAGATTTTCAGCCCCTAGATCAGACCTACTGAATCAGAAACTCTAGTTGGACCCTGGCATTCTATGCTCTGACAAATCCTCCAAGTGATTCCGATGTATGCTGAAGACTGAGAACCACTGGTGTAGAGAAGTGCTTTAGATCTCTTGGAGAGGCTGATAAGTCAAAAGGCAGTAAATAAAATGCCAAGCATATAGTCTGCAAGTGATGAAGTGAGACCAAAATGTGTGTCTGACTGACCTGACAAAAGTTGTCCATGGGGCTGCTAGCTCCTGGGCAAGGGACAAAGCAAGTCTTTAACAGCTGGGGGGAATTGGTGGCCTGGCTCCATCATGCTGCCCCAGTGAAACTCTGCAGAGTGAAAAAATAAAAGAAAAGAAGTAGAAAAGTAAAAATCACATATGAGGAAACTAGAAAACAGGTACAATTGGTGAGGAAGCATGCATGGCCTTCCAAAGGCAAGCTGCACAACCTGAGGGGTCTAAGGCCAGACTCCCCCTTTAGAATGACACTGGGGGGACACGGGAGGGTTCTTCATGCAGCACAACGTGTAGAGGATAGGGAGGCAGGGCAAAGTGATAGAACATGGGGAAGCATGTGGACATGCATCTTTGCAAAAATGTGGATACCAGCACTGGGACCAAAACAGGGAAGGCAAACCAGCAGACTTACCATTCTGATCTTGGTCACTAGAAGGAAAGGAAACGTGAAATCCTAAAGATATACATAAAGATATAGAAATAAAGCAATTTTCTGCATACATCCATGATGTTAGGGGTTTCACTCTAAGCTTGGAAGATCTCATGACTTGGCAACATCAGATTTTCAGGGTACAATGTAGATGGAAATACATTTACAGACAACAGGGCAGAACCAAGCTGGATACTTATCTGCTATTCTTAACACTTAGCAAGAATTAAAGACTCCCTTCCAAGATAAGTAATGATCAACAAGAATCCAGCATGATATCTATGGAAGGTATTGAGAACGAAAAGTAAAAGAGTAAAGACAAAGGGCAGACGAGAAACACATACCTGGAGCATGATGTCATCCAACACATGAAATTACACCCCAAAGCCATGAAATCAATAAAATTAGAGGAAATGTCATCACTCTGAAATGAGAGCTCACAGAAGAGGTATGAGAACTTGGAAAAGAGATGATAAGATAGCTAAGAAGATTTAAAAAATAAATCTGTAGCAATAACATTAAAAACTGTGTAGAAAGAAAAGTTACATGAGAGTCATTAAAAAAGAGACCAGACACTGTTGAGTAAATAGGCAGTGACAAGAAGGACAGAATTGAGAAAATGAAGCACAATGAAGTGGAAAAAAATAAAGAGCTAATATAGACGAGAAGAAAGTGAGATTTGAAAGACAAATGCTATCTCATGTACAAATAGTTGATTTTCTGAAGACAGCAGCAGAAAACACAGAATTGAAAATATAGTAGAAGAAACTACCTTTATATAAAGAAAGATCTAAATTTACCTGAAATTTTATGACCCAGAAAAATGGTCATAGCACAACAAAATATGAGTGATATTCTGATGGAGCTACTTTAGTTAAAATGTAAAAAAACCCCAACTCATTAGCTGTCTAGGTTTAAAAACAATCAACTCAATTGCAAGGGAAGAAAGTTTATGATAGTGGCCTGCAGTTTTCACAACAGAATCATTCAAAGTTGGAAGACAATGTGGTAATCTTAATCTTCAGAGAAGAAAACACTATTTAAGTTTAAGTAAGTAAAACTGTCATTTTATGAGTAAATGGTAGGCTGGGTATGGTGTCTCATACCTGTAATCCCAGCACTTTGGGAGGCCAAGGCAGGTAGAACACTTGAGCTTAGGAGTTCCAGACCAGCCTGGAGGCAACGTGGTAAAACCCCGTGTCTATCAAAAACACAAAAACTTAGCTAGGTGTGGTGTCATGCATCTGTGGTCCCAGCTACTAGGGAGGCTGAGGAGGGAGAATCACTTGAGCCCAGGGGTGAAGGTTGCGGTGAGCTGAGATCTCACTACTGCACTCCAGGCTGTGCAAGAGTGTGACTCTTTTCCAAAAGGAAAAAAAAAGGATTAAATAATAATAATGGTAATAATCAATTTTACTGAAAGCCAGACCCTTTTTAAGTGCTTAGCATGTGCAAGTGTGTGTCAGAGAGAAAGGGGATGAAATACTGTTTACTACTGTCATCCTACCACCTCAATCAGAGTGACTCTACAACATTCCACATGCGTGTTCTCCCGATAGGAGGCATGTGTGTTTGTGTGTGTAGGGGTGGTGGTTGGGGCCGGTTGTTAAAAATCACTTGACCAGCTGCGACAAAAATAAGGACCACAGTAACGAGTCATGGCTTCCATTTAGCAACTAAAACAGAATTTACCTTTTCTTTAAACAAAACGAACTCTTTTTATTATAAAATAATACTCATGTAGACAATTTAGAAAATATAGAAAATAAAGAGGAAAGTAATAGTTGCTAGCAGTATAACTTTAACAAAGAATAATTTCTTTCCATTTTTTTTTCAGTGCAGCCTCTTTTATTTTACATAGTTGTTCCCAAATAAATATAGTTTTATTTTGCATGTCACATTCAATGTTTTTATATCATTGGCATTTTTTATGTCTTCATACATTTTATTTTCATGGCCTAAATAATATCCCTTATAGCTGGGGGCACAAAGGTTATTTCTATGTGCTTGCAGGAGAACGGTTTGGCTTCTGCTGACAACTCATAAATAGCAGCGCAGGGCATAAAGCCTTTGGAAGGTGGATTGCTTCTTGGAATAAATTCTCACGAGTGAAAATAATTAGTTGCAAGATACATCCGGGCCTGACACAGAATGCCAAATTGTTTTTTGGAAGGGTCATGATGGTTCACAGTTTCACCCACAGCAGGGGAGAACTGCTTCCTTACACCCCACTCGTCCCTTGAGTATTCTTCCAGAGGAGAAAAATGACTCTGCAAGGGGCTTTTAATTTTTTGTTTCATTGATTGCTAGTGAGGTTAAACCTTCATTGCGTGTTCTGCAACTGAGTAAACGATCTGCTCCTACTACGGCCTGTGCATCCACTGCCCGGCTCCTAGTCCTGTTTTGCTTCCGCCCAGTCTTCAGCTCTCCAGTCAGATGCCACTCATCCCAGCCCCAGTCTGGGTCAGTGCTCTGAGCACACCCATCCCCACCCAGCTGGAAGACTCCTGCATTGAGATCTGTCCTCCACTAAAGCACGACCTCCCGAGAGCAGGGAGACACACAGGGTAGACACATCATCTGTGCTCAGTGCTGAGCCAATCTGTGTCTTCCTCCCAGTGCCATCTGATGAGACTGCCTTTGAACTGTTATTTCGATCTTGAGGTCTTGACTTCTAGGCTCTGATCCTAGAAATGTGGCTGCCGCCAGCCACAGAAGTCACCCCAAACGACTTCCATTTCTTAACAAAGTCGTCTTTCTGGGCCTCAGGAATCTCAAATCCCTTCTGTAGAGCCTCCCAGCACAGGGTTGCTAAGAGTTAATTGATCCACTTGGGAAGCCAGTCTGCCCTGGCAGGGTTCAGTCAATGGAGACAATCACATTTATCAGTTAGTTAAAGGCTTCATTGAGCCCCTGCCCTGAGGCACGCACAGAGACGTTTTCTTGGGCAAACTTAATTATTGCATCAGAAGAAAAAACATTTTCTCATGTTAGTTTTGGGGAGGGAGCAAGCGCCAGCAAGGCTTCCTGTAATTTTCATTACCAGTAATGACATTTTCCACAATCCTGAACTCATTGGGTTATTTTAATTCTTTTTATATTCTTTGTCTAAATGGTGAAGGAATCTATCAAGGGGAGGCATGATATCAGTTTTATAAACTCAAAAGTTGTAGAGTGTTTTGAAAATCACCTAATCCATGCCTCCACCTTCAGACATAGAACCATAGCTAAATCCTCTGACAGCTAGAAACCTCCTGGATCAGTCGATTTCTGGAGAAATGACTTCCGCAGTCTCCCTGAACAAGCTGTTCTGTGGTTTGGAACTCAGAATCAAGAAGGTCTCCCCAGATCTGATAATCGTCCTTTGCAATAGCAGTGACAGCGTAAGGCTCCCTTTTACGGGCTGCAGGGTTCTCAACCTGGGCTGCATGTGGAAATCACTGGGAAAATTTGAAGGTCCTGATGCGCAGGTCACACCCAGACCAATGAGAACACCTACCTCGGGGACGGAGCAGAAACCTGTCTTTCCAATGTCCCTACCCTGGGGGGTGCTGATGTGGAGCCAGAGTGAAGACCCTGGCTCCATTTCTGCTTATTTGCCAAATGTCTCACCTGCAAGGGACATTAAAGTCCACATGATTCATGGTTCCCAGCCCTGTCTGAACAACAGAATCACCTGGGAAGGTTAAACAACCTATTGGTGCAGGGACCCCACCCCCACTGGTCCTGACTGAATTGATCTATGGCCTGGCTACTTTTTGAGAGCTCCCCAGGGCTCTCTATCCAAGTGAGGAAGGTCGGCCAGGTCTGCTACCTTGTGTGAGAGGAGCTAAGGCGGACTCCAAGAGACCTTCCCATGTGCAAATGCATTCATTTTGCAAGGGCATTAAGAGTCCCTGAGTTCTGCTGTCAGGCCAAGAGCACCTCTAGGACCCAGTGGCCACTCCATGTGGGCTACTTGGAAAGATGGTTTCTTATCGTCTGGTGCCTGAGAAGGTCCTAATCCCTGCAACTTGCAAATGTGAATTTCTAGGCAAAAACAATGTGTTCCAGATGTGATTAGGTTAAGGAATTTGATAAGGGAGATTATCCTGTAGTATCCAGGTATGCCCCAAATGCATCACAAATGTCTTTATAAGAGAGGCAGAGGGAGATTGAAAACAGACAGCAAAGAAGTGATGTGACCATGGAGATGGAGAGTGAAGTGATGTGGCCACAAGCCGAGGAATGCTGGCAGCCACCAGAAGCTCAGCCAGGCAAGGACCAGAGTCTCCCCTTGGGACCCCAGAAGGAGCACTCCCCAGCTTGTTACCTGTAGGGGGTCTCAACTGCAAGTTGTCCAGGTTCTTGGTGTTTTGAACGAAGAATTGAACAAAACACACAGCAAAGCAAGGAAAGACTGAAGCAACAAAAGTAGAAATTTATTGAAAATGAAAGTACATGCCACAGGGTGGGAGTGGGCCAGAGCAGCAGCTCAAGAGCCCTGGTTACAGTATCTTCCAGGGTCCAAATATCCCCTAGAGGTTTCCCTTTGGCCACTTGTGTTCACCCTATGTAAATGAAGTGGTGGCTGGCAATCAGTCTAATTGTTTTGGAAAACAACCAGAGGCTGAAGTTACCAAGTTACTCTATGCAAACATCTGATTGGCTGCTGCAACCAATCAGAGGTACTGTCAATTATCTATCTGCCTCAAATAATGACAGCTTTGATTATTGCTTTCCAATCTCTCTTTTACTTTTTTTTTCTTTTTATTGCACTGCCTAAGCCCTTTAATGCATTACTGAGTTGAAAAGATAAAAGAAGCCATTCTTGCCATTTTTCTGATCTTAAAGGGAATATCTTAACGTGTGATTTGCCATAGGTTTTGTTTCTTTATTAGTCATGAAGGGATGTTGAATTTTATTAAACAGATCTTTGCATCTATAAACCTGAGCATGGACTTTCTACCTTCAATCTGTTGATATGACACATGACATTAATTGATTTTCAAAATTAAACATCCCCCTGACATTCTGGTGGCTTCCCGACCTTGCTGCCTTGTATGGCTCTTCTGGCTTCTACCCTTTTTTTCTGTTCCCATGGGAGTATCTTTGGAAGAGAGTGGCCCTGCTCACCCCAGAACTAGACATTACATTATTCATGACTCCAACAGTGCTCTTGCAATCGGGCTTAGGTTGATGGACAGGGCTAGATTTCTTCCATCATGCTGCCTCCCTTGGCTGCCCGATCTTGGGACATTTGACAGCAAGCCTCTTGGGTGACCCTCAAATCATCTTTCTCCCAGACTTTCTGACAGTGCACCTTATTGTCTTTGGCCTTGAGACCTCTCTCGTCATCATTCTGCTGCATCCCTGATTCTCTAAGACCTCAGTCCTGGGGACCAGGCCTTCGCCTGGCTGAGGAGCACATTCTCCCCTCCACTTCCCTCCCCACTGTGCTGGCCCTTCTTGCTGTGCTGTGAGACTGGCCAGAATGTCTAATGGGAGCCCCCATTTCTGGGCCTCCTGTTGCTCAGTTTGGTCTTTCAGAGAGCACCCCTCAAAACCCAGAGCACTAGATGGCAGCCACTCCCAAGTCTTCTTGTCACCTATGAGAAGTGTTCAGGCCCAGCACATGACCTGGCTCCGGAGTGGTGCTTAAGAAGTGTTTGTTGTTTCTTGCTCTTACTTACAGCTGAGCCCGGGTCTAGTGATGCCCACCTTAGCCAGGCATGGCTAAGAAGTGGGGTGAGGGGCTTCAAGGGTGAGTAGTGTTCAGGCCCAGCACATGACCTGGCTCCGGAGTGGTGCTTAAGAAGTGTTTGTTGTTTCTTGCTCTTACTTACAGCTGAGCCCGCGTCTAGTGATACCCACCTTGGCCAGGCATGGCTAAGAAGTGGGGTGAGGGGCTTCAAGGGTTTGCCTGTGTCCCCTGCAGCACCCCTCACTGTAGCCTTGAGCTTACCAGGAACCCCGCTACTGACTAAACACACATGTTGGATCCTACCATTAAAAGCAATGAGAATTTATTCCTTCAGAGTTCAGTTCAAACATCCTTTTCTCAGAAGCCTCCCTAACCTCCCAGACTAGGTCACTGGGTCGGTCAGAGTCCCTGAGGGAAACAGATGGTATATTTAAATTGGGTAATTTGATCAGAGTTCAATGAGGGGACTGTCTACAAAGTGTGACTGGTTTAGGGGAAGCCCCTGGGGTAGTATGGGCCTCTAAGCCAGTAGAGCTACGTTAAGTGGGGAACTCTACCTCCCCGGGCCTGATGAAGTGGGGGCAGGAGTGATTCTCAGAACCTGTGTGCAGCATGGGGGCTGGGTGGGAGCCGGGCCTGCTGCAGAAAATGCAGTGGAAAGGGAGTCAGAAAACCAGTGCCCACATTCCTCCCCTGCTGCCTCCAGCCTCTGGTCTCCAGCTGGCTCTTCTATCAGGGGAACGCAGCTGGAAAGCACAGGTCAGCCTGCAGGAGGCTCTGCACACTGCACATGTGCACGATTGTGTGATTGTGTGTCTGCCCCATGAGAGTGTGAGCTCCACGAGGAAGGAAATGTGCACATCTCACTCACAGTGCACCATCTGGCATGTTACCAGTGCTTGCTAAAAATCTGCTGACTGGTGCAGAGGTGTAATCAATGGACTGTCCTGGAAGACATTACTGAGGAACCCAGTAGAGACTCATCACCCCTCATTCCCTTGAATACAGTGCCCTTACTCTTTTCTCTTGTCTCTTCATGGAACTTGGGAGGTCCTAGATGAAAGCTCTCAACGGCAACCACCACCTCATCTCCAACTCCATAGCTAGAGCATGCTCACCCCAGCATGTCTAGGGGCCTTCAGCATGCCTTGACGTCCTCTGAACACATGACTGCTCTCCTGAGATATGTGGGTGTCTCCTCTGCTCTCATGCCCCAACTTCCCCATATGCCTTGCTATGGACTGAATGTCTGTGTTCCCCTAAATCCATATGTTGAAGCCCAAGCCCCAGGGTGATATTATGGGAGCTGGTGTCTTTGGAAGGTAATTACGGTTAGGTGGGGTCATGAAAGTGGCCCCTCCATGATGGGATTAGTCCTTACGAGTGGAAGAAGAGACCAGAGCTTTCTTTCTCGCATATGAGGACACAGTGAGAAGTCGGCTGTCAGTGAGTCAGGAAGAGAGTCCTCACCAGGGACCCACCATGCTGGGTGGCACCTTGATCTCCAATACCCAACCTCCAGAACTGTGAGAAATACATGTTGTTTTAGCCCCCAGCCCCTTCGTCTATGGTATTTTGCTGCCACAATGAAGACATCTCCTGGAAGCTTCTTTCAGATCCTCCAGCTTCCTTGTTTCTGGGCCTTGACACCACTCTTGAAGTTCCCTCTTGTCCTACATGTGGTATCTAAGGAGGAGTCAGTGTCCCTTCCGAATGCTGAAAGGCCCTGAATGATCAGGAGTGGCTCTTGCTTCCAAAAAGTGAAAGTTAGTCCTGGAATAACAGGTGTGGGATAAAGGTAGCAGCCCCTCCATCTTCAGGACAAGTGGGGGCCCTGGCCTTCCAAAGCTTCTCTTCAGGTGCAGGGGACGACAGACTCATGTGAAGCAGCTGCTGGCTCTTTCCCTTTGTCTGCATGAGGTGCATCCTGCTCTGGGCTGGCCTGAAACTGAGTGCTGGGGATGTGGAAGGAGCAGCCTTGAGGGGTTCATGTCTGGTCACCAAAGAGACAAAGACTAAGCTGACAGGATGGGATGGGGGTGTGCAGACAACCAGGTCTCAGGGAGGAAGGGGTCATGAGGAGGTCTACAGCATGGGGGGCACCAGCACTCAAAGGGAACCTGAGCAAAGGGGAGGACTTGAACTGAGTCTTGGGGGATGAGGCCACTTTCCACAAGCAGGGAAGATGTCGGCAGAAGCCCTGAAGAGAAGCTGTGCCTGCTGAGAACCGTCAGACACAGGGTGGACCCATATAGGGCTCACTCAAGGGCATGGTGACCTTGAGGCCCCAGATTCAGGTAGGTAGGTTGCCTGCATTCTTTTGTCATCCCTGATTACTCTCATTTGACTAGGTGTGAGTGACAGCATTAGTGTCTCCTAACTCAGGAGATATCACCTTGGCCACACATCAAAGTCATGTAGGGAGCTCTGTGAAAAGACACTGGTTTTGGGGCTCCTCCTCCTGAGATAAATATTGACTGGGCTGGGCAGGGGTTGGGAGATTTGAGAGTTTTTAAACCTCCTCCAGCTACTTGAGTGTGTAGCTGGGATTTAGAACCACTCGTCCAAGGAATGTCTGCAGAGGCAGGCAAGCTCTTTCTCTGCATGTTCCAGCCTATTAGCTGCCGAAGATGATTCCAAAGTTCATTCTTTCCACTTTGAAATACAAGATGTTGTTTGATAGATCTCATTTTATGTTTTTCAAAGCAATGGTTGTTTTTTTCTTTTCTTTTTTTTTTTCAGAATTGAATGACTGTGGAGTTTGGGGAGAAATAGAGGCTGAGTGCCAGCTTTTCTTCCTCCTCTTGGAACTGGTGCATCAGCTTGTGGAAGCATGCGGAGCTTCTGTGGGGTCCTGGGGCGCTGACAAGTGGGAATCAGTCAACTGATGGTTCAGTAAGGCGTAGGGAGTGAAGCTTTGATTGCACCCAGGAGAGCTGTAGAAAAAGTCACCATGAGATATTAAATGTCATCACTTTCAGTTATTCATTACATATATATAGGAATAATTTTAAAAGCCACTTGAGAGATCAGCTGAAGAGGTGTGGACAGAGTTTTATGCACAGAGACACACATATTGGAGATCACCAACTTTTTCAGCAAAAAGAGAAAGCTGCTGTGCCAGATGACAGAATCCAGTGGAGAAAAAATTTAGTGACAGGGAGATCATGGTATGATGTTAAACCAAAGAAATATACAAGCCTACACATGAAGTATCATCTCAACCATGTAAAATTCAAGAATTAGGCCACAATTTAAGTATTTTCAAATACTGCAGCCTTTCAAGTGTCAGTTAATGGTATTGCATATGAGTTATTATTTCTTTCTTATTTATTAGTATTTTTAAAGATTTTCTGTAATGAGTGCATTATTTTCATCATCAGAAAAAAATTATAACAAAAATGTTATAACAAGAAAGTCGATTAAGTGGCAAGTGGCCAAATGGAGGAAAGTTTCCACATTTAGCAAATAAAAAGATAGAATGTTCGTTGCCTTTGAATTTTGGACAAATGACAAATAAATGTTTAGTATAAGTATATCCCAAATGTTGCCTAAGCTATACTAATGTTTAAAAAGTATTTGTTACATCTCTGAAATTATAATTTAATTATGTAATTCTTTAATTTATCTGATAACCCTACCTGGAGAGGAAGGTGAACAGGCCCAGGCCAGGTGGGGGATTTCAAGCCATCCTGAGAGCTTCCAGGCTGTCCAAGACACAGGCTTTGGCTTGGCTTCCCTACGCCGAGCGATGGAGGGCACCATCTCTGCAGCAGCCATGCTCTCTCCTGAGTCCTCAGATCAATCGTCTTCTTATTTCTGGACTTAAGTACAGCTGCTTCAGCATATACACCTACTTCATGTAAATGATAATATTTGTTTGTGTTGCATGGTAACATTCTCAATCAGCGTCATGTTACTAATCACATTTGTGGATTTTTATCTCTGATGGGTCACCCAGCAAGTGTCAGATCTTAACACAGCTCCTCTAAGACAGGGTGTATTCTTAGTCCCATTTTGTGGCTGAGGAAACCGATGCTCATAGGGTACAGAAGCTTGCTGGAGGCCACACAGCTGCAGGGTCTGGTCTCAGAGCTCACTGCCCTGCCCCAACTGAGCCTGGTGCAGGAAAGTTCTTCTCTGTGCTGTGCTCTGTCACTGTAATCTTGGAAGCAGCCCTGGGAGATGCCAGCCCTGGGAGATGCCTTCCATGGGAAAGCTAAGCCCCCTCTGCCCCTCCCCCAACCCCAGAAGGATCCTATTGGTTTCTTCTGATCTTTCTCCCTCCCTCTCTGCGGTGAAGGTTTTTGGAATCTGCTGGGTCTGCTAGATTGTCTCACCATCTCTGGATCTCGGGCAAATCACCAGAGCTCCCAGTGCATTGATACTCTCACATAATCCAGAGACATTAGCTTGGCTCTCAGCGCAAACACCCTTCCCACCGGGTTGCGGCATTCCCAGGTGGCTTTTAAGTGGGTTACAGTGAAAGTTTCTTCAAGAGCATCTCTTTCCCTGCTATTTAGGGCTTTAACTGCTGATTAATGATTTATAATATAACAAACAGAAAAGTGTTTTTTTATGGTTGAATTTCTGACTTCAGCTCTTATCAATCTTATATTGTCTAGAAAAAACCAAGATCGGGACTTCTGAGGAAACCCCCCACATACATCTCATTGTACTTATTTCTTGGTGAAATCCTTAAACTGAAGTCTTGTTGTGAATACATTGTTTCTCATTTTTCTTATTTCTCTGAGTCCCTTCAAGGCCTTTCACCAAACCAAATCCTAACGCTTTCTTGGAAATCCAGAAAATTAAGTGAAACAAGAACACTGTAGAATATATTAAATGGTCTGGCACAAATTAATGAAAAGCTCTTTGCTTATAAAAGAAAATAAAGATTCAGTTCACTCAAACAAGGAAAGCTCTGTGACGAAAGCCCACATTTTCCATTTGGCTTCAGCACCTCCAAGTGCAGCGAGTGGTGAGTGAGCAGCTCAGTGTGCGTATGCCACTGTCTACACGGGTGGCATGAGGAAGAAGAGTTGCCCAGTGCAAGGCAGGGTCTGCTCAAGAACGGTAAGAGATAGAGAACGTCATGTTCATTTTCTGCACGAGGAGATGGATCCTCCCATGCACAGAGGGGTCCAGCAACGTGCCCAGTCTCCCAGCTAGTAAGTCATGAGGCTGGACCTGACCCCAGACCCTGAGCTTTCCAGCACATGGCTCTGCCTCCCTCATGGACCAACATCTCCAAAGTCTAAGGAAGGATCCGTCCTTCAAAGTCAGAATGTACTGCAGTTCAGAGGTTTATGAACCTGGGGTTGGCTCTGAACCATCTCCAGGGCCTGCTTTTGGGCTGCCCTAGAAGCTTTCTTGGCACCTTCAGTCATCATTGGGCTAGCTCCCCTCATTCCTATCTCCCTCTGGACTGATTCTCTTTTCCAGCTTCATTATGAGGGAGAATGCCAAGGTCACAGACCATGGCCAACAAGTAAACTGTGAAGATTTGTCCTCTTCACAATGTGGTGACCTAGGGCAAGTTATTTGACCTCCAGGACTCAGTCTCCTCATCTGCAAAGTGGGTACACTAACGATCACTTCCAGGACTGTTGCAAAGATTTATGAGACACTGAAGATGTTCAGTAACCTTTTCCGTCCTCCAACTTTTTGCAGGCTTAAATGTTTCAGATGAACCAGACCCTGAATGAGTAGGAGAAGGAACATGTGAAGAAAGCCAGGGGCCCACAACATCTCTCTCTTTGTACAAGGTAATGCAGCTCTATTCCTAAAAATCATCCTCCAATAAAACTATATCTAGGGTAGAACCATGCCCAGGGATACTTGGTATCTCTCTGGGGTCAATGACAGTACTAAGCTGGATGTGAGAGATGCTATTCTCAGAATTAAGGGCCAGGAAATATAATGTGGTGACTGCAGCCTGGTGCTCAGCTACCCATTAAGAAGCTCTTTAAAAAGTAAAATCGTGGTGACATTCAGGGATGGTAGTGTGGCCGTTCAGGTGACAGACGCTCAAAGCTCTATGTGGAATAGCGGAGGAGCCTCAAACTGTTCCCTGGCCCTGGCCAGAAGGAAATGCCCATGCCAGGTATCTTGGGCATGGTGTTTCTGCCTCTCGCCTGGCTCCCCATCCAATCCGCAGCCCTCTGCCAAGGATTGAAGTCATGGCTACCTCCACTTCCAACACCCACTCTGTGGCAGTGCCAGGAATTGGGCATTAGCTCCCTTTCACTTATTTGTAGAGGATGAATTATGCCAGGATCGTGTTAACCATCATTTGGAGATTATTTTTGGAGACAGAAAACTCTTTAGCAGCAAGCTCTGGAGGTTATACAACGACTGCGTGAGCGAGACTCTTGGATACTCAAAATAGACCTGCCGAGGTGAGGTCATCATCAAATGGTGCTCTGGGGACAGAGTTTACGGACTCACCTTTGGAATACTGTGTGGTGAGCGTGCCGTCGCCCCAGCCAAGAGCAGGGCCTGCTCTAATGCAGCTGGGCTCGCCCTCATTTATGTTGGGATGGTGCTCAGGGTGGATTGATGGAAAGAGGTGGAGCAGGATCCAGAAACATCCACTACCTCACTCATGTTATCTCATTGTACAAGGGATCTAGTGTTAGGGAGACCCAGGGCCTGGCCCTGGACATTTCACATGTCCAGTTGTTTTATAACCCTTTGCTGCAATGTGTTGTTCGGTCTGTGGATCCTGTGGCTGGTTGCCACATGCTTTGTGTTTTTCTGTCTTCATGATGAGAACTGTAGCTCTAGAACTTTGAAGCTTGATTTTGCTTGGGGACCACTGCAAGAGAGCACTGCATCATAGGGAATGCTGTTAAGTTCCCGATATTCCCAAGGAGAGCCTCCCTTGCAAACTGCAGAATAGGACTTTGCTCTTTTCAACCGTTAATGAGGTTTAAAATTTGAAAGGCCAGCCAGTGAATGTCTAATGTTTTCGACTGAATTCACCCCATAAGAATTATATTATATGTCTGTATTAGTCAGCTAGGGCTGCCATAACAAACTGCCACAGACTTGGTTGCTGAAAACAACAACAACAAAAAAATTATCTCAGATCTGGAAACGAGAAGTCCAAGATCAAGGTGCCAGCAGAGCTGGTTTTTTCCCAAGGCCTCTGCTTGGCTTGTAGATTCCATCTTCTCACTTGTCCTCACATGGTCTTTCCTCTGTGTGTCCATGTCTGTGTCCTGTCCCAATCTCCTCTTCTTATAAGGACACCAGTCATATTGATTAGCATCCACTCTAAGGACCTCATTTTAACTTCATCACCTCTTTAAAGACCTTTAAAGACCAAATACAGTCCCATTCTGAGGTTCTAGGCGGCAGGGCTTCTACGATGAATTTGGAGGGGATACAACCCAGCCCATAACAATCTCAACACTCAGTACATAAAGATAACTAACAAAGGCCAGGTGTGGTGGCTCACGCCTGTAATCCCAGAACTTTGGGAGGTCGAGGCAGGTGGATCACCTGAGGTCAGGAGTTCAAGACCAGCCTGGCCAACATGGTGAAACCCTCTCTACTAAAAATACAAAAATTAGCCAGATGTGGTGGTGTGCGCCTATAATCCCAGCTACTTGGGAGGCTGAGGCAGGACAATCACCTGAACCTGAAAGGCAGAGGTTGCAGTGAGTCAAGATCATGCCACTGGACTAAAGCCTGGGTGACAGAGGGAGACCTTGTCTCAAAAACAATAATAATAATAATAATAATAATAATAATAATAACTGAGATGTGAGTTAAAAAACAGAACAAAACAGTACTTACCTGATATGGTTTGGCTGTGCCCCCACCCAAATCTCAATTTGAATTGTGTCTCCCAGAATTCCCACGTGTTGTGGGAGGGACCCAGGGGGAGGTAATTGAATAATGGGGACTGGTCTTTCCCATGCTACTCCTGTGATAGTGAATAAGTCACAAGGTCTGATGGGTTTATCAGGGGTTTCCACCTTTGCTTCCTCATCATTTTTTCTTGCTGCTAACATGTAAGAATTGCCTTTCACCTCCCACCGTGATTCTGAGGCCTCCCTGGCCATGTGGAACTGTAAGTCCAATTAAACCTCTTTTTCCTCCCAGTCTCAGATATGCCTTTGTCAGCAGCATCAAAACGGGCTAATATATTACCTTTATGATGTGGGAGACCATTTGATCTTCGCTATTGTATTCTATTTCTTTAAAATAACCCTGGTTATGACTGACCAAAATGATTTCACAATCCACTAATGGTTACAACCCACAGTTTTTCCAACTCTGATCAAGGCCAAACCCTGAGAATACCTATTTCCACTCTGATCTAAGGAGCTAAGCAAATACTAATCTTTATCTTAATGATGGGGGAGCTGAGACCATAGATAGGCTTGAGCAGACATGGTCAGGGAATGGTGGTTTCATCAGTAGCCCCGGTCTGGGGACCAGGGGTTTGAACTTTTTCCAGAAAGAAGGATGGCCAGGCAGGATCAGGATGGAGGGGGAGTGAGAACTGTGTCTGAGACACAATGCCAGGGGACAAAACCAGGGGACCATTTGAAGAACAAGTGCAAGGCAGAGAAAAGAAGGAGCTGCCAAAAAGGCCAGACTTGGGGCAGATGTAGGGGCAAAGGGATGAGCTAAAGCCACGTGACTGCAAGCATCCTAAAGGTCAGAGCTCATCTACGTTGGGGATGGTGGTGGCATAGGCTCAGTCCCTGCGTGCTGTAGGCTACAGAACAAATGTTGCCCTTTTAGGTCCACCTCATCTCATTAGCCTTTTCCATAGAACACGGGGGAGCTCTGGCTGAGTCCATGTGACAAGACATCTCACTACTGAGGGGCCCTGACACTTTACACTTGAAAAACTTGGGGAAGCCAAGGTGAGAAGGCTTTAGCTACTGGAAGATCACCAGAGAAAGTCAAGCTGTGCAGAAAGCCATTTCTAAAATTCCAAAATGTTCATCCCAGCATTATGCCAATTACCTTCCTAAAACACAGGTGCCATACACCCAATCCCTTGATTGTGTGAACACATACTGTTTCCTGATGGAATATATAGTTATTGCTTTAGAACAGAGTAAAAATTCTTAAACATGGAATTTAAGCCCTAAGGATTTTTTTAATATCATCATCCAACTTAAATCCTTCCAGCTTCTTAATTTGTCATCTATACCCCCTGCCACTTCCTACTGTATATGCATATTTTAACATCATGGTAATAATACCAGAGATACAGTACTCTGCTTTTTATTTATTTATTTTATTTTATTTTATTTTATTTTATTTATTTATTTATTTTTTTTTTGAGACGGAGTCTCGCTCTGTCGCCCAGGCGGGA
>NW_016808091.1:132843-281347 GCF_001698545.2 Rhinopithecus bieti
AAAAAAAAAAAAAAAAAAAAAAAAAGCATAAAATAATTTCAAGCAGTATCATACATAAAAGAATTTAAACTGTTTTAATAATAGGAATTGCAAAATAAATATAAAAGAGCCCAAAAGAGTATACGTACAGCTGAAACAAGAAAAATCCAATAGACATCATGAATCTACCATCCAGCTTAAGAAACAGACCTTTCCAAATGTGCTAGAAACCTATAATGCCCCCTTCCTCAATTATACTGCACCTACTCCCTGCAAGTGATTGTCATCCTGAATAATGTCTTCATCACCTGCTGCTTTTCTGTGTCATTTTCAACACAGTATCAAACTTTAAAAAAATCATATTTTGTAAATTCAAGTTGCTGATGTTCAGAAATGCAATGTGACTTTTGTGTTTTGAATTAAAAAAAATTCAACTAGTAAATTTGTCTATTAGTTCTAAAAAATTATCTGTGGGTTCTTTGGGGTTCTCTATATAGAAAATCTTAACATCTACACATAATGACACGTTGGTTATTGCTTTCCAATCTCTCTAACTTTTATTTCTTTTTTCTCGTTACTGCACTGGTTAAGCCCTTTAATACATTACTGGGTAGGAAAGAGAAAAGCAGGCATTCTTGCCATTTTTCTGATCTTAACGGGACTGTCTTAAACATCTTTACATGTGATTTGCCGTAGGTTTTGTTCGGTGCTCTTTATTAAGTTAAGGAAGTTCCTCCCATTCTTGCTTTGTTACAAGTTTTGTTTTGTTTTAAGTCATGAGTGGATGTTGCATTTTATCAAGCAGATCTTTGCATCTGTAAACCTGAGCATGGACTTTGTGCCTTTGGTCTGTTGATGTGATGCGTTACATTAATTGATTTTCAATATTAAACAGCTTTTTATTCCTCAGATAATCTCAACGTGATTATGATGTATGATCCTTTATACATTTTCCTTTGTGTGTTCTTTATAGCAGTTTTCTTAGATGTTTTCATTTTATTTATAAAGAAACTTAATCTGTAGCTTTACTTTCTTGCAGTTACCTGTCTGTTCTTAGTATCAGACATATGATAGCCTCATAAAACGAGTTAGGATGTGCTTTCACTTTTTCTATTCTTTGGAAGAGTGTGTGTAAGATAAAACTATTTGATCTTTGATGTTTGATAGAAGTCTGTAAGGCTGCTTGGGTCTAGGGTTTCCTTTGTGAAATAATTTTAACAACTAATGAGGCCTCCTACATTTTCTTGAAATAATTTTACTAAGGTTTTTCTTAGATATGTATCTTTGTCATCATTTATTGCTAAGACATTGTTCGTAACATCTCTTTGTTACTAGTTCATAGCATTTATTTTTTGTCCTTTCCCTTTGTGCCTCATTTTGGATTGAGTGCTTTAAAATCAGATTCTACTGTTATCCCTCTACTTGTTTTAAAAATATAATTCTATCTGTTCTATTAGTGATTATCTTAGCTATTTCAGTATGCGTGTTAAGAATGTCTAAAGCTTATCAATATCTATTGTCATCTCAACTGATACACTTGATATACTTCATTTCTAGCTTTATTGCTTTCCACAAGTGGATGTACTGTGAAGCCAATGAAACATGTATGAGTTTTTCAGAGTGCTGCATTTACATGAGCTCTTTCTAAACCGCTGAGCCTAATTTTGCTTTTTAAAATTTGGTATTCTTTTGTTAACATTCATTCTTTTGTTAACACATGTTGTACATTTACAGTCTCACAGAACCTGGATTGACCCCTGATATTTTCAAATCGTTCTATGGATTTCTAACGTCTGTGCCAGCTCAGCATTATATTTTAAAATACATTATTTTTGGCCGGAAGCGGTGGCTCACACCTGTAATCCCAGCACTTTGGGAGGCTGAGGTGGTCAGATCACCTGAGATTAGGAGTTTGAGACCAGCCTGGCCAAAATGGCCAACTCTTCTCTACTAAAAATATAAAAAATACCCAGGCATGGTGGCAGATGCCTGTAATCCTAGCTACTCAGGAGGCTGAGGCAGGAGAATCGTTTGAACCCAGAAAGTGGAGGCTGCAGCGAACCAAGATTCTGCCACTGCACTCCAGCCTTGGCGACAGAGTGGTGCCTCATCTCAAACAAACAAATAAAACAAAACAAAAAAGGAAAGAAAAGAAAAAAGAAAAAATGTATATAATTTGTATTGTATCCGTTGTTCCATTTGTCTCAGCAGATCTAAGGGACCTCACTGCTGTGGCAGGGCCTGAGATCATGTTTGCTACTCGACTGCAAACATGGCCATTTCTTACAGAAAAATTAAGATATCAGATAGTGGATCCCAAAGCTTCTGAGGACAATGAATTATGGAGTCAGTTCCAGGGAACAGAACCAGTTTCTAATCAGGGACATTCTCTTATCCCAGAGCAGGCGGTTCTGCCAGAGCCCAGGTAGATTTCAGTAGTTGTAATGTGCCTCCCTTTCATCTCCTTCTGGGTGGAAGTGTCTATTTAGTTATTCTGTCTCTGTCTCATGATTGTATTCTGAATTAGGAATGAGGGGCAAATAATTTCTTTTTTCAGTTTTCAGGTCTCTGTGCCTGACTTAGATGACAAGATCCTGAACTTTAAAGAGCTTGATGTTATAATGAGATGAAACTTTTGGGTCTAGGGGTGAGAACACTTTTCCAGACAACCCTGCTTTGGGCTCAGGAAAGCCCTTGACCAGAGCCTGGTTCTACTTTCTGGGGTGGCTCCATGGTCTGCTCTCAGAGGCACCTGGAGCCACTTCTAGTTTTTGCTCTGGATCAAAAGCTAGTGGGGATATTTCTGGAAAGAGAAGTCCATCCCAGGCTTTTTATTCCTGAATATTAAATATAGACTTTAAGTATAAACACTAAATAAAATAAATAAAAATAAAATATTAAATATAAATAAATATAATACAAATATTTTCCAAGGTGTTAATTCATTTTAAAACAAATAACTGAATAAAGTATCTTTGGGTGGCTGCTAGAGTTAATTAAGTTATCTATTTAATTTTAAATATTCATGCCCTCTTTATATAAATAATTATTGGAGGGTGCTTATGAAAATTGTATGGGTTAAAGAAGAGTCAGTGGGGCTAAGAGAGTAGAAACAGTAAGATGAAGCATGAAATATGCTTTCTAAGATCCCACACACAAAGGGGTCTTAAAGTGTTTCTGGGACTCCAAGCAACCCACCAGAAAAGGAATGCAGGATCCTGTGATGTGAATTACAGTGTCCTTGATATAAACAAACTTAACGACTGCATACTGCACTTTTTGCTGCTGATACTTGAGACCCACGGCCCTGTCATTGCATAGGGCCAGGAACAGCGTCCTTTACCAATATCCTCACAGAGTTAGCAACGGTGGGTTTCCCAGCTGCCTTTGAGTTTGCTTTCCACGTGCCTGTGCTTTAAGCAGGAAGCACACTTTCATGAAAAGAGCTCCACGGGAGGGGCTCTGAGAATGAGGTCCATGCTGCTCTGGATTAATCCTTCGCCAAATTCTCATTGAATAATTTTTTCTCAACTTTAAATGTGAGGTGATGATGTTTTCAAGGTTTGACTCCCTGATACTTGGAGTGAAGCTGGCCTTCCTTGCCTTTTCTTTTGAAGAATGACAGAAAAATGCTTGGTCAGAGTGAATCCCAGATTCCATGCTCTGCAGAGAGCTGGACAGCTCTTAATCAGGACACCAGCCTGAGAGCAGGTCATGCTGCCTGTCCCACCCCCTGCCCAGCATCCGGGGCTGACCTCTCTCGACTTCACAAGAGGCTTCTTGAGGGCCCAGCCCGTTCCTGACTTGCTCACTGTTTGTATTGGTCTGCAGGGGCTGCTGTAACAAAGTGCTACAAGCTGAGTGGCTTAGAGAACAAAATGTATTGGCTTGAAATTCTGGAGGCTGGAAGTTTGAAATCACAGTGTCATCAGGGCTGGTTCTAGGCCACTCTCCTTGGCTGTGGATGGCTATTGGCATGTTCACATGGCCTTCTCTCAACTGTATGGCTGTCTGTCTCCAAATTTCCCCTTCTTATAAGGACATCACTCCTCTTATTAGATTAGGGCCCATTCTAATGACCTCACCACACTTCTGTAAAGTCTCTGTCTCCAAATGAGGTCACATTCTGAGGTTCTGTGTGTTAGGATATCAACATATGAATTTTCGGTGAACACTATTCAAACTTAACACCGTCATAGCTCCAGTTCCTAACACAGTATCTGACACTAAAAAATTCTGAGAATTAATGTATGAAGACATAAATTGGAATCTGTTTTATCAATAGACAGAGTGTGTTCAAGGCCCAAGAATTTAATGTTATAGCAATAATTCTGAGCTGGAAAATTTAAAATTGGTGTTACTAAATGCTGATGTTAGTCATAAAAGACTTAGCAAAGTTTAACAGAAGATGTCTAACTTAGTTATGTGACTTCCTAAGGAACAATCCAAGATAAACCCATTATAAAAATTACCTCTTAACAAACGAATGAGTTGAACTTGCACCTACATAGGGTCATTACCCAAACATACAGGCACACCTTGGAGATACTGTAGGTTTGGTTTCACACCACTGCATTAGAGTGAATATCTCAATAAAGCAAGTTGTATTCATCTGTTCTCATGCTGCTATGAAGAAATACCCAAGACTGGGTAATTTATAAAGAAAAAGAAGTTTAATGGATTCACAGTTCCACATGGCTGAGGAGGCCACACAATCATGGCGGAAGGCAAAGGAGGAACAAAGGCACATCTTACATAGCAACAGGAAACAGAGTGTGTCCTTTTTAAATCATCAGATCTCATGAGACTTATTCACTATCACGAGAACAGCATGGGGAAAACTCCATCTCCCACCCCATGATTCAATTACCTCCCACCGGGTCCCACCGGAATTATGGGAGCTACAATTCAAGATGAGATTTGGGTGGAGACACAGCCGAACTATATCACAAGTCACAGGGTTTTTTGGTGTCCCAGTACATATAAAAGTTATAATGTACAGTATACTGTAGTCTACTAAGTGTTCACTGTCTAAAAAGCATACCTTAATTTAAAAATACTTTGCTGCTAAAAATGTTAACAATCATTTGAGCCTTCAGTGAGCCATTATCTTTTTGCTGGTGGAGGGTCTTACCTTGATGTTGATGGCTGCTGACTGATCAGGGTGGTGGTTGCTGAAGGTTGAGGTGGCTGTGTCAATTTCCTAAGATAAGACATCAATGGAGTTTTTAGCACCAATTGAGCTGTCTTTCAATGAAAGATTTATCTGTAGCATGCAGTGCTGTTTGATAGCATTTTGCACAGAGACCTTCTTTCAGATTTGAAGTCCATCCCCACAAACCTGATTTATCAAATAAGTTTATGCAATATTCTAAATTATTTGTTATCATTTCAACGATGTTCACAGCTTCTTCACTAGGAGTAGATTGCATTTCAAGAAATCAGTTTTTTTGCTCGTCCATAAGCAACTACTCTTTCTTTCTAATTTAATCACTAAATATCAGCAATTCAGCCACATATCAGGCTTTGCTTCTAATTCTAGGTCTCTTGCTATTTCCACCACATTTGCAATTACTTTCTCTACTGAAATCTTGAATCTCTCAAAGTTATCCATAAGGTTTGGGATCAACTTCTTCCAAATTCCCATTAGTGTTGATATTTTGACCTCCTCCCATGAATGATGAATTCTCTTAATGGCATCTATGATGATGAATCCTTTCACAAGGTTTTCAATGTATTTTTCCCAGACCTATCAGAGTAATCATCATCTATGGAAGCAATGGCCTGGCAAAGTGTATTTCTTAAGTAGTAAGACTTGAAAGTTGAAATTACTTCTCAATCCTTGGGCTGCAGAAAGGATCTTGTGTTAGCAGGCATGAAACAACATTCATCTCCTTGCACATCTCCATCAGAGCTCTTGGGTGACCGGGTACGTTGTCAATAAGCAATAATATTTTGAAAGAAACCTTTTTTTCTGAGCAGTAGGTCTCAAAAGTGGACATAAAATATTCAGTAAACCATGCTGTAAACAGATGTGCTGTCTTCTAGACTTTATTATTCCATTTATAGAACTCAGGTAGAGATTTAGCATAATTCTTAAGGGCTTTAGTGTTTTTGGAATGATGAATGAGCACTGTCTTAAATTTCATGTCACCAGCTGCATTAGTCCTTAACAAGAGAGTCAGCCTGATCTTTGAAGCTTTGAAGCCAGGTATTGACTTCTCTCTACCTATGAAAGTTTTAGATGACGTCTTCTTCCAATAGAAGGCTGTTTTGTGTACATTAGAAATCTGTTGTGGCCAGGCACAGTGACTCATGCCTGTAATCCCAGCACTTTGGGAGGCCAAAATGGGTGGATCACGGGGTCAGGAGTTCGAGACCAGCCTGACTAACGTGGTGAAATCCCATCTCTGCTAAAAGTACAAAAATTAGCTGGGCTTGGTGGCTTACATCTGTAATCCCAGCTACTCAGGAGGCTGAGGCAGGAGAATCACTTGAACCTGGGAGGCAGAGGTTGCAGTGAGCTGAGATCACGCCATTGCACTCCAGACTGGGCGACAGAGCAAGACTCCGTCTCAAAAAAAAAAAAAAATCTGTTGTTTAGTGTAGCCACCTAAACAATAGTTCAGGTGTTCAACATCCATCAATGATCTTAGCTAGATCTTCTGGATAACTGGCTGCAGCTTCTGGATCAGCACTTGCTGCTTTACCTTGCACTTTATGTTATGAAGATGGCTTCTTTTAAACGTCATGAACCAACCTCTGCTAGCTTCAGACATTTATTTTGCAGCTTCCTCACCTCTCTCAGCCTTTGTAGAATTAAAGAAAACCTGGGCCTTTCTCTGGGTTACGCTTTGACTTAAGGGAATGTTGTGACTGGTTTGATTCTCTATCCAGACCACTAAAACTTTCTCCATATCAGAAATCAGGCTGTTTTGCTTTCTTATCATTCATGTGTTCACTGGAGTAGCACTTTTAATTTCCTTCAAGAACTTTTCCTTGGCATTCACAGCTTGGCTAACTATTTGGCACAAGAGACCTAATGTTTGGCCTATTTTGGTTTTCAACATGCCTTCCTCAGTAAGCTTAATCATTTCTAGCTTTTGATTAAAAGTGAGAGACGTGTGACTCTTCCTTTCACCTGAACACTTAGAGTTCATTGTAGGGTTATTAAGTGGCCTAATTTTAATATTGTTGTTTCAGGGAATAAGAAGGCCTGAGGAGAAAGAAAGAGACAAGGGAATGGCCAGTTGGTGGAGCAGTCAGAACTCACCCATTTATCAATAGAATTTGCTGTCTTGTATGGGCATGGTTCCTGGTGCCTCAAAACAATTACAATAGTAACATCAAAGATCACTGATCACAGATCACCATAACGGATGCAATAATTATGAAAAAGTTCAAAATATTGTGAGAATTACCAAAATGTGGCACAGAGACATGAAGCGAGCACATACTGTTGGAAGAATGGCACCGATAGACTTGCTCGACCCAGGGTTGCCACAGATCTTCAATTTGTAAAAACATGCAACATCTGCAAAGTGCAATAAAGTGAAGAGCACAAAAATAAGATATGTTTGTAGTTAACATGAAAGGAAATCTTCCGAAGTGATGACTTGGGCTTGAAAGGGCTGGTCTTGATCTAACACTAATGAGACATCCAGTGAGCTATCTGGCCTCATAACTTTAACATGAGCACTTCTGCTACAAGCTGTGCTGTCACAGCTGCAATTGAGAGGCATTCCTTATTCTCCTTCCCCCACCAAAATGTAAATAGCTGTGTTTATTTTTTCTGATCGAATGGGTAATGCATGCTAACTGTAAAGAAGATGACTAGCAATTCTGAAAATTAAAAAGAAAATGTTCCTTATATACCTCTAGAAGTTTGTGATAGCAACTTCACAATGAAACTGTATATCATTCCAAACATTTAAATTAAATATGTCAAATTAGACATATATTTATCCAAATGGGATCATGCAACATGCACTATTTCATCACTTGAATTTGGCACGTAATGAATCATGACCATGAAGCATGCTGAAACCTACTTGGGAGCATTGTAGGATGTAGCTCTCGCTAGAAACCTGGCTCTTTACTGAGGAACATGCAGCATTTCTAGTTTCTGCTATTAAAAATATCATTTCATAAACCTTCAGATATGTACATGTTTGTATGATCACCCAGTAATTTCCTAATGAAGTGCCCAGAAGTAGAATTGCCACATTAAAATGAATACATATTATCCTACACATTTTACAATATCCTTCAAAATATTGAACCAGTACTCACCCTTACCAATAGTCCTTGAAATTGTGTTTACCCACAACTTAAACTATATCAGATGTTATTCTTTTTAAATTTTGCCAATCTGATGGATAAAACTAATATCTCGTGGTCAGTATAATTTACATTTCTTTTATAACCTGATCTGTTCATTGGCCACTTGCCTTTTTTTCCTTTTTGAGTTTCTTTTTTCATTTTTTAATGTTTATTATTTATTTGTCAATTTTCTCCCCTACGTCTTCTCCATTGCCCCTTACTGAAACCTCAATTCATTCAATTTTGGATGCATATTTTGGTTTTTCTTTTGCTTTATATTGTGTGAGAATTCTCTTTATTTTCTATAATATCTAATGAATTGCTATCTTGACAATTATATCTCTAAGAAGTCTTTATTGTTCTCAGATTGTTCTCTTTTCATAGTCCCTTCTTCTTGCTTTAAATAAATAAATACATATAGATATATTTGCTGCTTCTTAATTAGCTTATTTATTTTTATCTATCTATCTGTCATCTATTATCTTCATATGTAGATAAATCCTTTAATTATTTTGGCTTCCAAGAGAATAGGCTGACATATCAGCACTATCAGTTGATATAAAGTTGCCCATATTGTGCACAAGTTCTGCACCCTGCAAGTAGTTTTGGAATGGATGGAGGGAGAGAGGTATTAGCAAGTTTTTGACTCCCTTATAGTTCCCTGTATCCTCTGTTTCCTTTTCCTTCACTTTTGAAACGTTTGTCCATTTTCACAGAAGCCATGATTACCATATTAGTTAGAGTCTTTGTTTTGACACAAATAATGCAATGCACTCAAGAGTAGCTAAACATATTACCGTGACAAGATGGATATTGTTGTTTTCCCTCATGTGCCTGGGATTTGGTTCAGAGGCTCAGGACTGTCAGAACCATGATCTGAAATTCTTGTGGCCTTTCCTAAATGATTGCAAGATGGAAACACACTCTTGTTTTCTGGGAGGGGGAGAGTGAAGAGATAAGGAAGAAAGAGTAATACTTAGAGCTAGAAGCAGAAACCCCTGCTGATGCTGCTCTCATTGCATTGGCCTTTTAGAATAATTTCCCAGGATCCCCAGAGTTTGAGGTGATCATGTGACACCGTGACTGGTGCAGACACTGTTAGCTTCCTATCTACTACCCATTCTTAACTTCTTTCTTACTAATATGCCTCAGATTTTTGCTTAGTCTGTTTTTGTTTTGGTTCCTGATAGATTTTGGGACTTTTCTGAGTGACCTGTTAATCACCTTATTTTAAAACTCCCTAACAGTGCTTAGCCTAGGCTTGAGCACACAGCAAGCAGGTGTCCACAGTTCCTGGAATTCGGTTGGCTGCCAGTCAAGAACTTAATAAAACATAAATACTACTTCTTGAAATTCACCTATGCCAAGTACACTTCCAAATGCATCACATGTATTAATACATGTTATCCCACCATAGCTTTACGAGATAGATATTATTGTTATTACACCCATTTAACTGATGAGGAAACCAAAGCACAGAGTGGCTCTGAACTTGCCTGAAACCACACAGCTAGAAAGCAGAAAGGAAGGAATTGGAATTTGAAGGCAGGCAGGCTGCTTCCTGCACTTGTTCGCTACCAAATTGCATTAGTAAAGTAAGCCATAAGTGGCTTACGCCTTCAAATCTTCATTACATGATGAAAAGCGATAAAAAGCAAACAAAATATACAACTACTTTAAACCTATACATTAAGAGGAAATTGACAGTCATGTGAAGCCAAAGAGCAAAGGAAACCTTGGTGCTACAGATGGTCCATCCCTCACCTCTCGTCCACATGGATCACACTGAAAACCTAACCACCTTCTTCCTCATTCATTCTGTGTTTGTGGAAACTTCACAGTGATCAAAGCTGTCTTGGGGTGAAGGGTGAGCCTGGCGGTAAAGTGAGCTCTATGAAGTCTGCTGCCTTTCCTCCAGCCAGGGCTGTCAACACGGTGGCTGGGGAGTGTTGTGTGACTCTCCTTTGAAGCAATAGGTTCATTGTTAAAACTCCATAGCATGGCCTAGTAAGAAGACGGAAGCCCAAAGGGTCCAGTGTAAGCTCATTCAGAAGCTAGGAGACCACAGTTCCACCTCTACGAAATAAGGCTAGTTTGAATTTCTGGGAAGGAAGTAGTTTATAAAATCAGCAGATAATGTGTAGATCCAGATGTGATTTGTTTGCAGACACAAAGGGGGTGGCTTTTTCTCACCAAAGAGGGTCTTTGATCTTTGCACAGAGCCAAGGTGGTAATTCCAGCAGCCTAGTTTAACTTCATTTCACTATCTGTGATCTTCTTGGTTCCCAAACTTTCATGTAGGGTATTGCCCATTTAACAGGGAAGGAGACCTAGTCCGGGCTTCTGGGAACTGGAGTAATATGTACAGTGCTCCAAGCCTCCATGAAAATAGGCAGGCCCAGGGATCTGACTCTCCTTTTATCTGTCTCTTCAGAGCCCTGCTCATCTTCTCTAGTCTCTTCTATGGCCCAACAGGAAACTAAAATGCCCTTTGTTCTCAAAGCATAGCAGCTAGGGTAGGCTAAATTGTGCTGCAGTAACAAATCACCTAAAACTCTCTGTAGGTTACCATAAGAAGCTGATATCTTGTTCTCATAAAGTCGACTGCAGATCTGGGTGATTCTCCAGGGCAGTTTTCCTCCATATTTAGCAAGTCAGATTGCTTCCTTTTTTTGGTCTTTCCATTTCAACACTAAGCAATCCCCCTACTGGTGCGGATGAAGAAAGAGGTGGAGGGTCAAGCAGCTGTAGTTAATTGCTTCGGCCTAGGAGTGGCACTATTTCTATTCGTATTTCTTTGGGGAGACCCAGTTACTTAGCCATATCTAAATTCAAGGAATACCTTATGATTATCTGTGTAACTGAAAGTAGCAGAGTACTAAATATTGGTGAACATTAACTCTGTTGATCATACAGACCAAAGCTCTCTTCACTTGCTAAAGAGTTCCATCTGGCTAATCTCTGAGCTATTACCTTTGTGTTTGCCAAATTCAGGATTATGGAGTCTTGGTGAGGAAGAAACGTGGAGGCCATTAGTCCAGTTTATCGCAAGTCAGGATCCTTGACATTAATCCTAACAAATGATTATCAAGCCTCTCTTTGGACACTTTCATGATGGAGTCTCACTGTCTTACGAGCCAGAAAATTCTGTGTTGAGACAGCTCTTTGTAAAATTCCTCCATGTTCTGAGCCTTTCTACCTTCCTGGCAGGGCCAGTTCTCAAGTCCAGTTCTCTAGGCTTAATAGAACTGGCTCTATCCACACCCACTGTCCCATGCCCCTTCAAATGCCTGAGGCCATTGACATGTTTCCATTTCATCTCCTTCTTGCTTGGTTCCACAGCCTCAGTTCCCTCCACCACTCCTCACATGACCTCCAATTTCTCTCTGTCTTGATCACCACTCTGCATGTCACCTCCTTTCAGTGTGGTATTCAGAACCTCATGGTCTGATGGTTGCCAGATAAAGTGTTATCACTGATTTTGTTCTAGGTGTTGCATGATTCTAGCAATGTCACCTAAGATAGCATTAGTTTTCCCAGCAACCACATCACACCCTGGGCTTATATTCGAACTGGAGCTATTGGGATTTGAAGTCTGAAACTGATCCCTTCTTCCCTTTCAGGGTTCTGTCCCATGGCTTATAGGCAAAAAGAGAGGTAAATAAAAGTGACAGGCTGATTAATGGTTGGGCATGCATCCCAAGATTGACAAAAGGCAGACCTCTTTGATTTAAACTGGAATGGAGAATTCATCTTGAATTTTTGAGGCTGAAGGGTGACCGCAGCTCTCTGCATCCTTTATTGAAGACAACTGGGAACTAATATAAGGCTGACTTAACTCACTCATTTGAAGGTAAAGAAACTGGAACACACACAGGTATGCATGTACACACACATACACATTAGAAGATGGCCAGGCCTGCCTACAGAAGATGAGCCCTTGGCCTGGCCACTTATGCTTAGACTGCAGAGAAGGAGGAAGAGTCTTCTGGCTCCTCTGCTGGCCTTGAAGCAAGCTGTGAAATAAATGGGTGAAAAGACACAGTAGCCCTGTCCATTAGCTAAGGACTGTCAGTAATATGCTTTATTTCTTTATTTAAATGTCTACTAGACCACTTCCCAATCTAGCAAGATAATTTTGAATCATGATTTGATAACTCAGTAGATTAACTTTCCCCCATCCCAGGTGGTGCTGACTGGTTTTGTGTTATGCAACCTACTTAGGGGTAGGTTGAATTGTCACTGCAACACAATTTAACCTACCCTGGCTCTGTGCTTTGAGAACAGAGGGTACATGAGTTTCCTGTTGGATCGGAGAAAAGACTAGATGGGCTGGGCCGGGGTCTGGTGAGACAGGAGAGCAACAGTTACAGAGAAGTGGGACACATATATTGGTATATCTAACCAGGCTGATGCTCCTTGAATATCATTTTAAACTATAAATTAATATGTCACATAGCACTAGATTTAAAAAAAGTCTTTGAATGTGTTCTGCTAGAATTTTACAAATAGTAAAGCCTTCCCGAAGAGGAAATGGGGTTGGTTTGTCACGGCTTATTCTTGGTGAACCCCTGTTGGCTCACATTTTCCAGGTATGCCACCATCTTCAATGTAATGGCTTCACTTAGAATCTGTCTATGAAGGAGTATCTTGTCTTGTCTTTTGGAATCCGCCATTTTATTCTTTATGCTCACCAGGGCAACATCTGTCCATCTACCTCTTTACTAGGCTGATAGATTCTTTAACATTCAAAAGGCTTTTGCGCAAGAAGAATGGTTATACTCATACATCTTGGATTTGATAGGAAGTTTATGAATCTTAAGATTGTAATAATAAATATTTTTATGTGATGATAATGAATATTTCCTCTAATCATATATTTCTAATACAATCTTTCACAATTATGAATACAATAAATTAAATATTTCCTAATGTTTATACATCATTACAAATCTATTTGATCAAACTTTCCACTTAATAAAAAATGCAGATCAAATATATGAGATTCTCTTTAATGTCTTACATGCTTTGTAATAGTGGTTAAATATCTGAAACTCTTCTGAGTAGCTGCCCCAATGTAGGTCTCCTGTCTGCCTGAGTGCTTGGGAGGAGACTGCAGCCCCTAGCAATCTGATATGACTCCTTGGCCAATTCTGGGTGAAGTGCTGACAGCAGAAATGAAACGTGCCTCTTCTGGCTAGAACACTGAACTGCTAGAACAAGACCTTCCAGTGGTCTTTTCCTCTGTCTCATGGTATTGGTTGTTTTTAGCTACATAACAAATTGCCCTAAAACTTGGGAGTATAAGACAACAGGCACTTGTTATTTCACAGTTTCTGTCGGTCAGGAATTCAGAAATGGCTTAGTTTGGTGGTTCTGGCTCCATGGTCTCTCATGAGGTTACAGCCCAGATGAAGAGTGGGCTGCAGTTATCTCCTGGAGGATTTGCTTGTATGACTACTCACTTACACGCTGTTGGTGCAAGGCCTCAGTTCCTCACTGGCTGTTGGAAAGAGGCCACCACTCCATACCACATGGACCTCTCCTAGGACTCATTGAGTAGCCTCAAACATGATAGCTGGCTTCCCCAGGAATGAGTTATCCAAGATAGAATAAAGCAGAAGTCACACTGCCTTCTACGACTGCTCTTGGAAAACACAGGTTGTTACTTCTGACACATTCTATTCATTAAAGGCAAGTGACTAAGAACAGTCCACACTTAAGAGGAAGAGCGTCAGTCTCTAATTTTTGAGGGAAGAAGTATAAAATAATTTGTGAACAAAATTTTAAAACCACCACACTGAGTGACTGAACAGGTCACATTTTCTGGATGAGGCAACTGCAAGGCTGTGGAGCACCTGTCAGCCTGGGTTCCTGAGTGACCTGGTGGAGCAGAGAGCCCTTTGCTGAACTAAGATGGATATGAAGTACAAGAAAGAAATAAACCTTCATTGTATCAAGTCATTGGAATTTTACCTACACTATCCTGACTAGTAGTCATTTTAAGACACAAACATAAATAAAATCACACTGATAATATGTAAATGTGGTTACAAAATTATGAATTCTCTGTGTTTAAATGATTTTATTTTATATCATTCAAAAGTTTCATTTTTTACACTCACATAGGGCTTCAGTAATTCTATGAGATACTAATAATCTCAGCAGACCCCAAATCAGGTGCATACCATTTCAGGAGGAGAAGAAGTCGCAGATTCTGGTCCAGGATAAGTCTGTTTGTTTAAAGTGATTGAAACCAAACCCCTGATTGAGTGTCTTTTGATAATAAAGTTCTATTTGTTACATTTTGACTTGTAAACCTCTGCCTTTCAAAAGCTAAATTAAAAGATTTAATTTTTCAAAACTTGGTGTCTTTCCCAGAAATGATGTATTGTAAAAAGTTTCTTATGACTGGCTGGCAGTACCTAAACTATTGTCCTGTCATTATGATAAATTGGCTTAGTCTATAAATATTAATTGGAAACGTATGCATGCCTTATCAATATTACATTATAATTAGTGGGGTCATCTTGAGGTTCCATCCACTAAAAGATGAGAGATGGAGTGTGTGCAATGTTTAGCTAATTAATCATCTTAGAACACTGTGAAATTCTCTGTTTAATTGGTTGCTGTGTAGGATCACAAGAGCAATCAATTCCTTGACTCCCTATACTATGCATGTTTCAGGGGATTATTTTGGTTTATTTATGGTTCCCTGTGTTTATTCTTTCTTATGCACAGTGAGAGTGAGAAAGATAACTCTATACTTTGTAAATGGATATATGCTCAATAGAAAAATGTAAATACAAACATAAGTACTTTTCTATTTATTAAAGCAATAAAACGAAACAAATCCTAATATGTGCATTCTTTTGCACACATTATATTAACTTTGCTTTTTCAAATATTGTTGTAAATTCATGATCTTTCACAAAAGCAACTTGTTTCAGGTAACCTTGAGTGTTACTTTATTTTTCATGCTCTGTTGGTTGATGGGACCCTTCAAACTGGCCCTTTGTCCTCTCAACAGCAACGTATTGTCATTTTTAACACAGCCTTATTTTCTGGCATTGAGATTGCCCATACTCAGTATTTTTTCTGTCCTGAAATTTGGAACCAAGAGTCTTAATTCCTTTTGGGAGGAAAAGAATCAAATCTGGAACCAGAGGCACACAGGAGCTGTGGCAGATGCTGCAGCCATCCAGCCTATAACCTTTCTCATCTTCTGTGATGGTTAATTTTATGTGTCAACTTGACTGGGCCACAGGGTGCCCAGACATTTGGTCAAACGTTATTCTGGATATTTCTGGATGACATTAGCATTTGAATGGGTAGACTGCATAAAGTAGATTGCCCCCCCTAATGCGGGTGGACCGCATCCAAACATTTGAAGACCTGAATACAACAGAAAGGCTGACCCTCCCAAGTGTAAGAGGGAACTCCTTTTCCCTGACTGCCCTGAGTTGAGACATAGGTCCTCTCCTTTGGACTTCAACAGAAACATCAGCTCTTCCTAGATCTTGAGACTTGGACTGGAACTACTCAGTCCCTTGGTTCTCAGGCCTTTGGATTCAAACTGGAACTACACCACCAGCTCTCCTGGGACTCCAGTTTGCCAATTGCAGATCCTGGGACTTCTCAGTCTTCATAATCATGTGAGCCCCTTTCATATCATAAGACTGACTCTCTCTCTCTCTCTCTCTCTCTCTCTCTGTGTACACACACACACACATATATGTATATTTAGTTGTGTTTCTCTGGACAACTCTGACTAATATGCCTTGCTCCTTATGAGAACTCTGATTGCATGCAGGTGACAATGTGCTCAGCTAGACAGATGTGCCTTCATGGACTCTGGCAGCTGAAGATGGCCCAGGTTGCCATGGTTAAGCCGTATCAACTCTTGCCTGGATCATTGCAGCCGACTTCTAGTTCCTGATCCTGCTTTGCTCCCTAAACTAGTTATTCTCACACATCCAGAGTAATTCGCTCACAGTGTAACTGGATCACATCACTTTTATGCCCAAGACTCACCAACAGCTTCCATTTCTACAAAGCGAGAGCAACATCTCTACAGTGGTCTCCAAAGCCCTGTGTGATATGAATACCGAAAGTGTACCTCAAATGTGGAAAGAAATTACATTCCGCACCTGTTTCTCCCATGTCCACTTCACTGTTTTTCAGCAATGCAGCAGTGTGTGGAGAAAATCTTTCCACGTCCCATTGGATTCACAGTCTTGAAGCATAGTTCTCACATATTACAGTAGACGTGGTACCCGTTGACTTGCTCCAGGCCTCTTTATGCTGTCCTCACAGCACACTGTACCTTGTCCTCCATCTCAGTGTATGACTGTGTCTTGTGTGCTGGTCCTGGGTGTTCTGGCACCTCACCAGAGAACCTGTGACACAGATAGTTACAGGCAAATGCTCATCCTTCTGTTTTACCATCTAGAATTTCTTCTGTAAAGATTGGGGTAAAAGGTGGGGTACAACATACACAGGGGGATACAAATGAGAAAGATTCAACTTGGTACTTATTTATTCACTTCATTTCGTCCCACAAATAATTGGAAGGGGCTTATATTTCAGCTTAGTATTAAGAAGAGCTGCCCAACAAAGACTCCCAATGGAATGGAAAATTTGGGGAGGCAGTGGGTTCCCCATCTCAGCAGGCATTCAAGTACAAACTGAAAGGGCACTAAGGCTGCTGTAACAAAGTGTTCTGAGAGCCCCCGCTCTGGATGCTCAGTCTGTTTCCTGTCCAGTTTTCTCTGGGATGTTGTCCTCCTTCTGAGCTCCACTGGCTGAGCTAAATGCTGTTCCTTTAGAAATCCTAGAGAAGCCAAGGGCCTGTCACCATGGTTATGCTCATCATAGACATAACTATGACAAAAGACGGGAGAGGACCCCCACCTCTCTTTTCGCAGGTTCATCTTCTGACAGCAATGGTACAAAGGGGAGGGAAGCTGGGGAAATGCACCTGATTACATGACATCAGCATCATGGGATAGATTAGAAGTTAGGCTGCTCTCTAAGCCAATGAAATGAGTTTGATTTTTCCATCCTTTCTCAAGAATCCCTCCCTCTCCATTGCTTCTTCTAAGGGATTGATATTTAAAAGTTGTTTTTGGCATTTGTCAACATACATTCCTTCCAGATGTTAACCAAAGGTCCCAGACCAGTTTTGATGGCATGGAAGTGCTCAAATAAGTCATAAGAATTTTTTAAAACACTAAATTGGTGGTGAGTCTAGCCTGGGTCTTGAACAGGATTTTTTATTTGCTGAAGGCAAAAGCCTGTCCTCAATGCTCTACTGGCCAAAAATATTATTTGCATTTAAAGAAAAATAATCAAATGCTTTTTTGGGTGATTACACCTATTTTTCCCTTCTGTTTAGACTGAGGACAGTGGGGTCCTGTTCTCAATTAACCTCAACATCCCCAACCCCTTGCCTCCATCTCTAATTAAAGAGATAGGACCAATGGCATTTTAAATTTCTTTAAAATTGTTCAATAAACAAACACACATTTCAGCATCCAGTATTCTATTTATTCTAAAGATGTTCAGAATAAATAGAACAAACAGAATTTACGTTCTCTGCTCCCTACTTCATTTTAAATGTCTTGAATGAAACATCTCACCCTCCCTTTAGAAAATATGACATCTATTCCAATGAGATAGATGAAGATCCTGAGTTGAAAACAGTCTGTTTTACTTGCCCAAATTCCTACTGAAATGAACCCAGTAGAACCTGGGAGTTCTTGGCTGGAACAAATTTGTTGATGGAGATTAGGGCCTAATGTTTTTCTTTTAGTTTTCAACTTAGATCAAGCAACAGTCTGATTTTGGAAATTACCCTGCAGGAAAGATGGAAGAAATATTTTTTTTTCACAGAGTCTGGGATGTCATATTTTAAATATGCACAAGAATATGTGCCTGCAAAAGAGCTTTCTTTGAGCAGATTGCTGTTGGTGCCTGCTTTCATCCTTGTGCTGAAAACCCGATTTTGGAGAAGGAGGATCAGTGTCAATTCGGCAGAGGGAAAAAGAAAAGGAGATTTCAGCTGGGTATATGTATTTCAATTTATCTGCTATTCATTTTGTGGCAGGTTGTATATTCCCAAAAAGAGTACAACAATAGTTTCTGTCCTACATGCTCTTTGACAGTGTGACTTTGCAACCCTCATATGGACAGATGGACCCCATCGTGTTCCATCCTCTTGAATTTTATGAGCTTGTAAAAAAAAAGTAAAGCAATACATCTTCCTCCTTAACCACTCGAATAGTAGCGCTAGAGGCCTGAACCAATTATCCACGTGGCCGCCATCTTATGAGGAAGACAAGGTGACATGGAGAGGCCACACATAGGAGCTGAGTGAAGAGGTCATCAGATGATTCCTGCTGCCAGCCATCAAGTCACCTCCAGCTGTTCTAGGAATCCCAGCAGAGGCTGCAGACTTTATGGAGCAGAGACAAGCCATCCTACTGTGCTCTGACTGAATTCTAGACCCAACAGCCATGAGAATAATAAATGAGGATGGTGTCTGGGGCTGCTCAACAAAAGCCACTGTGACATCCTTGTTCTCAGGTGCCTGCAGGAGCTCTGCACCCCCACCCCCCCCAGGGTAAGCCGAACAGCCTCTGGGCAGTCAGCTGGCCTCAGGCAAAGGCCCCCACACAGGTTCTAATGAGTGGCAGAGCCAGCAGAGGCCTCCCTGAAGCCACAGCCTCCTGTGGGGGCTCTGATTGTGCTGAAATAGATCTGTCTTGAGGCCGCTTTGAACTCCTGGGAAACTCCACAAGTTGAAAGTATCATCCACCAGAATGGTTGATACATGAACTGGGCACTATGGCTGGCTTAACTTTACAGAGGGGTTGGAAGTCAACTCACATGTATGGAGCATCCCCTCTGTGCTGGACCTTGGATTAAGGTTCTTTCTACTGCAAATCCTAGGCAATAAGCCCCGAACCCAACAAGCTTCAGTTTCTTTGACTTAGAGTTGCTGTCTCTGTAGGGCCTCAAGGCTGATGAGAGACAGATCCTCATCACCTCATCACTTGGTGAAAAACTTGGTGCTGGGCAGAGCATATGTGCTATTATTATTACTATTATTATTATTATTATTTTTTTTTTTGAGGCGGAGTCTGGCTCTGTCGCCCAGGCTGGAGTGCGGTGGCCAGATCTCAGCTCACTGCAAGCTGCGCCTCCCAGGTTCACGCCATTCTCCCGCCTCAGCCTCCCAAACTACAGGCGCCCGCCTCGTCGCCTGGCTAGTTTTTTGTATTCTTTAGTAGAGACGGGGTTTCACCGTATTAGCCAGGATGGTCTCGATCTCCTGACCTTGTGATCCGCCCGTCTCGGCCTCCCAAAGTGCTGGGATTACAGGCTTGAGCCACCGCGCCCGGCCTATTATTACTATTATTATATTATTATCCTCAGTACCTAAAGTCAGCTCCACAAAGAGAGTATTGTCACCCCCATCTCATGTGCAGTAATGAGTACTCAGGAGGCTGAGAACTTGCCAAGAGCCACAGGTCTCTGAGAACTTGAGCTGGAATTCAAACCCAGGTCTCCTGTCCTCCAGGCAGGGCACCAACTGGCAGCCACCACCTCAAGCAAGCATCCCTTGTCTTTGGCTTGGACCCTTGTAGTGGCTGCCAGTGAGGTCTTTGTCCAGCTCACTTTCTACTCTGCAGGTACAGCGGTTGGAGGGACCACCCCCTCACAGTGTCCCCCTTCCCACGTTGGGACTGTGTCCCTTACCCACAGCAGTTTAATCCACAGAGATGGAAAGGAGAATGAAGGTTGTTAGGGGCTGGGGGCTGGGTGTTGTGTAACGGGAACAGAGTTTCAGTTTGGGGTGATGGAGATGGATGGTGGTCATGGTTGCAGAGCAGTGTGAATGCACTTAATGCCACTGAACTTAAAAATGGCTAATATGGTATGTTTTATGTTATATGTATTTTACCACAATTTTAAAAAGTGACTGCATCCCCTAAAGAATGAGGCCCAAGCTCTTCCACTTGGCATGTGGGACTGTCCCCGAAAGCCATCTGGTGGGGTCTGAGCTGCCCCTACAGCCTCATCTGTCTGTCCCTGTCTCCCCAGCACCCTGCAGCTCTCTCCTGGCTTCCTTACATACACCACACCATTTCTCCTTCTTGCTCAGGCTGTTCCTGAGATTCTCCTTAATCCCCACTTCCTTCTCATTTTGAGGGCACGGCCCAGGTGGGGCCTTGGTAAGGCCACCTCTCCTCACAGGCCTCAGACTTTGAGCCCATGCTCTGTGCTCTGAGGTATTCGCAGGCCCACCCTGCAGAGGACTGTGGTGATCTTGCCATCTCTCTCTGCTAACCTGGGGGCTTCTCAGACTAGGAACTGCCCCCAAGTCATCCTGTGACTCCAGCTTATCATACCGTTGCTGGCCAATGACCCAACCAACTGGAGGAGCAGCAACGATGTGGGGCAGCAGCCTGGAGCCCTTGCTGGAGAGTAGAGGTCCTTGGGAATGGTGTGGCCCTGAACTCACCCTGACATCCACATCTGGGTCCAGGGATATGGGGTGGAGGAGACTGGCCTAAGGGCATAGGGTTGCACAGGTGGGACATGTCCTTACCCTGCATCACAGAGGGCTGCATGGAGAATGGGAGAAGGTAGGGGAAGACATTGACAGGGAAGGTGTTCTCTTCCTATGTAGAGGACAGGGCTGTGGGCCAGGGTCAGATGCCTCAGTGCTCACCTTCCCCATCTCTGGCAGACTCTCTGGACTGTGACATGCCATGGGAGCTTGTGTCAGAGCTCCCAGGACAGCAGAGACAGGGATGGGGCCAAGAGGCATGTGGCTGTCAGGTGAGAGGGATGGAAGATGGTGGTGAGTTTTGTACTACCTTTTCCTCCTGGGATCAGTGGCTGAGGTGTGACCTGATGCCTAGTCCAATCTGGACCCAAGCCCGCCATGGTGGTGTCTGTAGAGAGGCAGGAGCAACAGGCCTTGCCAAGTAGCTGGCACAGGGCCCTTCCCCACAGCATCTCCCTCAGCAAACCTCTCTGGGGGTGATGGCACAGTGATCAAAGACATGCTTTATGGAGCCAGCCTGCCCTGGTTTGAATCCCAGTTCTAGCACTGACGGCCTCTATGACCTTGAGCAAGTTGCTTAACCTCTCTGTGTCTCCATTGACTCAATAATAAAATGAGGATACTGATAGCACCCACAACCTCAGGTTGTTCAGTGTAGGTCCTGTCGAAAACATTGTGTAGATCCTGGGTGTTAAAATTATGACCCTGTTCCTGGCATCTCCTTGGATGCCAGTAGGGAGAGTTTTAGATGACCATTCTGAGTATGGCCTGGTAGATGAGGTCCTGTGGTTTGTCCCCTTGGGGATAAAGCCAGGCCATTGTCACTGCAGGTTAGCTCTAACTTTTCCAAGAGGCACCTGGACCCTGGGGCTCTCACAGCCATCCTTCCCTGCACACTACAGTGACCCCACATCCAGGGCAGGTTTGGGGGTCTAGGTCCAGGGGGCATGTCGGGGCAGCAGGAAGCTCCTCCCCACTCTATGCAGGCTGGCCCGAGCAGTGCTGGGGGAGGCGGGCCACTTTGAGCCAGAAGATAAACATATTAACTGAACTTTCCATCTGTCATTTCAGAGAGTCATTTACTGCCTAGCTGTGGTTGGAAAAATTAAGTCCTTGTAATTTAGAGTCAACATTTCTCGCGGAATCATGTTAGACAAGTTGGCGGCATTTGCAGCCTCTCGGCAGTTGCCTACAATCAAAACAACTTTGCCCCAGCCCCGTGGACTCCCCTGCCAGTGGTATGGCTGGCTGTTCTGCACTGGATACACAGCACTACAGGCCATGGGGCTGACCTGGGCACACCAGGACAGAGGCCCCAGGAAGAGCGGCAAGGCTGAGCGCCCTCCTCCCGGGTTTTGCCCTCTGCCTAATGCAAAACCAATCTCCCATCTATTAGTGTGTTAGGGCCGCCATACAAAACACCACAGACTGTCCTTAAACCATAGACATTTATTTTCTCACAATTTGGGAGTCCTGGAGCCTGCGATCAAGGTTTCGGCAGAGTACATTTGTCCTGAAGCCTCTCTCCTTGGCTTGGAGACACCGCTGTCTCCCTGTGCCGTCACACAGTCTTACCCCTGTGTCCATCTGTGTCCTAATCACTTCTTAAAAGGACACCAGTCATATTGGATTCGGACTCACCCTACTGACCTCATCTTAACCTAGTCACCTCTTTAAAAGTCTTATCTCCACATACAGCCACATTCTGAGGCACTGGAGTTAAGGACTACAATGTATGAATTTGTTTGGGGGGAGGGTCACAATTTAGCCTATAACACCCAGTCCATTCTGGATTAGTTCATTCTCAGTCTACCCAGGAGAAACTGGTTTCATTGGCTCCATTTTGCCGAGGAGGAAACCGACTTTGGAAAGACAGGTGGTGGTCCCCCAGGTCCCACAGCAGCAATGCCAGGCTGGGAAGCCAGGGTTGGGATTTCTAGTTCACACAATTTGCATCACAGCCCAGTTGTGTCTGCCCCACAGCCCGAAGGTGAGCATTCTACTGGGTCCCCTGCACAGGTCCCGGAAACCCCCAGAAGCTCCATGCAGATGACAGGCAGATGAGCTGCAGCATAGACAGAAGCATCCAGCAGCGGGCGGGGAGCCCTGGGAAGCCTCAGGCAGAGACCCCTCCTTGCCTGGGGAGGTTGTCTTCAGTGATGGACTCTCATACGCAGTCTGCTCTTGCTGACCCTCCATCCTTACCCAGCCTGAGGGACTTCCCCAGAGACCTTCTCATTATTCAGCCTAGCTTTAGTAAGGGAAATATTGGGGCCCACTAAGACCGGTGCTAGACAACTTAGTTTAAAAAAGGGCCGGGCGTGGTGGCTCATGCCTGTAATCCAAGCACTTTGGGAGGCCAAGGCAGGCAGATTACCTGACGTCAGGAGTTCAAGACCAGCCTGGCCAATCCCATGGTGGGCACCTGCAATCCCAGCTTCTTGGGTGGCTCAGGCAGGAGAATCACTTGAACCCGGGAGGCGGAATTTGCAGTGAGCCAAGATCATGTCACTGCACTCCAGCCTGGGCAACAGAGCAAGACTTGTCAAAAAAAAAAAAAAAAAAATCACAGCAGACTGTCCGAGAGTCAAGGGGGCTTATCCCTAGACCTTAGGCTACATAGTGGATATTGTAGGACCAGCCCAAATTCCTCATTTTGAAATGAAGAAACTGAGGCTCAAAGTATGGCCCTAGTTTATCTAAGATCACTGTCTTAGTCCAATTGCATTGCTATAAAGGAATAGCTGAGGCTTGGTAATTTATGAAGAAAAGAGGTTTATTTGGCTCATGGTTCTGTAGGCTGTACAGGAAGTGTGGCACCAGCATCTCCTTCTGATAAGGACCTTAGGGAGCTTCCACTCGTGGTGGGGTGGAAGGGGAGTCACCTTTTGTTTCCTTGACTCTGTTTGGTAAAGTCTGTTGTAACTGTGTATGCGAGAGACAGCAGACACAGGCAGGCGGAGGAGAGATCGATCTTTCAAACCAGGTTCAGGCAGACTCGGCTTCTCCCCAGCGGAGCGGAGCAGGTCACTGCCACACAGATCTGCAGTATGGTCTCCAGGAGCAAAAGGCATGTGGAACATATCAGCTATATGTGGCCATCAGAAAACTTGCTTTCATAAAGGTCTCCATACTGCACCTACGCCCATATTCTGAGGTAGAAACTGACGCGTAGCCAGGCTCAGTGACCTGCCCCAGGCCAAAAGCGAGAGAGAACTCAAGTCCCCAGCTCCAACCCCAGGACAGTCCTTGAGACTCAGTGTTGACTTTCAGGTCCCACATGGGTTTCAGCCTCACAGTCAGAGGCCTGAATTCTGGCTACTGGGCTGTGGTCCCTATTCAGAAGCCCTGCTGGCAGGGAGTTGAGTGGGGCATGCCTCTGAGTGACAGCCCCTGGACTGAGGCCAGGGCATCTGTTTTCAAAATGGGGAGGGTTCTCTGACACCCCTCACGCTGTGTGCCAAGGCCCCACACACATCTGCTATCACTTTCAGGGCCCCCTGCCCTCCGCTTCCCCTGACTGGGGAGAAGAAAATATTAGTGTGGCTGCCCCAGGGGTCTGAGGTCTGCTGCCCCTGTGTGTGTGGCATTGTCCTAATCCCCCAGCCCTGCCCTCCCACAGGCTGCTCTGCTGCCCCACCCCTGCACGTCCTTAGGAAGATGCACAGGGAAGGAGGTATAGTGCCTGCAAATGAGAAATCCATCTCTTCGCTGCTCCAGCCCTCTGCCTTGGGGACTGCAGAAGGCCCCTCTCCTGACCAAGGGCCTCCGAGTCAGAAAGAAGAGCTCTCCTTGCAAAACATGGTTCTTTGCAACTGCCCAGGATGCTTAGTGCATGTGGTCTGGAGGCTTCCTCTAACTGTGAATCCACCAACCTTGGAAGAGGGGACCCCTGTGGTGGGCAGATTCTAAAATGACCCCAAGATTCCTGACCCTACATGTAGACACCCATATAATCTCTTTCGCTGGACTATGGGCAGGACCCGTGAATATGCCGCGGAATCACCCTTGTCATCAGGTTACTGTATTTGACAAAGGGGCCTGGGAAGATAGAATTAAAGTCCTTGATCACTTGGCTTTGATTTAATAAAAAGGGAGATTATGCTAGGTGGGCCTGACTTTATTAGGTGAGGCCTTAAAGGGGACACCTCCAAAGCTTTCCTGCTGGCCTGGGAGAAAGCAAGCAGCCACACCTGTGGAGGGGACCACAGGGCCAGGGACTGCCTGCCGGGTCTTTAGCAGCTGAGTGTGGCCTCTGGTCGACAGTCCTCAAGGAAGCAGGTACTTAAGTTCTACCACCACAAGGTGCTGGATTCTGCCAACCACTGGAATGAACCAGTCAGCTTCCATCATGATTTGAGCCCGGGGTGACCCTGGCCAGAGGACCTCACCCACCTGCACCTGGAATCTTGGACCCTGGAAACCGAGATGACAGGTTTGCATTGTTTTAATCCACTAAGCTTTGTAGCCATCCCAAACTAACATGGCCCTCTCCACCCCCAGGTTCCTCCTCCTGATAAATCTCTCAGAGCTCAGCCTGGCATGACAGTGGGCAGGGATATATCTCAGTTCAAGCATGTTTGATAGGAAAAGTTAATCATCATGCTGACAACATAACATTGAAGCAAAAAATAAATCCATTACTATCATGGTTGTGGGACAGGGGTGGGACCAATGAGAGAGGGAGAGGGAGAGAGAGACAGATACAGAGAGAAACGAGGAAAGAAAAAAACACACACAGAAAGAGAGACAGAAAGAGAATGAGACTCAGAGACAGACTCCTTAGCTGTCACAGACACGGTGCTTTTGTTACAAATGCTTTCATCTTGCTTCTGTTTTACTCATTCATTTATTTTTAAACCTTCTCATCCTAATAATGCCAAGAATGAAATAAAGCTTAGTAAATTAATCCTCACTACTTCTGATTAGAACTTTATTTTTCTTTCTGGGGAATGGCTGGTCCCTGCAGACAAGGGAGCTAGCTCTGGAGGGAGAGCAAGCCCAGATGGAGAAGCTCACTGGGTGTGGCCCCGTGTAGCTCAGCAGCAGGCACGGTCCTAGGGCTGCCTGGGTGTGAACACACTTCCCACTCTGTAAAGTGCCCCAGGAGCAATAATTTTGTAGAAGGCAAATATCTCCATTTTGAAGCTAGAAAACAGAAAATAAGGATGGCAGTTGAGTCATTTGCTGTGGTTTTAAGGTACATCTGTGACCTCATGTATAGTGTTGCCTTTCTTAGGCCTTGGTCAGGGCATTGAAGGGTGACACTGAGCCATAGGCACCAGGAAACTTTTGCAAGGAATCTCCTGGCAGCACTCAGCTCACAGCAGGCCCTTATGGCCAATGGTGCTGCCCCGAGGTAGCCAGTTCCCCTCTCCTTCCCAGCACAGAGCAGGTTAGCCTCCTCCGTGGGGAAGGCCCTGTGACTGGTTTTAGCCAGTGGGGTGTGAGTGGGAGTGATGTTAGCTGCCTCCATGACGGAGCATTTAATTATGGATGGGAGCCACTTTATGTCTCCTGCCCCTCTACAATCTGCAAGGGGGAACCACAAACCCCCAGGCCCAGTAGCTTGCATTCTGAGTGAGGACAGTGAGGAGCAGAGTGCCCAGCTGAGCCACTCTGGACAGGCAACCTGAGGGAGGAATAGACCCGTGCTGTTTGGAGCCACTGACATTTCATGGTTGGTTGTTACTGCACACAGCCTAACTCATATCAACCAGTGGAGCTTGTCGGGGCCACTTGGTGCAAGCAAGTGTCCTTACTGGCCAGGTACCTCAATGACATGTGTACTGACCTGAGCCACGCAGGGGCGCTACCTTGTAGAGTATGATGTGGAGTTAGGAGGTGCGGGACAGATAGGTTTCCTGGTTAATAGAGGAACATTTAAATCTATTAGAACTCTGAAGTTCTTCAATTTTATTTTCTTGTACACAGAAATACTTGAATTTTTATTTACTTGTACACAGACATACTCATAGTATATATGCAGTTATGTTTCTCACTTTTTTGCTCATTTTAAACATTTCTCCTTGTTGCTATAGAATGTGTAAGCATCACTTTTAATGGCTGAGCAAATACTTCAGGGTGGATTATGAAAGAACTTAATCACAGTTCCCTGTGGTGGGACATTTGGATTGTTTGCAATTCTGTGCTCATATAAGTACCACTGCAATAAACATCTTTGTGCATAAAGCTTGTTTTCTGTTTAATATTATTTACTTTGGCAAAGTTCCTAGAAATGGAATACCTGGGCAGAAATGTCATGAAGCCTTGCCTTTTTCAAACATAGGTTTTTAAAGTAAAGCATTCATCCACGCTGATGCCATAGGATGGTAAGTCCGAGGAAAGTAATGCACTCTGTCCTTAATCATGAACACTGAGCCGGGCCTTGGCCCCCGACCTGACTGTCTGTTTTCACTCTCCAGGGCTTCAGGGATGCAGATCAAGCTCCAGAAACCCAAACCCACCTGGGAGGTCTGACCTAAGCATGGGACCCGACAGCTGGAGCTCAGTACTCTCCGGCTCTAGCCCAGCTCACAGAACTCCTGAGGGCCCACCGCTGTCCCCACAGACACCTCTACTGACTCATCGGCCCCCAGGCTGTCTCCTGGTGGTCAGTGGCCGCCGTCCTTCTCCACCTTGAGGTTCCCAAGCACATCTGCCTCCGGCTGCTGACACCACTTCTGCAGGCCCAGAGCTGCTGCCCTGCCCCAGGCTGCGGCCCCTGCCGGCCGTGGCTCCTCCCTCAGAGTGTCAGTGCTTGCGGCTCACTGGGGTCTCACAGCTGGAGTGCTGCAGGTATATCCTCTGTCCACCGGGAAAATGCCCGTGTTGGGCTACACACCAGGATCCCTGGGGTCCAGCTTTTCTCTGCCACCTCTTCTACATCTTTCCCCTAACTCACAGACCTGGCTTATCTCCCTGGGAACCTGAGAGCGCTCTGAGGGACTCCACAGTGCTTCACTGAAATCATTCTTTCCCTTCAGTGCCCATGCCAACCTCTGCCTCAGGCAAGCCTTTCTCTTCTCAAGGGTGACAAAGACTCTGTCCTTGACAAAATTGTAACCTGGCTCCTCTGAGCCTTCTTTCCACCTAGACTTTGGCCTTGGTCTGTCCTTAGCAGGCCAAGCCCAGTTTTAGCAAAGAATCCTACTAACTCAATTGATGAAAATCTTCCCATCCTTGAGAGCTGATCAAACTCCTCTTCCTCCACCCCTGATTCCTTTCCAAACTGCTCACAGTAATTTTCCATCCACTCCTTCACCCTGTTTTCTGTAAATCCCTGCTTGCCCCTGGTATATTCAAAGTTGAGTTCAATCTCTCTCCCCTACTGCAATAATCCCAGATAAAGTCTTGCTATTTTTAATATGTGTCAGAATAATTCTTTTTTAACAGAGGATATTTCTTCCATCCAGGACAACACGAAGTTAGTATGTGGGGTAAAGTTAGCCCTGGGGAATGCCTCCTACCACCCCCCAGCCTGCAGCCTTATCTTTCTGATAAAGAACATGATTCTTGGTGCAAATCCAACCCATCACACACACACCAGTGGGTGGGTCAGGAGATGGCCCCTGGAAACTGGAGTGTCATGCAGGACATCTGTGCTGTGAAATTTCTGTGCTGTGTTGGAGAGCTGGGATGCCCTGATAAAGGAATGTTCTGAGCATCTGCCCTTGAGAATGGAAGGGAAGATGTCCCTCTACTTAGCATCCCAGCCTCACCTTCACCCCACAGCATTTCCTTTTAGGCCAAGTATCCATTCATTCAGCATACATTGATTGTGTTCCTCCTACATCATCTTGTCTTAAATGATTGGTGGAAACTCAGTATCTTCAGGGTTTTTTTCTCCCTTAACTTTTAGTTTTATTTTATTCATTCCGCAAATATTTTTGAGTGGCTGAGCACCTGTGAGGTTCTGAGGACACCACCATGGGGTATGAGATAGACGCAGGCTCTGCCCTTATGCAGCTCCCAGTCTCAGAGAGAAATTGGCCTGAAGCAGAAGTTTTGTGTCTGGCAAGATGATGCCTGGTCTCAAGGCTGAGTTGTCAAAGACTGGGTTACAGAGTGGAAAATCAAGCATCTAGACAATGGCTTCTTTGTGTGCATGTGGTATCAAACATTTCAAGTAGATTGCAATAATTTTCAGGGTGTGATAGGAAATAAATTCTTTGCACCTTTCCCACTTCCTACTCCCTGTCTTCTTCCTCTCTTCTTTCTCTTCCCCTTCCCTTCTTCCTCTATTGTCCCAGAAGGTCCTTGAGGTAATTCCACTGCAGGCCTGTGCAAACTTGCCCTCACTGCATCCTGGTAGGAAGATGGGGCCTCAGGTACCAGTAGAAGCTCAGGATGGCAGCGGCCGAGCCGTCCTCCAGTCTCCCAGTGGGAACGTCACCTGGGGATCTGGTCCCTCCTCTCTGACCCCCTCCACCCTACCTCCTCTTCCTCACCCCCCAACCTCTGCCCTGCCACCGTGAAATCCTTGCCTGGTCCTCTGAGGAGGAGGCGCCACCACTGCTTCACTTCCCTGCACGTTTGTGCCTCCTTTGTGGTCCTGGAGCCCAGTGACACTGTGGCTGAGGGTGTTGGCAGATGTCTGTCTTTATCAAATGGCTTACCCTGGGGATAGAGATATCTTTCTCTGAGAGCACCTGACACACAGTAGGTGTTCAGAAGATGTGTATTTAGAAGATGAAGGAGAAACCAGTGATCCATCATGGTTTCCCTCCATAGTGGCCACAGAGGGGGTCTGCCTCCCGTGGCCCCACACACCAGCCCTCCTGCCTCAGTTCAAGGCCTCTCTCAGAGGCCAAGGTTCTCAGAAGAGGTGGTGTCTGGCCAGATGGTATCTGACCAGGCCCACTTCACCTGGGGCACATTCGGAGAAGGCCCAACCATGCCATGTTTCTGAGAACTTGTTTTAGAAATGTTTGCATTCCTGAAGCTGTGGGACCAACCGGCAGCAGGTGAGCCTGTCTCCTCTTCCTCGGGGAAGTGCATCCTCATGGCCAGCTGCCTGCATCTCTGGCCCACCGAGGTCGCGGTAAAGATATGAGGTCAGCAGTTCAAACCAGGTATCCCTGCAATCCACACAGAAGTGCAGGAATGGACCCAGCATCTACTGTGACCAAGGGTGCTAGCAAACCACCCCCTTCACTTGGGTACCCTGCTCAGGTGAGTAGGGTGTATATGTGCTTTAGAGTTCAGATGAGAAAGAGAGAAAGAAGGGGGCAGGTGTGAGACAGAAAGAGAGAGTGCCACATGGTGACAAAGCAAAGGGCCAGCAACAAAGTGGCCAGATGAGGGGGACACATGCCCTTGTGCTCTGCTCAATGAAGCTCTGCAAGGCTGCTGAGTGAAAAGGACTTCACCACTGCAGCCATCCTTGCCTCTGCCTTTAGACGTGTTGCATGGTGCATGCGTGCACACACTGCCGCTTCTCTGTGGTTGATTCACTCCCACGCAGTTCCTAGCACATGGTTGCCCTAAATGCCTCCCTTCTCTCAGGTCCCATCTCCCCCTGCTGTCATGACTGTCTCCTGCCTACTTTCCCCCCAGGCATCATGTATGTTTGTTCAGAACCTTGCACCTTAGGGTCACCTTTCTGCCCACGGTCACATTAGTCCACAGGGCAGCCTCAGAGGTGACACTGCTATTACCATTGCAAAGACAGTCAGGGTGGCACCCATCAGGCTCAACTCTCAACTGCATGTTTATTTTTGAGGTCAAGGTAGTTCTCCACATTGGATGGACAGGGAAGCTGCCGTGCAAAGGCTGCATAACTGTTCCAAGGTCCCACAAGGCCCATGAGAAGAGACAGAGAAGATACGGGAGGCTGTCTCTGTGACTGGCTTCTTTCACTTAGCATGACGCATTTGAGGTTCAGCCATATTGCTGCATGGATCAGTAGTTATTTTCTTTTCATTGATGAGTAGCATTTTATTGTTTGATGTACCATGATTTGCTTATTTACTCATGGACATCCATGTGAGTTCCAGTGTTTGGAAATTATAAACAAAGCTGCCATAAACATTTGTAAGAAGGTCTTTGCATGGAGTTTCATCTGGGTCCATCTGGGTCCATCTAACCACCGAGCCTCTGTTCCTTAGCCACGAGCTTCCACAGACATAAAATGCAATTGCGAGAGCACTCATCCTGTCAAACGGCTACTTTGGAATACCCTGATAATTGTCACCTTGTTTCTTGGGGTGTGTATATTGTGAGGTTTCCATTTGCTCATCAAATTATCAGAATTGAGAGCCAATTATAGAATACATTAAAAGACTAAAATACCCAGCACATACAATAGACGAATCAGAAAGACTAAACAAGCATCCTGACCATACAAAGGGCTGGTGGGGATGTGGAGCAGCTGGCGCTCTCCCACACTGTGGATGGAAGGGGAAACAGCACAGCCACCGTGGTGAGCACCCTGGCAGTGGTGGGATGGTCATTGTAGAGTGAGCCATGCACTAGCCACATGACCCAGCAACCCCACTCCTAGGTGTCGCCCAAGAGAATGCAAAACGTGACTCCATACAAATGCTCACAAGTGTTTATGTCAGCTTCGTTCATAATTACCAAAAGCTGGAATCCACGCAGATTCCATGAGTGAATAAACAAGTCATGCACATCATACAATGAAATTCTATTTATCAATAAAAAGGAAAGGACTACTGATTCCATGCAGGAGCATGGCCAGATCTCACATGTATTATGCTAAGTGAAAGAAGCCAGTCACAAAAACAACACACTGTCTGATTCTATTTATATGACATTCTGAAGAAGGCAATGCTATAGAAACAGGGAGATTCAGGTTAGGGGAGAGGTTTGACTACAGTGGGGCATGTTCAGGAAATATTCTATATGGACGTAGATGATGAAATATTATTCCAAATATAATAGGTGGAAATACTCTGTATCTTGATTATGGTGGTGATCACATGGCTATATATATTTGCCATAATTCATGGAAAAGTACATCTAAAAGGACAAATGTTATTGTATGTAAAAGTAAACCTTAATAAATCTGAGTTACAAAAACTACCTAGTTCAGCAGTTCAGCAGATGCTCTTTGAGAGTGAGTGAGCCCAAGCTTCACCCTTGCAGGTTATGTAAATGCATAAACCTCTGTGAAAACAGTGATTCCTGGCTGTGGCTGCAAGTTACCATGCTGAAGGTGAGCGGCAGGAGAGGTGCAAGCAGATATTGTGCCAGAGCCCAGAGAGGAAGGTGGGGAGGGATCCAGGCCAGAAAGGAGTTAAGGTGCAGCAGGGCTCAGAGCCCTGCACCTCTGGAGTGGTTGTGGCCTGCCTAGAAGAAGCAGTAACCGGGTGGTGATGGAAGCAGAATCCCTGGAGAGAGGGGCAGGTAGGGGCAAGACAGGGGTCGAGGCCCTGGCTGGGGTTCAAGGAAGACCCAAGTTTGCCAACGCAGCAAGAATAGCAGCTCTCAAGGGCGGAGGCTGCAGCACAGTTGGGTTCATGGCCCTTGGTGAGACCTACACACAAGCACTCAGGTCCAGGGAACTGGGCCAGGCAGTACTGGGTGTCAGATGAGGTGCTGTCCACTCAGGAGCCCAGGTTGTCCTCCCCCCAGAATGTCATGCAAGAGGGCAAGGGCCCGCAGCTGTTACTTTACCCAGGACGCAGTACAGGGCTGTAGCCCATGCTCTGCCCTGTGTGCTACAGTTCATAGCTTCTCTCATGCCAATGCTGGCCCTGTGCAGCCCTATCTCAGGCAGCAAGATACATTCTGGGCCCCAGGAGGTGTCCCTGTGGCACCTCGATGTGGCCTCCTCCAGGCAAAGTAACCCGGACACAGGGGGGTGGCTGGTGGACAGAGAGGTGCTGGCCTCTGCAGCCATCTGACTCCAGTATAGCGAGGTGGTGACATCTGTCACCCCTCTGCAGCCTCTGGCCCTGGTTTTCCAGCTGCACCTCTTGAGGATGCTGCAAAGCCATGAGGTCAAAGACGTTATCCTTTCCCTCTGAAGTGAGCACTTGGAAAGTCCACATTTGCTGGAGAGCAGGGGAGGCCTCTGCAGGATGGTTACACCACCTGTCACCAAAGGATCCAACCCAGCCTCAGTAGCGGTGTGGGAAGAGCAATTTGCTCCCTTTGAATGTTTAGGTCTGTGGCCTGCAGTAGCTTCGGGAGTGGCCCAAGGGGGTTTCCCTAGTTAAGTCCTGCCAGTTCATCACCCCAGACTCAATACGCACCTGGCATTAGGCACAAGCAGTGAGCCCAAAGAGGCATAAAATGAGGCCAAGACCCATAAGCAGACTTACCCAATGGCTGGAGATAAAACATACTGTGGGATGATCCAGCTGCCTGGTGCCCATCCCTGGGAGGGGGAGGTGGCTATGTCTCTGAGAGCAGTGGGCTGCTGCACTGCCGGTGAGTTTAGAAGACATGACCCCTCAGGTGCTGGGAGCACTTACTGTGTTCCTTCCTCTTCTTGCAGCTTGTCCTGCGCCTGCACCTCCAAAGGCTTCATTTTCATTGTATTTCATTGCTGGGCTCTGCTCTAGGGAGGGGCCTGTTTAAAAGGCGCTTGTTCCTTGGCACCAAAATTGTCCTGGGCCCACTCATGTGGCATCCACCTCATTGTGCACTCCCTGGGGGTCGTTCTGCCCCTGACTTTGTCCCTCACCCTGACTCCTCTGTGTGAGGCCCTCTGCCCTCCAACCACAGAAGTGCTACCCTGGTTTGCCCCTGGCTCCTTGGCTCCAGGGAGAGGCTGTGCTTTGCATGTTGAGTGATTCCTTCGGCCTTGCTGGAACGTCATGTACCCGTCCTGGCGGGATTTCATGATCCAGAAATGTGAGGTCTTCTTTGGCTGCAGAGCCCTGTATAATGAAACAAGCCTGGGAAATATAACCTGTGATAGGCCAGGACTTCTCCAAACCTGGACTGTCCCTCAGACAAAACTACAAAGCCAATTGTGAAGTCCTGGCTGTTTGTGGTCATGGCTGCTCTGTTTGCCATATACAGCTGTACCTTCAGAGCTGCAGGCAGATGGGCGGAGGGACCAGTGCTGACTCTTGCAACTAGTTTTCATCACGGCAGTGTGCTCCAGATCTCTGGGCATCTGGAACTAATGTTTGAGGAGTGAGGAAAGGGAACTGCGGTCTTTGTCAGCTCCCTCTGCCCAGGTGGTGGGTTGGGGAGGCCCAGCGGTGCCAGGTCCTGAGGATAACTTCTCTGCTGCTAGACTCTGATTATGTCAGAGTCTCCTGGCCGGACTCCCTATGTGAGAAATGGGGCAGGGATGTCATGGGACAAGTCCAGCCACCGAGCCCTCTAGGTCCAGGGTCTGCCCACATGGGGGGACACCTGGAGGCCAGATGTGTGCTCACAGGGCACCTGATGAGGTGAGAGGTTGAACAGAATCTCTTTCTTGTGTGAACTATGTCCTCTGAGTGGGGCAACCCCCCATCCAAGCTTCTTCAAATATTTACGTGTCTACCTAGGCCTGGACAGCTGTTTGGCGAGGGAGGCAGCTGGTCAGCCTCCATATGCTTTCTAACTTGAAATAGTGCAGATGAGCCGGTCCTTGCTAAATGAATTAGGCTCTGACCATTTGAGTCCAAAACCTGTCTGGCTCAAGATATCTGGTCCTTTACTCCCAGACACTTGAAGATCTGTGCAGTGTTTCCGTACCCTCAGCCATCCAGCGCCAATGTCCAGCCTTCTATGATTTACTTAATAGTTTCTTTAAATTGATCCACTCATACTGCCTACATAAATAGAATTTAAAAGGAAACTTTATACCACAAGTATAAATAGGAAACTATTAATATTTGCCATAAGTAGAAGGGAACTATATTTTAAAATACAATGAAAATAAAGCAAGTTTATTAAATTCTAGCAGGACACTGTTTTGCCAAGTTTCTCAGACTGAAACTGTTCTCTCTTTGTTAAACAGTGAAATTATCATGTGTTAGAGCAGTGTTACAGACATGCCTTCGAGAATCTAAAGAGAACTAGAAAGAGAATCACATTCACATTACAAAAGTCAGTGTTATTTTATTCACTCACTTATTAAATACCCAGCAAGTGGTTGAGTGGAGTGGATGGTTCTTAGGACTACAAAGGCCAAATTAAATATAAAATAGGAAAGTCTGTTTCCTTGTAGAACTTATGATCTAGCAGAGAAGACAGACAAGGAACAAGCAGATAAATTTTAAAAAATCTATTTCAGTTTGTGGGAAGAAAAGAAAGCAAAGCATGTGCATAGAGAGGAATGTATTTTGAGTAGGTGTGTGTTGCAATGTGGGGACTGCACCTAGAGTGACCTTCTGGTCACTGCACCTAGAGTGACCATCATACTGAGTTTGAGACTCCAAATGGATATTTGAATGGTGACTTGAACTGGGTCTATGTGGAAAGGCTGGGGCTGAAATGATAAATTTAGGGATACCAGTAGCATAGACGGTGTTCGAAGCCACAGGCCCAAATGTGGTTACCTAGGGGGCACATGTGCATGAAGAGTGGGATCTGAGGGCTGAGCCCTCAGATCCCCCACCTTAATGAGTCAGGAAGGAAAGAAGGAGCCAGCCAGGGAGGTGAAGGCAGACAGACCCCTGTGGTCCTCCGTGGTTCCGTGGAGACACAATGAGAGTGCTTGGGAAGGATGCAGCGATTGACTGAAAAACATTGCTGAGGCATTGAGTCGGATGAAGAACCCTGGGTTTGACAAGATGGCAGCAGTTTTGGTGGGACAGTAAGAGTGAACACCTCATCGGAGCGGGTTAAAGACAGGACAGGGAGCGAGGAAAGGGAGACAGGGAGCATAGGTTTCTCTTGACTTTTTCAAGGAACGGTGCTGGTGTTGAAGAACTCATCTGTTCAGCTGAGTCTGCAACAGCTCATGAAACACCTGAAATCAAACTGTGGATCACACGGCCTGAAAATCCACCCTGGACAGCAGACCCCTGAGACTGGTAACACCCCCAGGAAGGTGCCTTCTAGGTTAGTTTTCCCCCAGGAAGGGTCTTTACTCTCTGGGAGCTGGGGACCCAGGAGCCTACACTCAACACAGACGTGTATAGAAGCAGTGCAGGCCCATGCCAGGGCCACACGGCAGCACACAGCCAGGGCCCTTATCCCAGAGCACAGCGAGGCGCCGGGCCAGTCATGCTGCAGCATGGATATTTATTGATCTTGATTCACACGATCCAAGAAAAGCTTGGCCACAGAGCCTCTGGTTCAATCACAAGGATATGGGGGCTGGGCAGGGGTGAAAGAGAAGGAAATGGAATTTAAAGAAATCTGTCTTTAAGAAAATAACTCTTTGTAAACCTGATTTCTGGGAGCCTGTGCACGCAATAGTGAAATGCTCTGTTACTCCTCAGAGGTGGCGTGAATAGGGGCTCTGTTAGGCACTGGCGGGACCTCCAGAAGCAAAACATGCCAGGGGAATGGAAGAGCGGCCTTCCTGGAGTCAATCTCTAGCAGGGCCTGCGAGGAAGTGGGCTTTCCTCCTCCAGCCCTCGGCCGGCAGCCTGGGAGACAGGAGAGCGCTCACATTGATGTGCATTTTTATTTTGAATGAACAGAGCAGTTAAAGTGCACCAGGGCCAGATTTAAGTTTTCTCCTTGGGCTGTTTCGAGGCTGCCTTCAGTCTGACCTCATCTGCACCCACACATTTTCTTTTATAAATATATGGCTACAGACTTTCTTTCTTTTTTTTTTTTTTTTTTTTTTTTTTGAGACAGTGACTCACTCTGTCACCTAGGCTGGAGTTCAGCGGCACAATCGTAGTTCGCTGCATCCTCAACCTCCTGGGCTCAAGCGATTCTCCCACCTCAGCCTCCCAAGTAGCTGGGATTACAGGTGCATGCCACCATGCCCAGCTACTTTTTAAAAAATTTTGGAGAGATGGGGGGGGGTTCTCACTATCTTGCCTAGGCTGGTCTAGAACTCTTGGCCTCAAGATATCCTCCTGCCTCTGCCTCCCGAAGTGCTGGGATTTTAGGCATGAGCCACCACACTGGCCAGCCACAGAAATTAAGAAAGGCCTGCACTGGCCATCAGAAAGAAATTTGGAATCGTTTGATGTATTTTGCGCGGGAAGGAAAACCAAAACAACTGCTGAGGGCCCAGCGTGTTCCAGGTATCTGGTGTTTGCCTTCTTCCTTAATCTTCACCAACACCCTGTTTTATAGATAGGAAGCTAAGGCTGAGCAAGAGAAAGGGCTTGCCTAAGACCACAGTGTGACAGAGAGGCCTGCACCCTCTGATAAATGACCTCTTCTGATGTTCTCCCAGCTGTCCGAATTCTGGGCAGCCAGTGGAGATTTCCATCCTTGGCCGTGGAATTTTCATAATTGCACACAATGTAAAGTGATGGGCACTGTTGTCCAGAGGTTGTATCCTGGCTTCTCAGGGCTGCCTGCTCTGGTTAGCGTGCATGGTCAGTGTGGTTCCTTCTGGTAGGGTGATGGTATTTGTGCCCTCTCCCCACCCTCCTTCCCCATGACTTCACTCCCTATTTCTTCCCATAGGTGGGCTCTCACTCCTGCACCTACTTGGTTCATGTGAGCATTGGCCTTGTGACCCCTGTCTAGCACTCTATCCACTCACACATAGGTTTTCTCATGAAATCCTTGTCATAAGTCCCATTTATTCAGATAAAGCAGCTGAGGCCCAGAGAGGTTCAGCAACTTGCCTAAAGTCACAAAGCTAAGACTCAAACCTAGGTCTCAGGGTTTCAGACTCCCAAACTAACGATCTTTCCCTGATCCGCATATACCCATTGTGTGAACTCTTAAAGCCCAACCTCGACTCCCTTCATCAGGACTAAGGCCTAATGGTCAAATTGGAGAATAGAGTCACCTACAATTGACTCAGTTAGCCAACTCACAGGGCTGCAGAGCTGTACTCATCTGCTAACAGCCCTATAGTAATATCCTCTATGAAACACTTTGTGTGTTTTCTTGAACCTTTCCAATTACCAGAGGTTGATTTTGCTATATCCATTTTACAGAGGAAGAAACTGAGGTGCATGGACTTGCCCAAGGTCACATGACCACTAAGTGGGAGATTCAGGATGCAAACCCAGACTCACCTGGCTCCCAAGTCCACCAGCTTTGTACCATATTTGGCAGCTGCCCTTTGGGCCCATGGCTAGGGTGCAATTGAGAGTGGTTCCCAGCACCTTGCATTTGCCTTGTTGATGCACGTTTCCCTCTTTACACAGACACTTTGTATCTACTACAAAGCCAAGGAGAAGATCTGAACAGACCCTAAGCAGCACATTCCATACTCTTGCTGCAATGCCCCACTTGGAAGGGATGTGCAGCCTGCTTTGTCCTGGGGATGGTCTAGCTGCCCCTCCCTCTTATCTTTCTCATGCATGGCTCTCCAGAAAAACTGTGTTGCCTTCCCTTCTTCCTCCAGGCTGGTAACACTAAGATGGGAAGGGCTGAGTTCAGATCCTCACTCATGTCCCTCTTCCCTGAACTTCAGCAGCTGTGGATAGTCTGTGTTGACAATCTGGAGGCTGATTCAACCTGTTAACTCTGGGGGCCGTCACACTCCTCTCTTCTTGCTCCAGACCCTATGCAACACCTCAAAACGAAAGGCAAAGCCATCAGTTCTGGGCTCAAAGCTTCATTTCAACCACCCCCAAAGACCATGACTGATGAGCTCCCTCAGGGCTATGAGATTCTGTCCTGACACTGCTGTGCTCCAAGGAAAGCTGTAACGAATGAGCATGAAATATGCGGAGGCCAAGGATGGGAAGGCTTCAAGTGGCTCAGTGAAAGCCTCTCCTCTGAAACTGCATTTGGTCAGGGATGAGAGCACTTTCTCTGAGGCTGAGCTTTCACTCAAGCCTTCTGGCTTCAAGGGTGCAGACCCAACATGAACCTTCGGAGATGCCAATTCATTTACTCTTGGCAAAATCCGGCTTCCTCTCTCAGTACAAATGAAAGCATGGGAGGCTTGTAAAGTTGACTCCAAATGCATTGTGCATATCTACAAACCCTTAAAACCCAACATTTGGATGAGCTGCTAGGAGATGGATCAGAAACACATGCAGTGGATTTTCTGTAAATTGCACTGTGTGCCTCTGAAATTAAAGGGAAAGAGCTTGGCATGGTCCGTTTGGGAGGTACAGATCTCCCAGCACTTGAAGCATCAGTGAATGTTCCCCAGGCGGAAGATTCTTTGGCTCACTTCCACAGACTCTCATTTTCCTCCCAGCAGAACCTGTTAAGGAGGAAAGGAAATGAGAAATCTAAGAGGAAGCAAGAGGCTATTGAGAAGGCCTTCAGGAAGATGGGCTGCGAACTTGGGGACTGTAAAGCATGTGGACAATTTGGGAAGTGTGGGATGAAGCCAGTTCTTAAAATCTGTATCTGTAACCAGGTTCTCTTGGCTTCTCCCTCAGTGATTCAGGCAGAGATTTTTCTGGGCTGGCCATGGACCTTGCAAATGAGTATGCACATCATTTAGAAACTATTCACATCCTGGAGTGGCCAGAGCACGTAGAGTGATTAGAACCATGCGGACCATTTCCATGAAGCCTGGTGACACATAGGTCATACTGTCGTGTGCTACTACTCTGCTGGTGTTTGAAGGCATGATCTGTTATTTTCCACCTGTTTACTTTTAAAACAAAGCCCTGTTGACTAAGTGCATTCTATTTTGAATACTTCAAATGAATGATACTTTGAGACCAAGTCAACTGTTGACATTCAGCCAAGACTATATCCCATATGTTCAAGGTTAATGACCAGCTGGCCTACAAAAGGCCAGAAGGATCTCACAATGTGTGGAAAGCACATTGCAGACAATCTCTGACTTTCCGAAGCACTTACAGACTCACCCAAGAGCTGACAGCCCCTCACCGAAGCCACCATCATGTGAGCCACCCTGCTGTGCAATAACCTGTCTACATGTCAGTCCCCAGCACTGGGCACTGGGTCCCATCAGAATAATCTCATTCTTGTTTGTTGTTGGGTGGGGATCATTGCAGAGCAATGGGCAGGGCATGTGTTTAGGCATCGGGCTGGCCTAGCATTTAATCTCAGCTCAGTCAGCCTTCCAGCTCTGGGAGAGTCCACCATTCATTGTTTTCCTACCCTGCTCTTTGTGACATGTGGCCCATCAGAGGTCTGGGTTTACACATCTTCGTTGAGCCTGTGGGTTTAAAAATCAGAGTTCTCACTGTCTATCCCAGCCAAACATCTACAGCATGAAAGCTGCTCTGTGCACTGAACGTGTCATGAAATTTATCTCACATTACCCTTTTCCAGGACCTTATCAGTAGGAGGGTGGAGCTGTCAGGGACAGATGCACAGGCACTGGGGACTTTGGAACAGGGGCTCGTGGGCGTTAGACACGAATCTCCGGAATGAGTAGGTTCCTAGCATCTGTTCTGCCTAGCTCTGCACAACCCACTGCTCCTGGGCACAGCTTCAGCGGGTGGGAGGTGTCTCCCCCTGCCCCTAGGGGTATCCCTTGCATGGAGAGACAGGTAATTACAGAAAAACTGAAATGCACACTGGCATTAGCAGAGTTGCAAGGCAGGTCCCTTCTGAAGCATGCATTCCTGTACTTTCTGTTTTATAATAAGCACATAGCCCTTTGGAAATCAGAACAAAGGGACTAAAGGTCTAAACAAAGACAACGTAGTACACAAAACAATGAGACATAGGAAGGGAGAGACGTAAGATATGACAGCGGAGTGAGGGATTTGGCTCTGCTGAGGTCAGGAGAGGCTTAAGAAAGAAAAGAGGATGATCACAGCTTCTTGGGCAGCCAGGAGGAAAATGCTTCCTGGCAGGCACCTGGACACCAACAGCATAGTCCCCACGCAGCAGACAGGGCAGCACGGGCTGGGAACTAGGATTAGCTCAGGGTTGCTGAAATGCCAAGGTAGGCAGGGCAGGAAGTGAGGAAGAAGAGATCAGAGCCTCATCAGAGAAGTCCTATGTGCCAGCTTCAATTTGTATCCCAAAGGGAGTAATAAAAGGTAATTAAGCCAGGGCCTGACCCAAGGGGCTGCATTTGCATTTGAAAATTTCTTCAGGGCATGTGGAAGGTGTTTGGAGACAGGCGGGATAGGATCAAGAAACAAAGCCAATTAGGGTTTATTTTTCACCTGCTTATGAAGGCTATCAGTAAGACAGCCAATTTTGCTAAGGGTCTGAGCAAGAAGGAATTGCGGATGCAGCCGCCAGCTGGCATCTGCCCCCTAAGGCTCTGCACAGTCCCTCTTCCCACAGTGGGGAAGGGGGCCCAGTGGGGGTTCCCTGGGCCATCAATCTTCATTAAGTCCATCATTGTCCTCAAGAGGCGGGCAGTGCTTGGAAGGGCTGCTTGATGGAAGCACTGTGACCCCAAAGTATTTAGAAATAAAGGCTAATTGACCATAGGAAAATCAAACAGATACCATCACTGGTGTTTCAGCTTCTGGGCTCTTGGACACGTCTCCCAGTCACACTTCTACCTCGTCCCCAACAATGGAGATGCCTGTGAGGCACTCGCCGACCCTCCCAGCAGTGGAACTCCCCAGGGACATGATGAATGGCTCTTCACTGGGCACGCTGGAGACAGGGTGGGAGTAGCAAGTGGGACAGAAGGAAGCTCAAACGCCAGGCAGAGCAGGCCCTTTGCTGCCACTCCAGCCCAGCGTGACGCACTGTCCCATCATTTTGGAGACTTTTTTTACTAACATATAATGGACGAATGAAAATTGTATATATTTATCATGTATGACTTGGTGTTGATGTACATATACACTGTGAAATAATCTCTACAATAAAGTTAATAAATTCATTACTTTATATAGTTACCATTTCCTTCCTTCCTTCCTTCCCTTCCTTCCTTTCCTCCCTCCTTCCCTACCTTCTTTCTTTCCTTTTCTCTCTCTCTCTCCTCTCTCCTTCTCTCTTTCTCTCTCTCTCTTTCTTGGAGTGAGAATACTTAAGAACGACCCTCAGCAAATTTCAAGCACAACTATGCTTTCTTATCAGAGTAGAAATCCTACTGCTAGAAGGAATTCAATGGCAGAACCATGTTTGTGTTGTATTATTCTCAGCTGGATATTTGATAGGATTTAATTGGTACAGAAATTGACCATTAGCAATGTGCTTTCCCACATATCATTAAGTAAATTTTCAGTGGGCTGGGACTGGTGGTTCAGAGGTGAAGACCTGCCTCTAAGCAGCTAATGGTCACTATCAGTGTGTGTGCATGTTGTGTGTGTCTGTGAGTCTGTGTGCTGTGTGTGATTCTGTGTTTGAGTGTGTGGGAAGTGCTTCAAAGAACAAGAGCCACCAAGGAAACCCAAGGTTTCTAAGGAAAGCACAGCACAGGGAGGGTTAGAGAGCATAGATAGGGTCAGCTAACTAGGCGAGGACTTTTACAACATCAGGCTTGCAAATGGCCACCCTCGTGCTATGTCCTCACATGGCAGAAAGAGAGAGAGGGAGAGATGGTGTCTCATTCTCTTTTATGAGGACACCAGTTCTATGGGATCAAGTCTCCAACTTTACAACCTCATTTTACCCCCACCGGACGTGGAACCCTGTCAGACTTTGGTCTTAGATGTTCCAGCCTCCAGGCTGTGAGAAAGGAGATTTCTGTTGCTGCAGCCACTCTGCCTGTGATGTTTTGTTGTGGCAGCCCGTGACTAATGCAAGCACCCTCCAACCGAGTAGCAGTTCCTTAGCGTGAGGAGTCGATGAAACTCCAGGCCATTAAAAGGCTTCACAACCAGGGGGTGGCCTTTTCTCTTGAACCCCTCACTCACCCTCATTAATGCTATAGAAATGGTTCCATGGGGTTTGAGAAAGGGAATCCTGTCATTAAAAAGATGACTTTCTGTTCCCTGCAAATTTAATCGATAGATACATGATCCAAACGTTATCCTGTTTCTTGGTTGACACATTGTGGGTCAGGGTTTTCCAAGCCAATGTTTTCCACATAGAACCAGAGGACTTAACACCACAGACTAATGTTCACCTGGCCGCCACTTGGGGTAACATAATGATTACATCGGTTTGTTGATGAATTTCATTGCATTCCAATGACATTTAATGTATTCAATGTAACTTGTTTATGAACAAAAACTACATAAGGTCAACAAAGAGTTTTGCTTTTGAATCATGGGCCAAACTCGCAAACGTGAACCATGAGCCAGGAAGAATTATCTCTTGACAGAATAGGACCTTAAATGTTTCCAGCAGTGATACTGGTTCAAAATCATTGACTGGCTCTATCTATCTATCTATCTATCTATCTATCTATCTATCTATCTATCTATCATCATCTATCAATCCACCTACCTATCTTTGATGATCCCTGAATTTCTAATGATTAAAAAAGAACACAGAAATGAAAAATGCATAACAGCAATGAGAATAGGAAGAGAGGACATATCAGCATAGGGCTGTGCCTGACTCTTTAATCATAATCATATTTAACCATAATTTATTCATAAATAGGGCCATACAGCCAAAGATATTCAGATTCTTGAGGGAAACATCTACAAACCTAAATACACTGTTAATAAACCCTGTCTGCAGCCCCTTCTCACTCTCCCCCCACACCAAGGTGAACTAAGGGGCTTCAGTTTGCAACTGTGGGTGTTCAGGGGTGGGTTGGATTGCTCAGACATTTGCCATTTGAGGTTTGGGATTCTGCTCATCCACTTACCATTTATCCTTCTCCCTTTTAGCTTACAACATTTTGTTGATATTAACTACTCTCCTGTCTCCTTTTTATAAAAAAGTTTGTGCTTTTAAAAATCACTTTACTGACATTTCAGTGGGGCTTGGTGGGGAGCAGAGAAAATGAACACGTTCAGTTATCTCTAGATCTGTAAAAATACACTTTCTTCCCACTCTTCTAAGAAAAATGATTTGAGGATGTACTACAAAACAACGAAGAAGGGATCAATTCCTAAAGAGAAAATGTATGCTTTCCACAAAATAAAGATGCAAATGGTGCTCAGTACTGGGAGAATCTAAGGACAGCAACTATGTGGCAGGTCTAGAAACCAACTGGTCCAACCAGAAAGTCCCTAGAAGAACGTTTGAAGACAAATGTGGAATTTTCACACACATATTTTGACGTAGGATCCAAACAATCTTTGTGATAAGGTGAATACAAAATATTATTTTTAATGCTAAAATATATACATAGACAGTCTAGGAAAGAAACATAAAATCAGAGCTCAACATGAAGAACATTAAAATGATGCATGATTTAGAACAAATTTAGGCTGTAAAAAAAGAATCTTTTTGACATCTAACCATTCCATGTGGGTAGCACTGGTTTAGTGACAAAAGCTTATATCCCTCTTCGATGATCCTAATCCATTCTACTGAAATATTTCACAATGATATCATAAAAGTAGTTTATTTTTATTTTTAGAATTTACCTACAAAGTACAGGAGACTAATTATCTTTTATAAAATCTAATAGCACTCCCCCCGCCACATTTTAGCCTCCTTGAAAATGGGATGTACTCTGTAACCAATAAAGTATCATTGACAGCATTTTTTTAAAATTCAATGAAACAAACAATTATGTGGCATATTAGATTTGATAAAATATGGTATACCGACAGAGGAGAATGAAAATATTATAAACCTTACAGCTTGAAATAAGAACAGAATTGACAGATGATGAGATGGAGAGGGAAGGGGAAGAGCAGGAAAACAAAGGTTTTAATTCCTTCAATGTACATGGTGGAGAGTCAAAGGCGCCCTGTAAATAGAGATCAAGAAATAGCTTTGACATATTTTAAAGTCGTAGAACAAAAGAACTAAAAGAGAACTAAAATAATCACACATATATAAATAAAGTTTGGGCTGAGTAAAATTTGATGTATGTAATTTAATTTTTTTTTAATGGAGAGGAGCCAATGGACACTGTTGAGAGTTGGCAGATCAAGAACTAGGGCCCTGAACATATTATTTAGAGGTATGAAAACCAGGGCCAGAAAAAGTAAAAGCAGAAACTTTGGAAAGTTATTACCCTTGGCAAGAAGGGTGGGAGGGAGAGGGAAGGTTTTATTCCATAGTTCAGCATTGTTTGGATTTTTACTACTAAGGGTATTACTGTTAAAAAAATAATTCATTCATTCGGAATGGAGCAATTCCCACAAATTAAGAAAAGCAAAAATGTTAATGCACTCAAGTAATATATTCTAGAACTTACAATTACCACTTCTCTAACACTTATTTGTTAATTATCTTATACTATTCACAGCTAAGGTGGCTACATCATTGCCTGGTATGGAGAATGTAGGTAATATGAACACATGCATCTTCTAGGTGGAGGATGAAGTATGCCATCTCTAGCTGTGACTCAAACAGCTAAGCGTTGTAGCTCTGCCTTATTTCAAAGACCAACTAGTCTCAAATTCAAGTTATGGTTTTGTAGACAATCCTCATCCCAAGAGGTTTATAAGCAAAGATTCGTTTAAATAAATCATTTCACTAAAAATTTGCTTTCTCAAGTTCAAATGTGCTTTCTGGAGAGTCTTTTTGATGGGGATGCTTAACTGATTTCACTTGCTCTGAACATTCCCAAAACTAAAATGATTGTGTTCATTTAGTAAGGAGTGCAAATGTTAGAGCTCTGGTCATCCGTCATAGTTTGTGTTTCCTGGTGGATCCAAAATCATTTTCTACAGAGGATTGTGGAACACATACACACACACCCCTGTGCAAGGACTCAGGCCTAAGTCATTGTTAGGCATCTTCGTTTCCTCAGGAGGCAACCAACACTTCCTCCACTCAACTTCTTGCCAAAGTTTATGGGTCTGCATTTAATCAGCAACAGAGAACAGCTGCCCATCCTGTAGCTGTTGGAGAGGACAGCCTTTAATTTGTTGACATGTGATAGGGGTGATTTCTTTAAAGTTCATCAGTTATTTCACGCTTCCCAGTATTGTGAAACCAACATCTATATCAAGTCAGCTCAGCAAGCAGTCGGGGACCTGGAGTGCACAGAGAATCACTTTCACTAGTTGCTTGATGCTGTTTTTCCAAGCTGAGAGATTACCTCATGGAAGAAACTGATAGAATTGCCCTGGGACTTCATTCACAATCTTACATCACAATCTCTGTACAAAGACCAGGAGGTGAAAACATTTGAAATTTACTCTTAGTGAATTTGAAATGTATAATGCATTATTATTATGTTTACTATGGTCACCACAAAAATGATTTTTGAGATGGATACAGTAATTAGCTTGATTTAATTATTTTACCTTGTACAGTTGAGACTTGAACAATATGGGGTTAGGGGTACTAACCCCAGGCAGTGGAAAATCTGTGTATAATTTTTGACCTCCCCCAAAACTTAATTACTAATAGCCTACTCTTGACCTGAAGCCTTACTGATATCATAAACAATTAACACATATTTCGTATGTTTTATGTATTATGTACTGCATCCTTAGACTAAAGTAAATTAGAGAAAAGAAAATGTTATAAAGAAAATCATATGGAAGAGAAAATATATTTACTATTCATTAAATGGAAGTGGATCATCATCAGAAAGGTCTTCACCCTTGTCGTCTTCATGTTGTGTAGGTTGAGAAGGAAGAGGAAGTGTTGGCTATGCTGTCTCAAAGTGGCAGGGACAGAAGGGAATTTGCATATAAGTGGACCCATACAGTTCAAACCCACGTTGTTCAAGGGTCAACAGTATTTATAAATGGTAACATCACTACATACAACATAAATTGTATGTATTTGTACCCCAAAAATACATACAAATAATAAATAATAAAACACATACAACATAAATTGTATGTATTTGTACCCCATAAATGCATACAAATGTAATTTGTCAATTTATAATTAAATAAAATTAAATAAGACTACCAGGCTTATTTTCCACCTCATCCTGGTACCAAGAACAGTTGAGATTCTTGTGGGGACCTGGTCTGCTTCATCCTATGACCTCCACGAACTGCAGAGCGTCCAGAGCCCCGTTCTCATGCGGGTAAGAATCCTTACAGATAAAAATGTTCTGGCCAGGTGCGGTGGCTTATACCTGTAATCCAGCACTTTGGGAGGCGGAAGCGGGTGGATCATGAGGTCAGGAGTTCAAGACCAGCCTGGCCAAGATGGTGAAACCCCGCCTCTACTAAAAATACAAAAAAATTAGCCAGGCGTGGTCGCGGGTGCCTGCAATTCCAGGTACTCGGAAGGCTGAGGCAGAGAATTGCTTGAACCTGGGAGGCGGAGGTTGCAGTGAACCGTGATAAAGCCACCGGCACTCCAGTCCGGGCAACAGAGCAAGACTTCGTCTCAAAAAAAAAAATGTTCTTTACTCTCAGAAAATGAAGTATTATTATGGCACGTGGTTTTTAGTTATTACTGAATTCATTTTTTGTTCTCTTACTTATCTTCCTTCTTTTATTCTTCTGCCACTTTAATCTACTTTATGTATCTAGAAGTCACCTTCACCTTATTGTAAATAAGGACCCATAAATAACCAACCCTCGCACCAAATCCTTAAGGTAGGTGTCCTTGTTCCTATTTCACAGGTAAGAAAACTGAGACTGAAAATGAGTCAGCCAAGAAGGTGCCACTGAAGCCATTACTCTCGGATCCCAAAGTTCATTGCTCTCAGCACCCTTTCCTGTCATATAAGAGCCTCTGCAAAATTCTTAGGAGCAACACTGCTTTCTAGAGATTGCAAGGAAATTAATAATGCAGGGTATGTTATATTGTAAATAATATTTGTTTTTAAGACTCTAAAGCTAAGTTACAAACCTGGTAACTATATGTGACCAACATCCAGGCGTGACAGTTCACAGGCCAGTTGTTCACCCCCGCCACAGCTTGATGGAGCTGCGCTGTTCTTCCTGGTGAGGCTTCCTCCAGGTCAAACATGGTGGAGCTGGCTCAGATGTCCAGGGGCAGAAGCACCGGCTTCCTTCAGACAGGGTAAATCTTCTGTGTCCAGAATTGGTTCCTTCCGGTGGATTCTCGCTGACTTCAAAAATGAAGCCATGGACCCTCATGCTGAGTGTTACAGTTCTTAAAGATGGTGTGTCCAGAGTTTGTTCCTTCAGATGTTCAAATGTGTCCGGAGTTTCTTCCTTCTGGTGGATTCTTGGTCTCACTGACTTCAGGACTGAAGCCGCAAGTGTTAACAGCTCTTAAAAGTGGCGCATCCAGAGTTGTTAGTTCCTCCCGGTGGGTTCGTGATCTCCCTGGCTTCAGGAATGAAGCTGGAGACCTGCGAAGTGAGTGTTACAGCTCATAAAGGTAGTGCAAACCCAAAGGCTGAGCAGTAGCCAGATTTATTGTGAACAGGGAAAGAACAAAGCTTCCACAGCATTGAAAGAGACCCAAGCGAGTTGCCGTGGTTGGCTGGGGTGGCTGACTTTCATTCCCTTATTTGGCCCCACCCACATCCTGCTGATTGGTCCATTTTACAGGGTGCTGATTGGTCCGTTTTTACAGAGTGCTGATTGGTGTGTTTACAAACCTTTAGCTAGACACAGAGCCCTGAATGGTGTGCTTACAATCCTTTGGCTAGACAGAAAAGTTCTCCAAGTCCCTACCCGACCCAGAATCTCAGCCAGCTTCACCTCTCACTTCCATACTGCCGAGATCCCTGAGACCCCTGGAGCCTCCTTCCTTGGCTCCTCATTGTCCCTCCCCGACCTACCCCATGAGCTCCCTGAAGCTTTGGGCTGAGGCCAGGCCCTGATCCACCCGTGATGCAGGAAAAGAAAGGAAGAGAACCCAGAAGGCTCCTCCTGGGCTTGCATAAATTCCCCTCTGCTTGGTCTGAAGAGGCGCACACGAGGAGAGTGCACAGGTAACAGTGAAGCCCCCTTAGCCAGTGAGCCCTTCCTCCTGGTTGCCACGTTCCCCAGTGGCGCCTGGTCTATGACAGCTGTGTCTGTCTCCCCACGACTCAGGGCAGGTCCTGGGGCACTTCTCCCGCTGGCCCTGGATGAGCCAGCACCTCAGGAGCATGCAGTAGGTGCTCAAGACTCAGATCCCTCCTCTTGTCTAGGCCTCCAGTCGGCCTGGATTCGGGGGGCCCTGGGGGAGCCCTCCCTCCCCTTCTGGCTTTCGTTTGCACACACTGGACCTGATAAAACTTCCAGCATGATTTATCAAACACCTTGGCTCCTACAGGCCGAGTCCCTGGGGGATTTTGAAAGGAAACAGGCTCCATGTGCTTCCAATCCACTCCACGCAGCTCATCTCGCTGTTGTTCCGTCGAGCGGGGGATGTGAGGGACACCCTGGAACCGTTTGTGGCTCTGTTTAAAGATGTTTTTCTTAGAAGCAGGAAGTTACGTCCTGCCAAGAAGAAATGAAAATAAAGCCCCGAGGGTTCACTCGGGGTTCGCTGGGAGCCGCGCTGAGCTGTTGCAGCGTCTTGGCCTGGCCGGGGAGGAAGTTTAAAGGGGCCTCTGTCTAGAGCTCTGAAGGTGGGCAAGGCGGCCTGGCAGTGACCATGGGGCAAGTCAGAGACACACATGAACCCTCTGCCCCTGGGGCCCCAGGGCGGCCTCACAGGGCACTGCAGAGCCCTCCTCTGCCATCACCCTGCACTCGGGTTGGCTCCTCCTTCCCATTCGTTCCTCTGAATCTCTGCAGAGGTCGGGGGCATGTGGGAAGGGCACAGGAAAACCTCAGGTCCAAATCTTGGCTCCTTGTATGATGGACGTGTATCCTGCACAAATTAATTCACCTCTCTGGGCAGCAGATCTCGTGCTGTGAACTCTGGGGCTGCTCTTCCCCATGCCCCAGGCTTTCTTACACCCCTCCTACTAGGCCCCAGCCTCCCAGGGCCAGGTTCAGACAAAACTGTCTATCAAAGTCATTCCCTGGGTGAGTGTGACTGAATAAAACCAACAGCCCAGCCCGGTAATGCCAAGAGGCTTCAGGCCTCCCAGGGAGGGAGGGGATCCTCCCTGGCTGTGGGTGCAGGTGTTCTTCTGGGGTTCCCAGGGCAAGCCGGGCAGGAGTGCTGCAGAGCCCCATGGAAGGATACATGAGCACAATTGCTCTTTCTTGCCTCTGAGGAAACTTCTTGGCAGACAGTGTAGAATTCATTTCTACCTCTTTTCATTAATTCAACAAATACTGAGAGCCTTCCATTTGCTTAATAAGAAAAAGGGGCTAGGACTTTGAAAGCCAAAACTGTTTCAGTCATTTACTGACTTTGTGATCTTGGGAAACTATGCATAAGTCTCAGTTTCTAACTACAGAATGGGAATAAACATGTCTACCTTTTAGGTCCTCATAAAGATCAAGCACTCTTGGATGTCCCCTGCACCGCAGGGAAATGTGGCTGCTTCCTCCTCTGGTTGCCCGCAGCTCTTTGCATAGAGTTCACCTTAGCCCTGGTGATTCATGAGTGCCTGCTTGCCACCAACACGTGTTTCTGAGTCCTGCAGGGCAGGGGCTACACTTTATGCCTCAATCTGTACCCAGATTCTGGAAGAGTTCCCTGCTCACTTGAGGGTGGGTTGAATGAATAGCAAACTGATTTATTTCCTCCATCATGTCCTGAGAGAATACCTGGGCTGCAAAGATAAACATGCCTGAGGTCTACCAGATCTGGGCAGCATGGTGAGACAGAGGGACAACTGAAGGCTCATGTCATGGTCACCTCCCAACCAGTTGAAGGGCTGTTGGGGCACTGACAGTAGACAAGACATCTAAAGCCAGCTAGTAAGACTCCAGGGCTTACAAATACTGCCCAGTTCCTGAAAGTGGCATCCTGCAGGCACAGGAGAGCACACTGTCCAAGTCATAGTTGGAGGTACATTGAAGGCACCAGCACCGTCTGGCCCTCTACCCCAGAACTTGGAACCAGCGGGAATTACAGGACTATAGGTTTCAGCTCAGCCAAAGAAAGGAGTTCTCAACAGTCAAAACTGTCTGACTATAGAATGAGCTGCCGAGGTGGTGAGTTTCCCAGCCCTGAGAGTTTTTGTGTAAGGCACCCACAGCTATATTCTAGGAATGTCTTATTGGTGTGGTAAGTCATGAACCACTGGAGGCTTGATTGTGTTCCAAAGTATGGCGCATGCACAATTGGTGGTCCATGTGCTGATTTTACAAAGCACACAGACCATTTTTTTTTAAAAACTGTGTTTTCTTTCAGTTAAATTATATAGATTTTTTAGTTATTCCCTATTTTATGAGAAGTGAGATCTGTTTTTCATTTATGGAACAACATAAAGTTTTATTTTAAACAAATATATCAAATACAATACCATCTATAATTGCTCAAAAATAAGATATTTAGATGTGAATCTAACAAAATGTGCATAGGACTTGCATGCTGAAAATTACAAATACTGATGAAAGAAATCAAAGAAGATCTAAGCAAATGGAAAGACACACCATAGGCTGGAAGATGCAGTAGACTGAAGATGTCAGTTCTCCCCAAATTGACACACAGGTTTAAGGCAATACTATCAAAACCTCAGCAAGATTTATATATATACACACACACACATATATATTTGGCAGGGGAAAAGTATTCTAAAATTTAAATGAAAAGGCACAAAAACTTGAATAACTAAATTAAAAAATTTAAAGAACAATCAAGTGAGAAGAATCAGTCTATCTGATTTCAAGACTTATTGTATACCTATAGTAACTGAGGTTGTGTGGTATTGGTGGAAGGCTAGACACATAGATAGATCAATACAATAGGATAAATAACCAAGAAACAGATCCAGAAAAATACGCTTATCTAATCTTTGACAGAAATGTGAAAGTAAGTCATTGGAGAAAAGAGCCTTTTTAATAGATGGTGCTAAAGTAATTAGATATTCATAGGCAAAAAAAAAAAAAAAAAAAAAAAAACAAAAAACCCTCAACCTGTCTTACACCCTTTGCAAAAGTTAACTCAAAATATATCATGGGCCAGGCACAGTGGCTCACACCTGTAATCCCAGCACCTTGGGAGGCCAAGGCGGGTGGATCACCTAAGGTCAAGAGTTCGAGACCAGCCTGGCCAACAGGGTGAAACCTCGTCTCTACTAAAATACAAAAATTAGGTGGGCATGTTGGCACGTGCCTGTAATCCCAGCTACTCAAGAGGCTGAGGCAAGAATTGCTTGAACCCAGGAGGTGGAGTTTGAAGTGAACCTAAATCACGGCTCTGCACTCCAGCCTGGGTGACGGAGCAAGACTCCCTCTAAAAAGAAAGAAAGAAAGAAAGAAAGAAAGAAAGAAAGAAAGAAAGAAAGAAAGAAAGAAAGAAAGAAAGAAAGAAAGAAAGAAAGAAAGAAAGAAAGAAAGAGAAAGAAAGAGAGAAAGAACTTAAATATAAAACATGAAACTACAAGACTTAAAAGAAAATAGAAGGAAATCATCAGGATATGGGATGAGATAAAGGATTCTTAGACTTGATACCAAAAGCACAACCCATAAATTGAAAACTGATCAATTGGACTTCTTAAATATAAAACTTTTGCTCTTCAAAAGCCTACTGATGATTTTTTAAAAGCCACAGACTGAAAGAAAATATTTGCAAACGTCATGTATGACAACATCATAGTATCTAGAATATATAAGAAAGTCTTAAAATTCAACAGTAAAAAATTCAATCAAATCAGAAAATGGGAAAAAATCATGAGATACTTTACCAAGGAAGATATACATTTATCAAATAAACACATCAAGAGATGTTCAAGATTGTTAGCCATTAGTGAGATGCAAATTAAAACCACCATGGTATATCATTACACACCTATCCAAAATGGCCAAAAAAAAAATTTTTTTTATGACCATACAAATGCTGGCAAGCATCTGGTGAAACGGGGTCACTCACACGTTGCTGATGGAAATGTAAAACACTACCACCACTCTTGAAAAGTGTTTGTCAATTTTTTAAAAAAACTAAACATCCAACTACCATGCAACCAATCACAGTCCTGGACATTTCTCCCAGATAGAAGGAAGCAAATCTACACAAAATCTTGGACAGAGATGTGTATAATAGCTTTATTTTAATAGCCAAAACTGGAAGCAATCCAGATGTCTTTCAATGGTGAATAGGGAGACAATGGAATACCATCACCAAATACTACTCAGCAATGAAAAAGGAGTTTATTTAACTTTTATTTCTAACATACAACAATCTGGATGAATCTCCAGAGAGTGATGATGAATGAAGAAAGCCAATCTCAAAAGGTTATTAGACATACTGAATGATTTTGTTTATGTAACATTCTTTAAATGACAGACTTATAGAAATGGAGAGCAAATTAGTGTTGCCCAGGATAAGGAGGGTCTGGTAGTGCTAGGGAAGTGGGTGTGGCCACAAAAGGACAATAGGAACAACCTTGTGGTGATGGAATTTTATGTATCTTGACTGTATCCATGTCAATGCCCTGGTGCTAATAGTACTATAGTTTTGTGAGTTGTTGCCATTGGGGAAAGCTGGGATACAAAGATCTCTAGGTATTATTTCTTACAACTGCATGTGAAACTGCAGTTATCTCAAAATAAAAAAGCTTAACTAAAATCTAGTAAATACACCGAAGTTAAAATGCACCTATGTAAAGAAAATAAAGTAAATAAAGTGACAGTGGCAAGTGGTATGTGGAAATGGCAAAACTTTTGAAGGCGTCACTCTAATAACTGGCACATAGGAAGCACTGACCCCGAGGATCCCCAGGTAGGATGGTAGAGGGTGTTTGAAGTTAGAAATCCTGGCTTGAGTTCTGCCGTCTACACACAACAGTGTCACGTTGCTGGGCAAGTCATTTAAGTCCTTTGCCCTATTCTCCTCACTGTCAAATAGGAATGAAAATGAACTTGTATGACTGCTTCACAATACCTTTGTGAGAGTCAGGCAAAGACAAGTCATTATGAAAAAGCAGCTATGAATATCAAGGTCTCCTCCCAATCTGAGATTTTATGAATTTGTGTTAAATTAAAGAAGTCCTAACACCACTATTTATGTAGTTATCACATTAAAAATACTGTGTGTGGGTCCCAGTGGGGTCTTCCCTCCTCACGCCTTCCCTTCCTCCCTCCATCCTGTCTTCCTTCCACAAATGTATATTGAAGACCTACTGCATGTCAGCTCCTTTGCTGTAAGCATGAGCTACAGAGACAAATGAACATATTCCATACTTGGAGGATCTAGCATGTAGTCTGGTGGGGATAACAGACAGACCCTAAGTTATTACATGGGGGGGTCATTTCCATTCTACCAAAACCAAAAACATAGCCCCTGAGTCATCCTGGTGGATTGAAAGGGATGTTGAAAGTGCATTTAAAGGGCTGAGAAAAAAGAAGAGGAGGAGGGGACTGGGCTTCCTGTCTTTCATTGTCCAGAAGTTTCCCTAGACTTAATTGCATGGCAGGAGGGCTCTAAGAGCAGCAAGGGGGAAAGTGAGTGAGGAAGAAAGTCGCTGCTTGTGCCACATTTGCTACTATCCCATTAGCCAAAGCAAGTCACAGGCCAGCCCAGATCCTAGGGGGTTGAGAGAGATTCCAACACTCCATGGGAGGAGCTGTAAGCTCTGTAGCCATTGGTGATCTGTCAGAAAATGAGCTTAATAAATGTAGCTGCATTTATACAGCTTGTCTGACTGGAGGTAGGAGCCTTCCATGGGTCCCCAGGGGCCATGGCCCATGTTAAGGAACGTGGCCTGCACCCTGTCCAGCGGAACCCACTTCCTGCCTCATCCATCTGTCAGGGAAGTATATTCAATCCTTGGAAAACACAGTTCACAGCGGGGGCCTGGATGCCAGGGATCAGCACAAAAAACTCCCAGGACACTCAGCTGAGCCCATTGATGGACACATTTCCCCTTGCACTCTCCGGTCCCTCAGCATCCTGTCCTCACGTCCCCCAGGGGAGAGGACAGTCATCTGCCACCTGCACATTTTCTTACCAATGCTCCTGCTTCTTGGAAAACTCCCAGGGCACTCTAGCACAACACTAAGAAGGTGGTATTGGAATGCCTCCCTTTCCAACACATCCTGATGCTAAGATTCTGACTTCAAACAACATCAGCTTACAAGTAGCACTCCTCAGCCAGGGATGTAGAGGTTTCCCGGTGCGGTCGCCTGGTTGCTGATGTGGCTGTGGCACAGAAAGCTGCTTTTTCTGTAACTTATTTGGAGAATTAAAGAGCAGGTTTTGCCAAAGTCCTGTTGACAGCAACTTTAGAAACTGTGGGATGAAGGATCCAGGATGCTCCCTGATTCTGTTAGCAGCCTCCCCCGAGGGTACCAAAATGTGATCTTTAGACAAACAGAGCCTCATTAGAACACAGACCTCTGCCAGAGAATCCTGCCAGCCAGCTGAGGCCCAGGGAGTGCTCAACTGATACAGAACAGATTGCTCTGGAAGTCAGAGGTCCCTTGCAGGACTGGCCAGCACCGGGGCGGTATGGCCAGAACTAGAAAAATCTTGATTTACTCATGTGCCCAGGTAAGGATGTGTCACCCTTCCAACCTCCCTCATGGAGGTGAGCTCTCTGACCCAGCAGCAAGCACTGGGCAATTGCAAAAATGTTTTGTTAACATAATGGGATGTACTGCAGAGAGGGGGTGATTAAAAGCAGATGAGGGCAGGAGCCGCTGATCGGACTCCACCAGGGGTGCATTCCACTCTGGGCAGAGGGGCCCGCCAGGCTGGTGTGGGGAGGTCTCTGAGTCTCCAGCACCACCTCCAGATTGGCCAGATTCATGGGAAATGTTCCTATGTGTGGAGGAACGTGCTGAGCACAGGACAGAGAGTTCTGATGCTGAAGTTCATCGAACATTCAGATGCCCCAGCTGCAGATTTTACATTGGCCGGGGTGGGTGACTGCCGGGTCCCCCTGGAACCATCCAGTGGTCACAGATTGGCTGAGTCCCACCCACTGGATGAAAGACTTCCTTTCAGAGAACTAAAATAAAGACACCTGGCTGATACCTGACCAAAGGGAGCCTCTTCTGCTGTTCTCTTTACCTGACAAGCTCTTATTTACTTCTCAAAACCCTGTCACCACTCTTGGGCTACCTCCTGCAAGAAGCCATCCCTCCCAGCCCTGCAGGCTTCATCACACTGCCTGTGTCACATGGCATCAGCACAGATGATTAAGGTGTTTCTTTGCCCATCTGGGGCATTCCCTGTGGGCAGGCCATGTTGATTCCATGTATCCACTGCCTAATTTGGGTTCTGGCATAAAATAGTGCTAACTAAACACATTTGATCCATAAATAAATATCCTTGCCTTGATTACTTTGACTTCAAAATAGTAGCGGCAATTCATGAGCCTGGTGTACAGAAAAAGCCTCATTGCTTCTAATATTTAAATTTAAAAATAGCATGTGTTCATACTCCTCTTTTCCTCCCCAAGTAGCATACTCCACACCCCTGGTGTTGGATCATCCAAAGACTCTTCAAAGGCTGGCCCAGGCCCCAGGGCAGGACAATTACTTTCACCAGCATCTACCGTGGTGCCACTCTCTTCTGAGCATCTCTCCTGCTGTTAAAGACTGTTTGGGAAGCCCTGGTCAGATGTAGAAAGTTCTGGGTGCATGGCAACAGTGATTCAGGACCCGAGACAGAGAGGGACTCTCTGACCTTCTTAGTGATGCTCAGCACTGGTGGATCCCCGGGGAATGCACCTGGACTCCCAGTGTTAAATTACTCGGGTAGATGGCTACTTTAACTTACCTACCCACACATGCAGTAGGTATGTATAAGGAGACACCCTTACACTCACACATGTTCGTGAGACATGCCCATAGAGACTGGGCAGGAGGTTCGTCAGCTTCAGCCACATCTTCTTGTGGCCACCTAGGTCCTTAGTTGAGCCAGGATGGCCAGTCTCTCTCTCTCTGCTTCTGCGGCACATATGCCATGAGGGACTCACTCCCCTGTTCTTTCTCATCATCTTTCCCCAATAGGGTCCTTCTTAATCTACTCCCTAACATTGAACCTCAAAGTGGGAGGGCTTGAGATATTGACTTCTTCCCAGAAATCATGAGGAATATTGGAAAACGTGGCTTTCTCAATGCAGAACAGTAAATATATGCTGTAAATGCTACAGGCACTTGCTTGCTGACATCTAGTTACACGAAGGGTCCCGGCTAACATCTAGTTATCAAAGAACATCTACTCCAAGTTAATGTGATGTTTTCACTGATAATCAGCATTTAATCTTACCAAAATAATTTGAAGTTCAACCTCAATGGACACCACCTCCATACACTCATAACACACAATCATATAGATCATTGAACATTACAGCATATGTGCAAAGGGGATGGTGCTTATGAACTTCAAATCACGAAAGACATTGCTTCATTCTTGTTGTTAAGACCATTGACTAAATGAAGAGAAAGACCAAATGCATGAATATCTATTTGCTTCATTATTTCTGTTCAATTCTAGCATAGGATCTTAGTAGGAGTTTTATGGATTGAATTGCATCCTCCTAAAATTTATACACCGAAGCCCTAACTTCCAACGTGGCTGTATTTGGAGGTAGAATCTTTGGAAGAAATAAAGTTAAATGGAGTCAAAAGGGTAGGCCCTAATCCAATTTGACTAGTAGCTTTATAAGATGAGGGTGAGACACTGAGGGTATGCATACAGGCAAAACGCCATGTGAGGACAGCAGGGAGGCAGCCACCTGCAAGCCACAGAGAGAGAGAGTGTAGGAGAAACCAAGCCTGCTACTGCATTCATCTCAGACTCCCAACATCCAGAACTATGAGAAATTAATTTATGTTCTTTAAGTCACTCAGTCTGTGCTATTTTGTTATGGCAGCTTAAGCAGACTAATTCAGGCACAAAACCTAGACATCCTGCTCAAAGAAGATGATGCCTGAGATGCCCAGTGAAAAAGTAGGAGGTAAAGAAAACAGATGCAAGGGTATTTGAGGTGGGATCATGTTGTCTGATGTTTGGAGTGTTTTCTGCCAGCCTCTTACGGGCTCAGAGGATGGTGATGGAGCTAAAATGCAGAGAGAAAGAAAAGATCAACACTTGATCTTCACATTTCAAAATAGTCTTGTGAAACTCATCAAAGTGATGATAAGGTGGTTCAAAAAAGTTATTTTAGGGATATATTTAAGATGTTGAAAAGCTAGCGCTACGCTCACAAACAAAATAAGCATCGGCAGTGACAAGAGACAGAATGTGGACTCACATGGCCCCAGGCTGAAGCTGCAGAAACGGTTGCTGGTCCCACAAAGCCAACTGCCACTGGAAACAGGTCCAAGCTCACCCTACTGTTGGGGAGTAGTCCAGAGCCAGCTTCCCTGTGTGAAACCTACAAGTTCATTGGGCATCTGGGCACACAGACACGAAATCAAGCCTGAGATGGTTTTCCTGTGGCTGCAGAAGATGACGAACGTTTTCCTGGAGTAGCGGGAGGGAAAGGTGGTATCCATTCATCCTCTGGAAGCCACGAAAAGCTGTGCTTTGGCCTGGGCACAGGATCAGTGATATCTCTGTGGGTGCAAACCGTGGGTCACAAATATGAGAGCATTGATGGTGCAGAAAACCCAGGGACTGGGCAAAGGCAACAGCAAAACCACCAGGCAGGAGAAGTGAATGCAGGGATAGGAAAAGGCAACTAAAACAAAAACCAATACCACTCCATGGGCACAGTAGGAAATTCGTAGCACATGAGGAAAGCTAACACTATAACAATCATCCAACAAACAAAACAACCAAAAGGATTCACTCAGAGGAAATGAAGATAACATAGACCAATCCATTCATTGATCAATTCAATAGGAGTGTTGGGAAGCTACACATTTACAGTGCCCGGTACTGTTCTAGGTACCGGAGATGCATGGACAAGCAGACAGAAATCCCTGCCTGGCTCAGGGGAAGGAGATAGCCAAACTAACTTACATAGTACGCTAGGAATTAGTAAGTGCAACAGAGAAAAATGAAGCAAAGTCAAGTCAATTCAGAATATGGGCCTGGGAAAGAATGGCTTACAATTTAAGTTGGATTTAAAAATAAAGATATTAAGCAGTTCTCCAAGAAATAGTGAAAGAAATACTATCGATCAAAACACCAGTTGATTATAAAACAAAAATTGGTGAAAATGAATAAAAAACAAGTGGATATAGAAAAAATAATAAGCAGTCCATGAAATGAAAAATATAATCTTTAAAGTAAAAGACTGAAAGTTCAGTAGATGGGATGAAAATAAATAAACCAGACACAGTAAAATATACAATTAATAAAATGGAAAATAACATTGGAAAATTTATGCATAATTCCACACAGAGATATATAGCAAAGAAAGACTATTAAACAAAGTTGGATAAAGCCAAATGTTGATTAGGATCAAATTTTCATTAGGATATAAGGATGTAGGAACCTCATACATAGCTAGTGGAAGTAAAAGCTATTACTATTCTGAAAGGCAATCTTGCACTAGTTAAATTAGGTATGTTCCTGGAGATAGGTAGAGACATAGATGGATACAGAGAGAAAGAGAGAGAGAGATGTATAGACAGATATGTGTATAGAGGTAGGAATAGGGATATCTCAAAGAAATGTTCTCAATCCAGTAAGAGGACAAATACAAGCGGGATTTATCTGTAGTGTCAAGGCTATAGAGAAGATTGGATGCTATCATTGGGAAATGAATTAGTAACACTTGGTTGGAGTACACCAAGCATTAATATGCAGCAATTAGAGGTAATGAACTTGACACGCACACAACAATATGTGTGTCTCTTACAAAATACAGTGTGACATATATAGCATATAATTGTTTCCATAAATTAAAAATATGTGTTCAGAAAACAATACATGTTTTAATATCACATATGAACAAAATAATAAACATTAAACACAAGGAGTGGTTCTTCTGTGGGAGAGGGGAGATAAATAAATCATGGTAAAATAAAATAAACACATAGATGAAACAAGTGAGGGACATTGTTATACACTAGTTGTCACGAAATGAAGTGTGTGATTAACACAACCCTCAGTATCTGAGCTCCATGAAAAGGAAAAAAATGATTAAAAGCATAGTTATTTAAAGAGAAGTTAAAAGATATGAAAAATTATTGAGAACTTATAACATCAATCTAATGCAACTTTCAGAAGTAACAAGTAGAAGGGAAGGAAGAGGGACAATATTAGGAATGACAGTGGGTGATAATTTTCTTTTCTTTTCTTTTTTTTTTTTTTTTTTGAGATGGAGTCTCTCTCTGTCACCCAGGCTGGAGTGCAGTGGCCGGATCTCAGCTCACTGCAAGCTCCGCCTCCCGGGTTCCCGCCATTCTCCTGCCTCAGCCTCCTGAGTAGCTGGGACTACAGGCGCCCGCCACCTCGCCCAGCTAGTTTTTTGTATTTTTTAGTAGAGACAGGGTTTCACCATGTTAGCAGGATGGTCTCGATCTCCTGACCTCGTGATCCGCCCGTCTCAGCCTCCCAAAGTGCTGGGATTACAGGCTTGAGCCACCGCACCCGGCCTGTGGGTGATAATTTTCAAGAGTTAACAAAGAATGGGAACTTTATACTGAAATCATATGCTGAGAATAATAAATTTATACATGAATATTAATCATAAATAAACTATAACGGCTCAAAATTAAAGCAGAATTATCCAAGTCTACCTAAGAGATTGTCTACTGCTATGGTCTGAATTTTTGTTTCCCCCTGAAATTCCTATGTTGAAATTCTAACCCCCAAGGTGATGGTATTAAGCGGTGGGCCCTTTGGGAGATGATTAGGTCGTGAATATGGAGACTTCATGAATGAGATCATAATGCTTTCATTTTTATTCATTTATTTATTTATTTTGAGACAGAGTCTCACTCTATTGCCCAAGCTGTAGTGCAGTGATACAACCTCAGCTTACTGCAACCTCTGCATTCCAGGCTCAAATTATTCTCATGCCTCAGCCTCCTGAGTAGCTGGGATTACAGGTGAGTGCCACCATGCCTGGCTAATTTTTATGTTTGTAGTAGAGATGGGATTTCACCATGTTGCCCAGGCTGGTCTCCAACTCCTGACCACACGTAATCTGCCTGCCTCAGCCTCCCAAAATACTGAGATTATAGGCATGAGTCACCATGCCCAGCCCATAATGCTTTTATAAAGTAAACCCCCAAAAGATCCCTTGACACACTACATGAGAACACAGTGAGAAGGTGCCATCTGTGAACCTGGAAACAGGCTTTTACCAGACACTGAATCTGCCATAGCCTTGATCTTGTACTTCACAGCCTCTGTAACTGTGAGAAGTAAATTTCTGTCGTTTATAAGCCACCCAGCCTGTAAGATTATTTTATAGTAGCCTAAACGGATTAAGACTTCTACAAAAGAATTATACCCAGACTGACAGCAGACTTCCAATCAACCACAATAGAGGTGAGAAGAAAATGGAAAGTCATCTTCAAAGGAGCTGTGAGCCTAAATTCTGCACCCAGTTAACTGTCATTCCAGAGTATTTGAATTAAGGGCATTTTCAGACATACAAGAATAAGAGAGTTTATGCCTCCACTGAAAGAACTATTAAAAGATAAATGTTAGCAAGAAGGAAACTAAATTCAGAGGAGTAGAATACAAGAAGAAATGGTGATTAAAGGAACTGGTAAACTATGTTGGTAGATGCAATGAATTCTTGATAGAAAAAATAAATATGAAACTAAAGTTTTAGAGCATTAACACAGATGATGGAGCAGGGGTGTGTGAAGGGCATTTGAAGCATGCTAAGAGCAGTGTCATATTAGGAATGAAGACAGATATGCTGAATAATTTTAGATACTGCTTGAAAATATAAATGTGATTTTGTAAAGTGAAAATCCTAGGGGACAATCCATTCCACCCAATTGTAATAGAATCTCCAACTTCCAAAGCAAATAATAGGAAAAAGGAAGACATCTAGCATTATTAATCTATCAGAAGGAAGAAAAGAAGGTAGAAAATGGCAGCAAAAAAAGAAAAAAAACACAAGAAATGAAACACATTAAAAAGCAGAAATAATAATAAACCTAAATGAATTACATTATCTCACTAGAAAACACAATCAAATTCGATTTTTAAAATTTTAGTATAAGCTGCCTACAAAAGAGTTACCCAAATAAAACTAAACACAACGTTTGAAAATAAAAGTGTGTGTGCTGAGGGAGGGGAGGGGGTAAAAAGAAATAATCTAAGCAAAGTCTGGCTCTACACTAGAATTAAGATAATCAAAAACTTGCAGACACCTAGCAACATAGCTTCAATGAGTATTTATTGAGTATGTACTTATAAATACATACCTATATATGTGACTATGTGTATGTGTGCACACATAACTATATATATATAGGCATATGTGCACAGACACATACAATGAATTACAAGAAGAATTTGAAAAACTAATAGCTGCAGTGGGGGATTTTAAGAATGCTTTTCTCAGATGCTGGTTAAGGTCTAGAAGAAAATAACCTTCCTCAAAGGACAAGAAGGAAACCCTCAGCTGGTGGTGTGGGATGCACATGCTTTAGAGTTGGCCTATAGAATCTGACCCTCTTCTGATCACCTTGGACTCTTCATTCATCTGCCTACCCACTCACAGCTTCTAAGACATGCTTACTGAGTGGCCAGTCAGCATCAGGCATGGGGCAGGGGATAGAAATGAGCAGGGCCCAGCTTCTGTCTACAAGGAGCCCACAGACCCTCAAACAGATGGTCCTATTAGAGACAACCATGACATTCTGGCAGGCAGAGAATAAGAGGATTCCGGGATCCTGGAAATCTTCCTGGAGGAAAAATCATCTTAGGTAAGTCTTGGAGACAGTTAGGAATTGGCTAAGTGAGGAAGGTGGATGGGGTTGTAAGAGAGAAGGATAGATCCAGAGGTATGAGAGAGCACGGTGTGTCAGGAACCTTGGCTGAGTATCCTAGAACATAGCAGGTGGCAGGGGATAGGAGGAGAGCAGTAGAAGAGGTGGCAACTCAGCCATGAAGAGACAGAGTCAGGTTGCCTTGGTGAGGAATCTGGACTGTATCCTGAAGGTGATGGGCCAAGAACATAATGGGACTAGTACCAGATTTCAGCAAGACCAAGGTCTCAGCATTGCAGAGGGAAAGAGATTGCAAGCCAGGAGGGAGCTTTTCTTATGCCATATGAGGATACTGTGTCATTCCAGTAATTACTCATTCAGTTGTTTTTTCCCTTCAACCTTTTATTAGAACCTTCATGTGCTATTCCTTTTCTCTCCACCAGGGAAATGAAAACAATCAGACCTGGTCTGTTCTCTGTGGGTTAATAGTTTAGGTGAGGTGGTTGCTGTACTATGCAATGAAAGCTGTAACAAAACTGATGGCATGCAAGGTTTCTGGAATGATTGAGAATGACCTGCTTATTCTGCTTGGGGGAACCAGGGAGGGCTTCTTTGGGGAGGTGGTATATCTGTTGAGTTTTGAAAGATGATGAAGGTCTCGTGGAACACAGTTGGCAGAGGAACTCTCACACAAAGGCACAAACTTTTGAGCATGTCAGGTCGTGGGTGGGTTATAAGCATTAAACGATGGAGGTGGTTTCATCATTCATATTTTTCACGTGTGGAAATTGAGAACTGGAGAGATTATGTTGCTCGTCAAAGGTCATGATCAGTCATTGCAGACTCCAAGTCATTGCTCTTTTTACTATTCTGCCTACATCGCTTTCTTTATTGTTGTCTTAATTTTATTCAAAGAAATGATAATGGAAACGTGGTTTTTGGAGGAAAGCATTTGGGGCATGTGTATTGGTGTATGTGCCTAAACATGTGTGTGGGTATGGGTGTAAATTTGTTGCAAATGAGTATGGTTCTGTGTACTCTGTGAGCCAGATATCCATTAATCAACCTCTAAAACCATGCCTTTGTGGGTGACAGATGTTTGGATTCAATTATAATGATGGGAAAGTTGCTTTTCCTTCCAAGGAAAGAAGGTATTATTTGAGGGTGAAAGTCAGCCATATATAACATTGGTGATGAATATTGTTCATTGTGGAAACACTCTAAAAGTGGCCTGTTTAAAAGAGGGTAATGCATTCAGAAGCTTTTAACCCACTGGATTTAATTGCAACCGAGTGCCAAAATAAACCCCCTGTTAACAAACTTCCAGCTTTCCACTGATTTCTTGCACTTGCTCCCAGCTGTGAGTGAAGAATGGAAGTCAGATGCTTGGATTGCTTGCAATGTGTATAAAGGATTCACATGTGAGTCTTTGGCTGCTCTACAAACAGGACAGTATCCTTTCATTAAAAGGATGTTCAGGCCAGGGGCAGAGGGAAACCCAGGGCCACGTCGTTATCTCTTGACTAACTCCTGTCTGTTACACATAATCAAGACTTAGCTAAATAACTACCATTAACTGAACTGAATATGAATAATCTTCGGTTCATCTAAGACTGATTAAGGGTAAGTATTTTTCGTAAGTCATCCAGAATAATATAATCCACTGTTGCTCCAAAGTTGTCCCAAAGGGCTTCACTTTGGTTCAACTCAATACAAGTACATTTTGTTCATTTGAACAGATATTAAACAATACCTAATAGATGCCAGACACTATGAGTAGCCCAGTGCTCCTCCTCAGAGAGAATTGTCAAGAATCAGAACAGGCAAATGTAGCAAAATCTTTTGTTGCCAACTTCTATTCGTTAATTAAATGAAATTTTAAACACTAAGAGTATACAAAAACAAAAAACGGAGAGAGGGAAGGGAAGCAGTCAGTTGTCACTGTCCTGCCGATGGCCCACAGGCCACAGGGGCTGCTATCTCAAGGGTGGCATTCAACACTCTCTGTGGTCCATCCCCAGGTCCTTGTGCAACTTCTCTGCTGTCTCTCATCTCTGCCATCTTCTAACCCTCCAATTATACACAGTATGTGTCTTTGTGAATGTCATCTCTCTTGCCTAGAAGCTGACACATTTGTCTTCCTTAACGAAGCACCTTCAACACACAGGAAAATATGACCTTTGGATAATCACTATTGCCTTCCCAGTACTTACCACAGATGCCCAATAAATATTAGCTGAAGGAATGAATGTTCATGTTGTATATACTGTGGGCTCTAGGGCCATTACAATATCCAAAAAGTAAACATCAGCTATATAGGTTTTATATTCAAAATCGGCATACATCTGTAAGACTAAGAACATGCACAAGAAGAGAGCACTAGTGTGTCTTTACCATCAGCTACAAGAGATGTCAAGTCCTTCCTCACCTGCATGCTCTAGCAATTGTGTGAGGTGGATGTTTTATCCCCATGGTACAAAGTAAGGTTAATGAAGTCCACTAACTTAATCAGAATTACCCAACCAAAAAATGGTGAGATGGAGAATTGATCTTACAGCCATCTGCCTGATTCAACCATACCACCCTGAATCTGCACCTGGTTGACTGACCCAGTCATGCTCATTCCTAGGGACCTGTCTGCCATGTGGGAGCAGATGGGACCCTACCATGCTCTCAGTGTTGGGGTCACTGCTTTGCTCATGGGGGCTCATACTGTGAGTGAGCATCATGTGGTGCACTTGATGCTGTGGCTGAGATGAGCTTCTAGAAGCCCATAAAAGGTGCTTGGCTGCCCACGTGTTTTCAGCCCTTCTCCAGTTTGAACAGTCAAGAGTGGTGGTAGAAGGCTCATATGTCATACCCAGATGCTCTGCTGGCTCTCCTGGGTGACTTGGGCTGCTCTCACAGGGCCATCCTGAGGCCTCATGCAGACCTAACAAATCTAGCCCAACGCAACCAGACGTCTACATTCCTCCCTTTGGTGGCTGCAGCAGCTCTCTCTACTGGTTCTCCTCCTGCTTCTCTGGCTGGTGCTTCTCAGTCTCCTTTGCTGGTTGTTCTTGTTCTGTCCACAGCTTGATTGCTGGTCATCCCAAGGACTCTATGTACTCAATGCCATAGATGCTGGGGATACAAAGACAAATGATATTGTCCTTTTTTTTTGAACAACCTGTGGTCCTGTAGAGGAAAAAGGTAATGCAAGATTAGATTGTCCTAGAGACTCTAATGGGAACCAAATGTGTTCTGTTTGGGACATAGAGGAGAGTCATAACTGGAGCCTGGAACCTTTTCTGTAGAGAGAGAAGAGAACAGTGGAGCTGAGTAATAAGAGATGAGCAGGTTTTAATAGTAGAGGGGACTTGAGGGAAGCAGAGGGCAATTTATGCAAGTGCAGACAGCACTAGGAAATGTGTGGATGTCTGAACAGTTTGTCAGGTCAGAGGAACTGTGAGTAGCTCCCAGTGCCTGGAGCATTGGGTACAAAATGGGTGTTGTGGATGATGGAAGAAGGCTGGAGCAGTCAGTCTGGTCTGGATTTGGAAGATCCAAGGGTCCTAGCCTTTCCCTTGAAGTTAGACATCCACTGAAGGAATTTTACAAGGAGGGAATCTGACCCTGTTTGTATTTTAGGAATATTATTCATGATCTGAAGAGGACATGCCTACGGGTTTGGATAAGAGAGAAAAGAGAAAGACAAGACTGGAAGCAGGAAGATCAGTGAGGAGTTGTTGCTTCAGTGGAGGGGGAATATGAGGATGCCCTGCACCAAGGAGGACCAGTGGAAATTGATGGGTGGCATTTTGGACAACATGATCCAGAGGTAGAATCCACAGGGCTTCATCTGAAATTGAGTCAAAAAATGAAGTGAATGAGAAGAAGTAGCCCAGCTAACTACTCTATCTCCTGTATTTCTGGATTGGACATCTGAAGGAAGGGTATTGTTTGATTTTTTGCCATTTAAAAAAAAATAAACTCTTAAATTTTAGATTTACAGAAAAGTTTCAAATATAGTACAGAGCATCCCCATCTATCCCACACCTAGTTTTCTCTGTTCCTTCTAATGAACCAATATTGATGCATTATCTTTAACTCAAGTCCATACCTTGTTCAGATTTCATTAGTTTTTGCCCAGCGTCCTTTTTCTGTTTCAGAATTCCATTCAGGATTCGTGACCTTTAGTTGTCACATCTCTTTAGGCTCCTCTTGGCTGTGATGTTTTCTCAGACTTGAGAAGTACCAATCAGGCATTTGTTTATTTTTCCTTTCAGGTCTATCATTTTTTGCTTCATGTGCTATGATGCTCTGTTGTTTGAACATTAAACATTTAGGATTACTACGTCTTCTTGGTTGATTTATTATATAATATCCCTACTGTCTCTAGTAATTTTCTTAGCTTTGAAATCTATCTGAGCTTAATATAGCTACTCCTGCTTTCTTTAATGTTTGCCTGTTATATGGTTTCCATCCTTTTATTTTCAGCCCATCTACATTGTTATGTTGAAGGCAAGTTTTCTGCAAATAGCATATAGTTGAGTAGTGCTTTGTAATCCACTATGCCAGTGTCTGTCTTTTAATTGATATATTTAGACCCATTTATATTTCATGAAATGATTGATATTTTAGGGCTTTACATCTGCCTTTTAAATTTTTTTGTTTTCTGTTTTGCATTTCTTAGTTTTCTTTTGTTCCTGCCTACCTATGGGCTACTTAAGCATTTTTAGAATTATATTTTGATTATATTTAGATTTTGTGTATCGTTTTGTATAGCTTTTCTTAGTGGTTGCTCTAAGTATTACTAGATGTGTATAGATATGTATACATATACACACATAACTTATCATGATGTACATAATGTCATCTTACCAGTTTGCATAAAGTATAGAAAAAATACCTTATTTTAGATTAATTTATCTCTCTCTTTTCTTAATATAAATGTCTTATATATTTTCTCTGCATGTATTTAGAGCCACATCAGACAGTTATATAATTTTTGCTTTAGTCAGCCAAAATAATTTAGAAAACTCAAGAGAAAAGGAAAGTCAATTGTATTTGCTAATATTTTGCTTATCATGTTCTTTTTTCCTTTCTTATTTCCAAGGCCCCTTCTTTTATTATTATTTCTGTTCAGAGAACTTTCTTCAACTATTCTTTCAGGATATATCTGCTGTCAATAAATTCTCTATTTGTTCTTTGTCTGAGAATATCTTTATTTCTCCTTCATTTCTGAAGGATATTTTCACTTCTGAAGTATATTATCACTTATATGTGGAATTCCAGGTTGAAAATTTTTTTACTTCAACACTTGAAAAATGTAATGTCACTTCCTTCTGGTCTCAGTGGTTTCTGATGAGAAATCCATGGTCATTCCAATTGTTTTTCCCCTGTATCTCAGGTGTTATCTCTCCTTGACTGCTTTCAATTTTCTTTGTCTTTGGTTTTCAAAAGGCTGATTATGATGTGCTTTGATATGGATTTCTATGGCTCATCCTGCTGAGGTCACTCAACTTTAAAGTAGATTTATATCTTTTACCAAATTTGAGAAGTTTTGGGACATTCTATCCCTGAGTACTTTTCCAGCCTTATTCTTTTTCTCATCTTCTTCTACGACTCCAACAACACAAATGTTAGATCTTTTGTTGTAGTCCCACAGGTGCTTCAGGCTTTGCTATTTTTGCTTAGTCTATTTTCTCTATGTTGTTCAAATTGGGCCTAGGCAGAGTCCTCAGGAGGCCCAACAATTAAACTGTGGGCAGAATAAGAAAAGCCATAGAGGAAACTGGGAAATAACAGCCAGAGAAGCAGGAAGAGAACCAGTAGAGAGATGCTGCAGAAACTAAAAGGAAGATATTGCAAGAAAAGGGCAGTTGGCAGGGCTGGATACCAGAGAGGCCAGAGAGGTGAGAACTGAACAGAGCCTTTGGGATTTGACATGAAGCAGTCATTGTAAAGGCAAAAGATTGATTGCTATGGCTTAAAGGCTGAACAAAAAAAGGAGTTATTACTTCCATTTTACAGACTAGAAAACTGAGGTTTGGGAAGATTATCTAGGTAATGTATCCAGTGTCATTCAGTTAGTAAAATGACTCAACAGGGACATAAATCCAGATCTTCCAAAGCCAAGGTCAGGCTTTTCCTCTACAGTACTGGAAGAAAAGGGAAGAGGGTCAGTGATGAAGCAGCCCATCTGTAGGGTGACCAGGGATCCAAGCAAATTCCAGTTTGTGCCTGTTATTTTGATATACCTATTGGCATTGAGGTACAGACAGAGAAACATAGATATCTGGATCTCCTTTTTCTTTCTCTCTGTGTTCCTCTTTGTCTCTGTTTTTCTGTCTTTCTCTGTCTCTCTTCCAACCTCACTTCACTGTCAAACTGCTCCAGGTTGAAGGATAAATTGCATGGTCACACTAGTCACTACTTATCACCCACCTCCCAGTTTGACCTCTAGCCGTATATTGTCTGGACATCCCCATGCCTGTCTCACCACTTATAAACCACCTCAAATTTAGTGGTGCAAAACAAAAGTTGATTTGTTATAGTCATGGACGTTGTGGGTCAGGAATTTGAATGACATGGAGGAGATGGTTTTTCTCTGCTCTCTGGTATCTGGGACTCAGCTGGAGGCTAGAATCTTCAGATGACTTCTTCACTCATCTGTCTGCCTGAGCTGAGAATACTGCAAGTCTGGACTTAGCCAGATGTCTTGTTGACACCCAAGCCACTCTCTTGGGTGTGGACTCAGCATGGCAGCTGAATTGCAAGAGGAAGTATCCCACAAGGGAACCAACAAAGTCTCTTCTGACCCAACCAGAATCATGTAGCATCACTTCCAATGCATTCTGTTGGTTACAAGCGAGTGGCTACAGCCTGCCAAGATTCACAGTGGAGGGGTCTGGTCTCCCCGTCCTGTGGGCAGAGTGGCAAAGTCTCATCGCAGAAGAACATGTGGGAAGGAGATGCTTCTGGTGCAATCTTTAGCAAATGCACTCAGCCACAATGGCCCACTCCTTTCTGCTCCCAGATTGGAGCAGAAAATGAAGAGGGAGTCAGGGAGTCTGGCTAGTATGAACTGTAGATGAACCACAAAAGGACCTTGCTGTCAGGTGTATAAGCATCTTAACAGCAAAACGTCACGGGGCAGGTCAGAAATGCAGTCATGTGAAGGCACTCCAAAGCGAGCTCCCCCACCTGACTGCTCCAAGTCTGCTCTGTAGTGCTGGAGCAATGAGCGCACAGTGTCTGCTAAGGTTTGAATATGTCCCCCAAAAGCATGTGTTGGGAACTTAATCCCCAATGCATCACTGTTGGGAGGTGGCACTTACTGCAAGATGTTTAGGTCATGAGAGCTGTGCCCTCATAAAAGGATTAATGCTGATTATAAAAAGGCTTGAGGCTGCAAGTTTGATCTTCTGTTCTCTCTCGCCCTCTCTTTTCCCTTCTGCCATGCTATGACAGAGCAAGAGGGCCCTCACAAGATGCCAGGCCATCAGTCTTAGACTTCCCAGCCTCCAGAACCGTGATCCAATAAGTGTTTCTTATATATTACCCAGTTTTGGGAATTCTGTTATAGCAACATAAAAAGGAATAAGATAGTGTCCCAGGGAGGACTCTTCTCTGGAAAGTGAATTCATTTCATGGAAAACATTTTAAAGCATATAAAGTTAACTTGCAATTTGGCAAACATGTAGCAAGTCACCTGATTAAAGCAGACACTTACTCAATGTGGATAAGACAGTATTACACACCAGGCTCTGTGGGAGTTGCTCATTCAGGGACATCATCACTGCCTCGTCGGGGAGGAAATGGAAACTTTGTCATTCACCCAGGTATCATTCTAGGGATGGCAGAGCTGAACTGTGAACCAGGGCCCTCCATGCACAACCGTCACTCTTCTGGTTAACTCCTGCTGTTTCCCAGAAAAACAAAACAAAACAAACAAAAAAACCCCAGCTGTGTAGGCTATGGGGGCCTGCAGGACGGCAGTGGGTTTCTGGGTGTCTCCAACCCATCTGTGTGTATGTTGGTGGCGGGGGCTTAGTGTGAATGTGCACACAGGTTCCATAGCCTTTCCTCATTTCAAAAGCCCCATCACACAATCAGCACATTCAAAGAGAATACACATTTTGGGCTTCAGCAGACTTCAAAGGGCTTTACAAAGCTCTCTTACTTGGTTTATAGGTCTCCAAGGCTTCAAGTGTTTTTGGTTTTTTTGCACCAAGTGGTGAAGAATGTAATTAAATGTGAACATTAAAATGTCAGGTAGTAATTAACAAAGAAAAAGGGCCTGTGTTGCCTGCCAGGGGTCCTCCTCCATTAGGCAGACAGGCCCAAGCCAGCAAGCGGGACAGGGCCAGCAGGAGTCCAGGCAAGGCCTGGACCTCCCAACTACCATTCCAGTCCCAGAGGAGGGGATGTGAGAGCTCACAGCACTGGGACTAAAAGATTACCACTTCTATTAGGAGATGGTCATCCCCACATGCCTGCTCTGTGATGGAACCTGGGCTGGGCCTGGGGACACTGAGGCCCTGAATATGGCCCCTGACATAGGCACCCAGACATACCAGGGCGTCACCAAGGCTTCATGAAAACCTCACTAGAACCTCATGAGGGCTTCACTAGGCCTCCCCAGGGCCTCAGCAGGACTGTCCCAGGGCCTCACCAAGGCCTCACCATGGCTGTACCAGGCCTCACTAGAGCCTCATGAGTGCTCATCACAGCTTCATCAGAGCCTCACCAGGTCTCACCAGGGCCTCACCAGGACCTCACCAGGCCTTGCCAGGCCCTCAACTGGGCCTCGCCAGGGCCTGGCTTCTCTCCGGCTTCCCCCCTGCCACCCCCGAGTACCAGGCTGCAGCCCCCCTGCACTGTTCTCTGCCTCCCCAGGGCACACGTGCCCTACCTGTGCAGAGGCTTGTCCTGCAATTGTCCAAGCACCTAGAAGACCTCTCCTCACTCTTTACCTGAACAACTCCCATGGGCTTCTCAGGATTCAGTTTCAAAGCAGCCTCTGGGGGACGTCTTCCCTGACTTGCTCTTAGTAAGTCCTCACTCCTTTTTCTCTAAAGGCACTTGCTTCCGTTCTTTTCCCCTCTGACCACAGTGTGTCATTACATTTTTCTGTGTGTGTTTATTCTTCAGCCCAGCCCCATGTGGGTTCCTTAGGATGAGGACTGAATCTCATTCTCCCTGAGAGAGTGCCCAGTGCCCACTACCAGTGTGTGCCTGACGAGTACATATAATAGTGAATGAGGGGCCTGGTCAGGGAGACCCCCCATGCCTGGATGGTGGCAACACAGAGGGAAGAAGAACCCAGCTGAAGGCCCCTGAGGAGTTACTGAAGCACTCGAGACCCAACCAGTCTGTGGGTCTCTGGATTTTTCCAAAAGGGATAGGAACTAATCCCCGACACTGACAGCCTTTCCTCTTCACCATGAGGGTGATCCCCCTGCTTGTTGCCGTCCTCCAGAGCCTGAGGCCAATGGATGGAGCAAGAGGTGGGGGGACCCATGGCTATCTGTGACCACTGCAGGCCCTGCTGTTGTGTGAGCTCCACCCTGAGGGGGTGGTGGATTTAGGCTGGCAGCAGGCTGGGCTCCATCTCATCTGTCTGTCCCTGTTGCACCCCCCCACCCATAGACTACCTTCATTCAGGCTGGCCTCCCTTGGCTGGTATGTGACTACAGCCTCCTTCTCTCCCCCAGCCCCAGGGCCCCCTGCCTTCTGGCTCTCCTCTGGAAGAACTCCCTATTCTTCCTGCAGCAGGCAACCTGGTGGAAGTCCCTTAGCAGCTCACACTCTGCCCTGCCCTGTAGCCTGAGCTTTTTCTCCCAGCACTTCCCATGAAGACTACCAACTACTGGGTCCTGAATATGCCACACCTGTCCCCAGGCTTCCACACTTTCACCTGCACCCCTTCCCCGCTATGCTTCTCCATGCCACCTGGAGAGTGCTTCATGTTTTAAGACAAAGATTGATCCTCAAACACCTTCTTCAGGCAGCCTGAGCTGCCCCTGCTCTCCCGACAGAGCGGGCTGTGGGAGTGTAGGTCTTCCCTGCTGGCTTGGATAAATGGAGCTGAAGGGGCCGAAAGTAGGTCTGGCCCATCCTGGCACTTTGGTTTTGGGACCTGAGCACAGGGTTGTGATTCAGACCCCACTTCAAGGAGGAGATGGGGCATAACTCAGTGGTTGTAACTCCCACTGTCACAGCTATGTGTGCTCTGTCTGCATTTACAAGAGTGTGTGTAATCCCAGCCCAGCCACAGCCCAAGGGTATCCACTGATCACCACAACCCCGACCCAGGAGGCCTCACTCAGCAGCCTTCTGCCTCCCTTTCTGTTCCTGACACAAATCAGGGAGCCTCAGGCCTTCTGTGGATGCTGTGAATCCAGAATGTAACCAGAAAGAAGAACACAAAGAGGCATGGACTCTGTCCTCTCCACTTCACATGATAGGTGTAATACACAAAAGCTGCTCTTTTAGGGTGACAGAGAGCCACAGAATCTCAGTGCTAAGCAAGCCACTGTGGACTCGATATTGCAGAGTCAGCCCCTTCCTGGGCTACAGAGGCTCCTGCCTCTTCTAGTAGGGAAAGGAGGCAGATATGAATTCAGGGAAAGGCCTTCTCTCAAAATAAAAAAAGTGCTGCTGTGGCAAAGACCCTGAAAGAGTGACCTGTGGTGTGCACACACATCGACGCATGCTAGAGCTTGTATTAGTCCATTATTGAACTGCTATAAAGAAATACCTGAGACTGGGTAATTTATAAAGAAAAGAAGTTTAATTTGCACCTGGTTCTGCAGGTCGTACAGGAAGCATAGTGGTTTCTGCTTCTGGGGAGGCCTCAGGAAACTTACAATCATGGCGGAAGGTGGAGAAGAAGCAGGTACCTCACATGGCAGAAGCAGGAGCGAGAAACAGGTGGGAGATGCCACACACTTTGAAACAACCAGATCTCATGAGAACTCTATTAGGAGAACAGCACCGAGGGGATGGTGCTAAACCATTTGTGAAGGATCCACCTCCATGATCTAAATGCCTCCCACCAGGCCCCACCTCTAACATTGGGGATTACAATTAGACATGAGATTTGGGTTGGGGACACAGATCCAAATCATATCAGAGCTATTTTCTCACTAGGAAGACCAAGACCAAGTACCTGAAGGAGAGAGGAAGCCCTGGGAAGAGGAGAGGGGAGAGGAACTGAGGCACAGAGTGCATGCAGGAAGGCCCTGGGGTGGGCGGAAGCGTGGGGTGAGGACATGGTGGGGAGGAGGCTTGGGAAACAGAGGGACTGGATGAGGAGGAGGCAGGAGAGGAAAACAGGGCAGTCGCACGTGGACTCTGGCCAGGGGGAGGGATTTTCTCCATCCCAAGAATAAATCCAGATGCAGGTGAGCAATGGACAGCCCCTGCAGATGCAAGTGTGGCTGCTGAATGGGAAGGGGATGTGGATTTGGGCAAGATGGACGTGGTGAACACAAAGTGAGGTGAGTGGGTTTGGAGGGTATAGGAAGTGGTGAAATTGTGAGTCTGGAATGGGTTGGGTACAAGATGCGGTAGAGCAGGTTGCCAGGGAAGCCCCTGGTCCCCGACCTCTGCACCTGCTCATGGTTGCTGGTGCCTCTGTGGATCTCAGATGAGCTTCTTTTCAGCCTGGGCCCATCTCTTATCAGCAGTAAAGACTCCTAAACCCTGATGACAGAGAATCTCTGCCATCTCTCCCTTCCCTCCTTGTCTACTTCCTCTGCCCCCAGGGCACCAACCACCTGGCCTCCCACCTCCTGTCAGTCCATTCTCCCAGAACAGCCCTTTGGGGAACCATCACTGTCTCACTTGACAAATGAGGAAACTGAGGCTTAGCGAGGTTTGTGGCGTCAGTTGAGTCTGGGCAGCAGCAACTCGGCAGCTCCTGCCCCATGGCATGTGCCTGAGGACACATGGAGGACCCGCATGAAAACAAGTCCTTCTTGGTCCTGACACTGAAGACACAGTTGCAGACCTCTGAGCCTGCTGAGTAGTGGCTTGGTCACTTATTGGCCCAATTCTGGCAGCTGAGGGTGGCCCTTTGGCCCTCATATATGCTTAGTGAGTCAGGCTGAGTGGCTGGGGATCTCATGCCCACACCACCAGGGCAATTTGGGATTCTCATTGGTTGAGAATTGAAAAGGGAATTATTATTTGTGGGGCATTGTTTAGCAACTATGCCCTCTTCCAAGGCACTGTCAGAGTTATACAGTTACACGGCTCTCCTGTTCTATGTGAAATCTGCCTTCTTTGCCTGCCCTGTCTTTCATGTGTTGACACCACAAAGATAAAACTGTCTAGCAAGTGCAGATAGCCAGCAGCTAACCTCAACAGGGCCTTCCAAATTCCCGGTGAGGGAAGCTGATGCGCAGCTTGGCTCTCACACTGCAGGTAAAATGTCCCCTGCTCTCCCCAGTGGGAAATGCTTTTGGGTAGGACACTTAACCCTCACTCCCTTCTGTTTTATTATCACATTATTCACCTGAGATGGCTTTTGAGTCATGTGCACTTCATCGGCTTCCTGCATCTGGAGAGTGTCAGGGGAGAATTTCAAACATGAAATATGTCAGGTTTAAAATGCGCCACATCCTCGCGCCTTCAAACCCTCCCACAGCTCATGGCATCTTGCCCTGAAAGGCCTTTTCCCAAGTCTTCCAGGCTGGGGCTCCCTCTGCTCTGGCGCCAGGTTCCAGCAGAGGAAGGGATTGCAAAGCCTGAGAGGACAAGCCACTCAATGGCCAGTGTGTGGATGCTAGAAGCTGACATTTGGGTTCGAGCCCACTCGTGGCTCTGTGCCTTAGTTGCCTCATCTGTAAAATGGAGATAACCACACTGCCAGCCTCACAGGAACACAGTGAGGTGAACCAAGTTAATGTATGTAGGGCACCAGGAACAGAGCCTGGCATGTGCTCAAACCAAATCCACACATGAGTTGCTATTGTCACAAATATTTCTCAAACACCTTCTAGGTGTCAAGCCCTGTGTAATTTACTTTCCATTCATATCCCAGCTGGAGACCCACAGGTCTCACTAGGGGATGGGAGGCAGGAAAAACAGGCAGAGGTCAGGGTAGTACCTGGCCCTGCTCTCCCCAGTGGGAAATGCTTTTGGGTAGGACACACGAAAGAAAGGCCACAGATTCTTGCTCTCAGATTTTGCCAGCGAGAGGTGAGGCCAGCTGGACTTCCTGGGTCAAGCGGGGACCTGGGGAACTTTTCTGTCTTACAAGAGAATTGTAAAATGCAGGAACTTTCCTGTCTTACAAGAGGACTGTAAAATACATCAATTAGCACTTTGTAAAATGCACCAATCAGCAGGATTCTAAAAGTAGCCAGTCACAGGGAGGATTGAAAAAAGGTCACTCTGATAGGACAGAAACAGAACATGGGAGGGGACAATAAGGGAATAAAAGCTGGCCATGCCCCCCCACCCCCCGTCAGCCAGCAGCAGCAATGGCTGGGTCCCCTTCCAGGCTGTGGGACCCTTGTACTTTTGATCTTCACAATAAACTATGCTACTGCTCACTCTTTGGGTCCGTGCCATCTTTAAGAGCTGTGACACTCACTGCGAAAGTCCGCAGCTTCATTCTTTTTTTTTTTTTCTTTTGAGATGAAATCTTGCTCTTGTCACCCAGGCCAGAGTGGTGCAGTGGTGTGATCTTGGCTCATTGGAACCTCCACATCCCGGGTTGAAGCAATTCTCTTGCCTCAGCCTCCTGAGTAGCTGGGGTTACAGGCGCCGGCCACCACGCTTGGCTAATTTTTGTATTTTTAGTAGAGATGGGGTTTCGCCATGTTGGCCAGGCTGATTTTGAACTCCTGGCCTCGTGATCCGCCTCGGCCTCCCAAAGTGCGGGGATTATAGGCGTGAGCCACCCTGCCTGGCCCGCGGCTTCATTCTTGAAGTCAGCGAGACCATGAACCCACCGGCAGGAACCAACTCCAGACTCACCAGAATCACAGGGACTCCTTTTACCGAGGGCTTGAGGTGGGCTGTCACTTGCCCACAGCTACATATGCTGGATCCCAGGCCTCATTTCCTCGTGCTGGGCCTGTTCAGCTGTAAACGCCATCCCAGTGTCTGGTGTCTGCATCTGACCATGCCTCTTCCTGGTTCTTGCTGCCTTTTCCTCTTTCGTTGAAGTCAAGGTCACAGAAAAGTGCTTGACCAGCCCTGCAGGGCCCTGGGTGTCCTCTGACCCTGCCTCTGACCATGACAAACATCATGACCCAGAAATTCTGCTAACTCAGAAACACAGTTGCATGCTTTCTCCTGAGCTTGGGTTAATAATTGCATTTGTATTTCTCTTTCTTTCTCTCGTTCTCTTTTTATTTATTTAGTTATTTATCTGTTGGGTCAGGAATAGCAATATGTCAACCCGAAATGTTTTTAAAAATCACTGAGTTATTATTATAAGCTACAGCACTGTGGAGTGGGAGAGGCTGTTGTGTTGCTCAAACTTGCATTACAGAATAAACTTTCCTATGAAATACGGTGAGCTGTTTTTGGAACTCAAGCAGCTCATGAGAGAGTTGCTTTAGGAGCTGTGTTGTTTGTTCTGATGGCCTCGTTGGAAGGGCACTTCGGTGGGGTTTGGGTCCTGGACACGTAAGAGGCTGTGAGCAGGCAGCTTGGGCTCACTGAGTCTCAGCCTCCCTCTGTCTCCAGGAGAGCAGTGTCCCTGATCGGGGCATGAGGAGACAGTCATTGAGCAATTGTGCTTGAACTAGCTGGACAAACATGGAAGGAAGGGAGTCTTATATGTACAACATGCTCCCATTGTGCATGGTCTCTTCCAAGTACCTTTATCATCATCCTCACAGCTCTGATTTTCTTCATCTAATTAAGACACAAAGGTATCATTTACTTGCAAAATGCACCTAGTTAGCAGATTGAAGAGCTTGAATTCAAACCTAGATTTTCCCAAAAAAACTGTGCCCTCATAAAGAAAGAGCCACTGGTTGGTTGGGGCAGGTGGGAGCGGCAGAGAGAACAAGTTAAGTAAAACATTTTTTTTCTGGATAAGTGAGGGAACAAACCAAGTGTGGTTATGGGACTGGGGGTGGTGCCAGCTTTGGACATCCTTAGCTCCTCTTCCAGAAGGGCCAAGGTTGGGGATTTGGGGGAGAGAGACAGGAGAGGTGATGGGGAAGGAATGAGAATCAGGGCTACTACCTTGCTGTCCCCTGGAACCTGGGTGGTCTGGCAGGGCCAAGAGGAGAAGCAGTCTCCTGCCTGTTCTCCTACCTGATTCCCTGGTCATGAGGCAGATTCCAGGAGAAGCTAGAATCCATATTAGTGGGTGCTGACTTTACAACATCCCAGATCCCAGATCCCCAGCCTTCCATGAGGATCTTACCTCAAAAGACTGTGCGGCTTCCCTGAAGAAGTCAGAGGAATTGGTTTCTTGGCCTTTCATCTCACATCTTGGAGAATCTTTAAGCCCACCTGAAACCGCAGGTAATGGGGAGGGGGCAGAGCACTTTGTGTCCACAAGAGCTCCCAGGAGGCACTTGAAGTGAAACTCTCCATGGATCCATGGACTCCTGTGCTTGCTCCCAGGTGTTCCAGGGAAATCAGAGAGGAGCTAGTTCCCTTTTGAGGTCCAGGCTGTCAGACTCACCCAGGTCTTGGAAATTTTTAAGCAAATCCTGTAGACCTGACTGCAACTATCCCCACAGAAATTGTGCAGGGACAGACATTTGCTCTCATGGATGCCAATATCAGCCTGAACGAAGCTCCCAGCAGTGTCTGGCCTAAGGTCAGTGTCTGTAGCAATACTAAACATCCATGAGTTTAGTATGACTCCTAAGCCTTCAACTCTCCTCTGAATCTTTCTCTTCTGGGTCCCCCAAAACGTCTGAGTTTCCTTGGGATTGTCTGTCTTGAAAGAGGTCTTTGTTCTAAGCTATGAGAATCAATACAATCATAGGACTAAGGTGTGGGAGGATGCTTATCAAGTGTAAATAGCGTGCATATGTGGCCAGGAACCCTAGAGCTAAGGAGTCAGGCTGGACTAAGGGTGAGGTGGGGTCTGCTGGCACTCTGCTCTTGTTGCCCAGAGTTTTGGAGGTTAGTTAGCTTTTGTGGGAATATAGAATCTAGGGAATTAGTCTCACTGACTTTTTATTATAATGAAAGGACCTGAATCAGGGGCTGAATCACTTCCCTGGGAAGATAAGTGAGGCCACTGGACAGAGCCTCAGGTCTTGGATGACAGCAGTGAAGAAGCAGCCCAAAAAGAGGGTCAACTTCTAGTCCTCCCTTTACCCCCACCAGAGCCCTGAACCATGGGACCAGGGGATGAGGGTCCTGGAATATTCAGTGACTCCAGAAGCCAGTTAACCACAGAGAATCAAACGAAAAACCTCAGTCAGCTAATGTGGCTCCACTCCATATCCGCCTTGAGCACAAGGGGCATGGGGAGTGGGGCTGCTAAGTGAAGCAGTGTCACTTCCAGGCCTTGGCAACCTCATTGCAGCTGAAGTCTATGGAAGCTGCAGTGCTGAGGCCAGCAGACAGTCTGCCAAGCTTGAGATGCCTGATGGGCAATAACAAGAAAGGGGAGCTCCAGCCTGGCTTGGTGTTGAGTCTCTGGAAGAAAACCAAACAAATCCAGGGTGGGTTAGCTTTCTCCTGTGGTTGTACTCTCTCTCCTGCAGTCAGGAGAAAGAAAAGAAAGAAAGAAAGAAAAGAAAGGGAGAGAGAGAGAGAAGGAAAGAAAGAGAAAGAAAGAAAGAGAGAGAGAGAGGGAGGGAGGGAGGGAGGGAGGGAGGAAGGAAGGAAGGGAGGGAGGGAGGGAATGAAAGAGAGAGAGAGAAAGAGAAAAAGAAGGGAAGGAAGGAGGGAGAAAAATGAAAGAAAGAGAAAAAAGAAAGAAAAGAAAAGAAAAGAAGAAGAAAGAAAGAGAGAAGAAAAGAGGCAGGAAGTAGGAGGCCCTGACACTTGTGACTGAGCCTGCAGAAGGGTCTGTGATGAGGACCTCAGGAAGTAAAGGCCTCACCTGGACCCTGAAGCTCACTTCCAGGTGTTCTGCTGTGATGCCAGGACTGGACACCAGAGCATCCTCTATGACAAGGGCTCTACTCTCCAGGCCACCTGAAGGTATCAGGGATTCCTGACCCGGAGACAAGCAAACACAGTGGGAGGTGCTGTTGCCTTGTGATATCTGAGGGGCTAATGTGGAGGGGGGCCAGGCTTCTTCCTTATGACACCCAGAGCTCAAGCTGGGGCTCAGAAGGGCCATTCAAAAGGAACTCAATTTCAGTGCAATCTGAGTGCATCAATTGGGGTTTACCAAAGGAAGCAGACCCAGTAAGAGATAGATGATTTGTTGTCAGGCATTGAGCTAACGCCATCCTGGGGGTGGTTTTTTTAAGCAGTCTCTGCAAGGTTATGGTCCCCAGAGCTGATGCTGGAGCTTGAAGTCTATGAGATAGGCCATCGGGAATGGAAGGGCGTGAGCAAGTTGGAATCTGCAAGCAGGAGGGAGAGTGGAGACCGTGCCCATTCTTGTTGCCTCTGACTATGGTGACAAGGGTGTCCTGCAGAAGCAGGGACCCTCCCTCACAGGGTTAAACACATGCACCTGGGCCAAGAGGCAGAGAAGGTGGCCTGGCTGTGGCTTCCTGCCATTGGGGTGAATCACCAGGCCAGCAACAATAGGTATGTGCTGCTATTTCCCCATTGACTTTCCAGTCTCCCAAGACTTTTCTGTGTGACTGACCCTAACCATAAACGGCTGATGGTGAGCACCAGGAAACGTAGTCCTGGCCAGCCAACCTGACATCAGAAGGCCAGCGCAGCAAGAAGGGCCTGTCTCACACTCAGAGCTGTCTTGAGTGGGATGGGCTGTTCTGGGGGAAGGCTGTCCCCTCAGTAGCTCCATCCAAGTGGCAGCTGCACAGTTACCCAATGGGGATGCTGTGCTTTGGCTCTGCAACCATGAGGTGCTTTTGCAGCCTTGGGATTCTATGAGTGGGAGGCGGGAGGATGGGAAGCTGTGCACTTCCATAGGAAGTCACAGGGAACCCCACCCACTGCCTTCTGCACCCACCCTGCAGCAAACCTGGTGCTGTGGTCAGGGAGGGGCTGGTCTGCAGGTGAGACGTGTAGAGCCTGAGGGACATGGTGGGAGGGGGCCTTTCCTTCACCTGGCCTGGAACTCACTGTAAATGTCACTCCTTTGGGCTGACCCACAGTGACATGAAATTGCCCTCATAAATGCTGCCCTGAAGAGGTCTCTGGGTGTGGGACTGAGAGGGGGCTCCAGGAATGGACGGTCAGGGAGAGCAGTTGGTCTCTGCCAGCCCTCACCATAAGGATTGGCCTGGTAGAGTGGATCATTCAGCCCAGGTCCTAGCCCTGATGTGTGGGTGTGACAGCAGCTCTGAGCACCCAGGATGGCAGCCTGAGTGCAGGCCCTGGAATCCAGGCTCGACTCACCACCCCAGTGGGTAGGTCAGCTGGCTCCATCCTCTCCCCTCCCCAGGACCAGCTGACCCTAACTCAGCAGGCTGGGTGCTGGCCAGTCCCAGAGTTTCACTCCTAGGTGGGAGGTACCGAGAAGTCCATTGCTGTTGGAAAAAAGGTCTCAAAAAACCCACAGCAGGGACCCCAGAAAGGGGCTCTACTAGTGAGGACTTCAAGGAAAAATGTGGAAATTACTTAAGCATTTCCCAGAAATTCACATATGGCACTTGGCCACCTCTATGTGCAATAGAAAGATGATCAGCCAACCTGGTTCTGCTACTTCCCCACTTCTGCTGCTTCCCCCTTGCAGGAAGATGGCAGTTCTCTAAACCTCAGTTTCTCCATCTGCCAATCAGGAAAAAAAGGCTAACAGCCAGTACCCCATACACACGACTGACTACATAATGTACTATGCACAGCCTAATGCAAAATCAAAATATGAGCCCTTTGCTCAAAAATTAAGAATTTCAAAAACCACAATAACAGCATGTTACACCAAGCACAGGGCTCTTCTAAACAGAGCACAGTGGGGTTTCACAGCGAATGTCAAGTGTGAGGCAAGCCCTGCTCACACACTCTCTGGTGCCTCTACCGTGTTTCTAAAGCTTGTATATGTATTTATCGTGAGAATGGAGGTATATATCCTGCAGCTTATGCTGTACCGTAGACATGCCGGTGTGGGTGGGAATATATTTAGTCTCTGGAAGAATTTTGATTCAAGATTCCTGGGTGACCAAGGACCCAAGTTGGAGGCACCCTAGTTGGGGCCCTGACTTATGAAACTAAAATCTTATTTAAATAAAATGTCCTTCAAATGCAAGCTATTATTACAAAAGATCGTTTTTAAAAACTGTGAACGTAAGGCCACAGAGTTACTAAATGTCTACGGAATATGCATATCCTGAAAATTTATTTGTGAACTTAATGGGGATTGGCAGACTCTGGCCAGCAGGGCCACGGCCATACTCCCCAGCCTCCACTTGGGGCTGTAAACCAAAAGTAAAATTCAAAGACCTCCCCTACCCTGGCAACCATCTGAATGTACTTCCTTCTTAGCCGAGGCACTCTAAAATTAACTTAGGCCATGCCCGCAAGTGAGGATTGGACATGCCTCATTGTAACCCTCCCCCAATGTTAACATCAACACAGGCCTTAAGCCTAGTAAGAAACCTTTACTGTCTTCTCTCTAAAGCCTGCTACTTGGAGACTTCATCTGCACAAAACCCACGTCTCCACAATCTCTTGCCATAACCCAGACATTTCCTTTCTATTGATGATGACTCTTTCAACCAATCGCCAATCAGAATATGTTGAAATCTATGTACGACCTGGAAATCCCTGCTTCGAGTTGTCCCGCCTTTTCAGATGGAACCAATGTAAATCTTATATGTACTGATTAATGTATTATTTCTCCCTAAAATGTATAACAGCAAGTTGCACCCTGACCACCTTGGGCACATGTCATCAAGACCCCCTTATCCTGTGTCATGGTCACGTCCTTCACCTTGGCAAAATAAACTTTCTTAATGGACTGAGACCTGTCTCAGATATTTGGGGCTCACATGGCCTCCACTCTTGCCCCTGGCCTCATCTAGACCATGCCTTACTCCAGTTCTACCAAACCACAGGGGCTTCCCTGAAGACTGTGTGTTGCCTCCTATCTCTGGACCTATGCACATGCTGTTCGCCTGTTTTAAGTTGTGGAATTTATGAGAGCAAAGTTGTTCATAATATTTCTTTATTATTATTTTAGTGGCTGCAAGATATGCGGTGATATTCCTATTTTATTTCTAATATTGGTGATTTATGTCTTTTTTCCTGTTAGAGGTTTATCAATTTTATTGAATTTTCTCAAAGAATTAGCTTTTTGTTTCATTGATTTTCCTTTGTTGTTGTTTTTTAATTTTCAATATTACTGATTTCTGCTCTTGCCTTCATTTCCTTTCTTCAGCTTGCTATGGGTTTATTTGGATCCTTTTCTCATTCCTTGAGGTAGGAACTTAGATTATTAACTTGAGACCTTTATTTTCCTGATGTAAGGATTTAGTGCTGTAAATTTTCCTTTCAGCACTGCTTTAGCTGTGTCTCATATATTTTAACATACTTTAAAATTTTTCCATTCAGTTCGATGTATTTTTTTAGTTTCTTTTGAGACTTTTTCTTTGATTCAAGGATTATTTAATTTCTAAATGTTTAGAGTTTCCTTTTTTTCTTTCTCTTACTTATTTCTAGTTGATTGCATTGTGATCAGAGAATATCCTCTGGATGACTTAAATTTGTTGAGGGCATTATCTGGGCCAGAGAATAATCTGTCTTAGTGAATTTTCCATGAATACTTATGTTTAAAAAAAAAAGTACATTCTACTGCTATTGGGTAAAGAGTTCTATGTATGCCAACTAGATATTACTAGCTGATTGTGTTCAGATCATCAGTATACTTACTGCTTTTCTATTTAGTAGTTCAGTTGCTAAAAGGAGGGTGTTGCAGTTTTTAATTATAATTGTGAATTTGTCTCTTTATTCTTTCATTTCCATCAATATTTGTTTCATGTATTTTGAGGCTCTGTTGTTTGGTACATGTAGATGTAAGATGTTATATTTTCCTGGATTAATTCTTTTATCATTATTTTATCATAATGTCCTTCTTTGTTTTTAGTAGTTCTCTTTGCTCTAGAGTTTACTTTATCTGATATAGATATAGCCAGTCCTGCCTTTTTTCTGGTTGATGTTTGCAGGGTATACATTTTCCCATTCTTTTACTTTCAACCTACAAAAGCCATTGAATTTGAACAGAATTTCTTATAAACAGCAGATGGTTAGGTCATGCTTTTTATTCCACTCTACAAATCTTTGCTTTCTAATTTGTGTATTAAGACTATTTACATTTCAGGCCATTATATGTTAGAGCTCAAGTCTACCATTTTATTATTTGTTTTTTTCTGTTTCTCTTTTCTTGTCTTCTGATAGGTTACTTGAACATTTTTATGATTCCATCCTGATTTATTTATAGTGCTTTTACGTGCATCTCTTTTATAGTTTTCTTAGTTCAGGATATTGCAATATACTAATATGTGTCTTACTGTCGTCTACTGGTAATATTTTATCACTTTAAATGAAGCATTAAAACCTAACTTTTGGCCGGGCGCGGTGGCTCAAGCCTGTAATCCCAGCACTTTGGGAGGCCGAGACGGGCGGATCACGAGGTCAGGAGATCGAGACCATCCTGGCTAACACGGTGAAACCCCGTCTCTACTAAAATACAAAACTAGCCGGGCGAGGTGGTGGGCGCCTGTAGTCCCAGCTACTCGGGAGGCTGAGGCAGGAGAATGGCGTAAACCCGGGAGGCGGAGCTTGCAGTGAGCTGAGATCTGGCCACTGCACTCCAGGCCGGGCGACAGAGCGAGACTCCACCTCAAAAAAAAAAAAAAAAACCTAACTTTTATTCAATTGCTTTACTTTCTCCCACGTTTAAATATTATTATCTTGAGTACTAGATAGTGTTGTAGCTTTTATTTCAATCATCAAATATAACTGATAAAACTCGTGAGGACAGTCTGTCATATGTAGTCATATTTCTGCTCTTTCTCTTATTCTACCTTTCTGATGCTCCAGTATTCCTTTCTTTATTATTTACTTTCTATTTAAAGAACTTCAGCCATTCTTTACAGGTAAGTCTGTTGATGACAAATTCTTCTAGATTTTTCTTTGGGAATAACTTTATTTCCCTTTCTTTCTGAAGGATAGTTTCTCTGGATATAGAATTACTAGCTGACAGTTCTTTTATTTCTATGCTTGAAAAATGTCATGTCACTTCCTTCTGCCTCCATTATTCCAGAGGAGAATCCCACTGTTACTCAAATTGGTGGTTGCCTTCAGGTCATGTATTGTTTTGTCCTGGCTGCTTTTAACTTTTTTTTCCTTTGGTTTTTCCAATGTTTAATTATGATGTGTCTTGGCATGAATTTCTTTAGGTTTATCAAATATTGAGTTGGATCACCTTCTTGAATATGCTAAATCTGGAAGCTTTTCAGCCATTGTTTCTTCAAATACTCTTTCATTCTATATTTATTTCTTCTTTCTTTCTGGAATTTCAATGATGTAAATTTTATAACATTTATAATTGTCCCACAGGTCTCTGAGTCTCTGTTCATTCCTCTTTTTTTTTAGTCTGTTTTATTTCTGTTCTTCAGATTGAGTAAATTCTTTTGAGCTGTCTTCAGGTTCATTGATTCTACTGTCATCTCCACTGAACTCGTTCAGCACATTTTAAAAATTGTTGTTATTGTATTTCTCAATTCCACAATTTTTAGTTGATTATTTTAAATGATTTCTATTGTTTTGCTGAAATGTTTTATTAGTCCATTTGTTTCAAGAAAATCCATAATTGAAGGTTGAAGCATTTTTAGAGTAGGCGATTTTCAGATAATTCCAACATCTGATTCATTTCAATGTGCAGGGTCAGTTGATTGCCTTTTCTCATTCAAGTTGTAATTTTTCAGATTCTTAGTATGATGGATAATTTCAGCTATATCCTGGAAAATTTGACTATTCTAACACTCTAGATTCTACTTAAATATCTTATTTTAACAGCCAGGGGCCCTGTTTAGGATTAGTCCACAGATCTGTCCTACTTTTGTCAGCTGTGGTTCCAATGACAATGTAATTTCCGAGACCTGTGTGGTGTGATTTTGGTTTGCTTGGTTTATCTCATTTTCCCACTGCTTCCTGATGGTGCTGCCTGAGGGGATGGAAGACATTGAGCCACCTGACAGCACCCAGTGGGGGAAGGAAGTTTCCGGACTGTCTTTTGGCAGAATCTCCCTTGCTTTTGAGAAGATAGAGAAGGCTTTCTGGTTGGCCACTTGCAAAAGGATCTCCTTGCCTATGCTGCTTTGCTACTGGGTGTCTGTCATGTGGGAGAGGAGCCTTGGGCTTAAGGAGACAAAGAGACTTCCTGAGTTGGGAGCATGGAGTTGCAGGGCCTCTACCCCAGCATTGCCTTCTGTGGTCTCTTGGGAGAGGAGAGTCTCACAGGCAGCAGGGAAGAAGAGTGCTTTCCCTGCCTACCTATTGTCGGTGGGGCTCCTGATTGATCCCATATGAAGTGCCACTGGGCTCACCTGCTGTGGCCATCAGAAGGACTCCCATTCAATCTGGGGACCTTCCTACCTGGGCTGCCTTCTGTTGCTGAGCTGGGATTTCAGAAATACTATGCCTGAATCTCCTTCTTCTTCTTTTGGGTGACAGGAAATTGCAAGACACCCTGACTCTATGTTGTCCCTCCAACCCTTAGGTTTCTAATCAGTTTACCTTCCTCTTCCCACCTTTCAGAGTTCTCTTCATTATTTTCAGGGTTTACTGTTGTACTTGGTGGGGAGGAGTAGGGAAAAACAGGTATATTTCATCTTGTCCAGGCCAGAGTTTTCTTTCTGCTATAGATTTCTAGTTTTCTTTCTGTTATAGATTTCTAGCTTAATTTTCTCGTAATAACAGAACTTTCATAAAGCAAAGATTTTATGGATTCAGTATGATGGCATCAGGTCCATAAGTAGACTTCCTTATTGATAGAAAAAAGGAAACACCAGTGACAACATAGAGATGTGTGACCTCCTGACTATTGTAGCAGTGGCAGAAGGAAGGCAGACAGAAGATGGTTATCATGGTGATATGAAAGATGGGAGCATTTATGAGAATGTAAGGGCATTTTTACTTAAGAAATTACTCTAATGAGGAGGAAAGACAGTGATTTTTTGTGGTGTCTGAAATGATGCTACCTAATAGGTATGGCCAACTAGAGGCAAAGAAGCATTGGCTTTGGAATCTTAAAACTACCCTCAAATTTTTCTTCCTATTCTGCTATCTGAGAGCTTATGAAAACATGCATAAACCTGTTAAAACAGGAATTTGAGTCAGCTTTTAGCCTTGACATATAATCTACAAATGTCATAGCTGTTGCATACTTTTCTCTATAAACGAACCTCTTTCTATAACCTTGTATTAACAGTGTTTGTAAACTAGAAGGTGTGAGACTGGCAAAACAAGGCTTATCTACCCCAAATAACAGATATTCTCAGGAGTGCCAGTCAGGGACATGTCCATGAAATTCATGTTCTTATAACCAGGAAGTGGGGGCTTTGTGGATAGGTACTACTAAAATAATTAAGCCAAAGCTAACATTTAAGGTTCGTTTTCCAAACACCCTCAAATCTTTTCATTTCTCACTGTGTGGTTTGCAGTTTACTCTGGCTCTTTTTGGTGGAAAAATTTGCTCACTAACTTATAACCTCACATCTCACATATTAATAGGTTTGGCCTTTCAGTGATCCTTCTGTCATACATGCAATGTAAAATTTAAAGACAATTACAGATGGTAGAAAGAGCTTCTTGAACTAATACATAAATGAATTAAAATTTGTATGGAATTATAATCATTAGTTAATTTAAGAACGTTCCAAGAGTAATAAGAAGCCAAAGAAAGCACATAGTCTTGATTTTCTGACAAAAGTTTAAACTTTTTACATTTGACGCATCTTTGTACGTTGGCTAAAATGTAACTTCATGGCCCTAAAAGTAAAATCTTTGCTAGAAAAGATGGAGTTGAACATAGGCTGACTGAGCTTATTAGTTATGAGAGTTTTAAGAAGAAAGCATGACCACATGTCTAAGAGACAAATGGCCATTTTAAAGGCATGATGGTTCTTGGCAAAAGCACATGTGACTATTAGGTGTTGCCAAATGAAAGTGTGGCTGAAATGGCCCAAGCTGGTTTGGTGAAACTTGCAAAGAGACCGTGTAGCCATTAGGGTCATTCACAAATCTTCCAACTTTACACGCACCCCTCCCCCAAGTGTATTCTAAAATTTGCTTCCCTGTTCCCTTAAAGTTATGTGCCGCTAAATCCAGCTTGGCCAGTGAAATGTGCAAAACCCCTTAAGATCCAGCAAAAGAGTGCATTATTCCTTTCCCTGTCTCACTGATAACAAAAGTACATATAGAGACACCTCCTGGTAACCTGGCATCCCTGAGAAATTGCAGTGAGCAAAACTCCCTTTCTTTGCTGGGCATGGTGGCTCATGCCTGTAATCCCAGCACTTTGGGAGGCTGAGGCAGGAGGATCCCTTGAGCCCAGGAGTTTAAGACCAGCCTGGGTGACATAGGGAGACCTTGTCTCTAAATAAAATAAATAAATAAATAACTCCCTTCCCTAAATTTGACATGTAACATGAGTGAGAAGCAAACTTGCATGTTGTCTTAATCTGTTTGGGCTGCTACAATAGAATACCATCAACTTGGTAGTTTATAAACAACATAAACTTATCTCTCACAGTTCTGGAGGCTGGGAAATCCAAGATCAAAATGCTGGCAGATTCAATATCTGGTGGGAGCCCATTTTCTGGTTCATAAATGTCCATCTTCTTGCTATAGCCTGACATGACAAAAAAGAAGAGGGAGCTTTCTGGTGTCTCTCTTATAGACTCTCTGCTCTTATGACACAATCACCTCCCAAAGGCCTTATATCTTAATACCATCACCTTGGGGTTTAGGATTTCAATATTAGAATTTTGGAGGAACACAAACATATAGACCATAGCATTCTGTCCCCTAGCCCCCTGAAGTTCATGTCCTTCTTGCATAAAAAATATATTCATTTTATCCTAACAGGCCCAAAAATCTTTACTTGTTGCAGTATCAACTCGAAAGTCTAAAGTCCAAGGTCTCATCTAAATACCATCTAAGTCAGTTATGGGTGATCCTTAAGATACAATTCATTCTGAGACAAATTGCTCTCCAGCTGTGAACCCGCAAAAATCAAACATGCTATGTGATTTCAAAATATCATGATGAGAGAGGCATAGGATAGACGTTGCATTTCCAAAAGGGGAGATAAGAAAGAAGAAAAGAGTGACAGCCCAAAACCCAAATAGACAAATGCCTTTTAATCTTAAGTCTTCAGAATCATCATCTTTGGCTTGGTGCTCTGTCCTCCAGGCCTACTGGGGCAGAGGTCCTACCTTCCAGACTTACTGGGCGGGGCTCTGTATTCAGGACTCACTAGGATGGGTTCCTGCCTCTGCGGCTCTTCCAAATAGGAGTCAAGCTCCCAGTTTTCTAGGCAGCTCCACCTCAGTGGCAGCTCTGTGCCTGAGCCCTATTCCTGTGGGAGTCCTCTGCCTAGGCCCTACAGCTCTCCAGTGTTGCGGTTCCAAGCTCTTGGCTCTGCCAGCAGACCCTCTTCTTTGAAGTCTAGGTGAAGATATCCATGCCCCCTGGCTCTACTGGGCACAGCCCACACCAAACTAGGGCTCACCAAAGCTACACCTGGGGTAGCCAAGAAGTGCAGTTCCAGAGTGTTAGGAGTACATGCGCAGTGGAGCCTGCCATGTGAGGCAGTGCTGGGTAGGACACTGAGGTCCTGTGGGTGCCAGTGGCCTCTCATTTGCATATTTTCATTGTCTTTAACAATAGCTCCTGTCTTCTGTTGAGACAGCTGACTAATCTCCTTCCTTAGCAGTCATTTGACCCCATCCTTAGTGTTCTCTTCTGACCATGCTTTCTCATTTTTACAATACGGGTTGGCTGAGAATTTTCCAAATCTTTGAATTCTGCTTCCCTTTTGATGAACAATTTTGTCTTTAAATTATTTTCCTCTTCTTGCATTTTACTATAACCTTTCAAGAGAAACCAGGCTGATCCTCAAGCACTTTGCTTAGACATTTCCTCAGCCAAATATCCAGTTCCATTGTTCACAAGTTTACTCTCCACAGAACACTAAGATATGAACACAATTCAGCAAAGTCCTTTGCCACTTTATGATATGTTCCTCTTCTCTGTCTGAGACCTCTTCAGATGGCTTTTATCATCCATATTTCTATGAACATTTTGTTTAGGATTATTTACATATTCTCTAAGAAGACTAAAGCTTTCTTTATAGTTCTCCTTTCTTTCGGAGCCCTCACCAGGATCATCTTTAAAAGTTCATTCACAGCAATTAATAAAACTTTCTGGGATGATGGAAATGCTCTATATCTGGATTTAGGTCGTTGGTTATGCAGGTTTGTCAGTACTCCTCATTTATATGCTTAAGATGTGTATATTTCACTAATACAATTTTAAAATATTTTTAGTAGGATAATTTGTCTTGTTAGATATCATGAATCATGATATCCGGCTGAAGGCTTTTTTCTAGCATTCACTTCAAAACTCTTCCAGCCTCTACCCATTACCCAGTTCCAAAATCCCTTCCACATTTTTAAGTATTTGTTACAGCAGCACCCCAACTTTCAGTAACAATTTTCTGTTTTAGTCTATTTGAGCTGCTAAAACAAAATACCATAAACTGGACTTATAAACAACAAACGCTTATTTCTTGCATTTCTGGAGGCTAAGAAGGCCAGATCAAGGTGCCAGCATATTCGGTGTCGGGCAAGGGCCTGCCTCCTAGTTCATAGACAGCTATCTTCTCGCTATAACCTCACATGGTGGAAAGGGGGAGTGAGTTCTGTGGGGCCTCTTTTGTAAGGGCACAGATGCCATTCATGAGGGTCCTGCCATCTTGACTTGGTCACCTCCCAAAAACCCAACCTCCTAATACTATCATCTTGTTAGGCTTTCAATATATGAATTTGAGGGAGGCACAAATATTCAGTGCATAGCAGTTGTGTTAAATCTCCTAGATTTGGGATTGTTTGTTACTGAAATGTAACCTAGACCACATTGACTGATATAAAGTTTATTCAACAGTCTTGGTGAAGAAAACTGTTATCTGCTGAGTACCAAGAAAAAAATTCAGTGTCTCAGAAAATTAGTAGTTAATTAAGCCCTATCTTCAATAATTTATTTACTGCTTCAAATTTGTAATAATTCAAACATTTAGTCCCTTTAAATGTTTGAGAACTTGTAATAGGTCTAATACTGTAGGTCTAATAGGTCTAATATATTCAAGTAGGAAACCGGCAAGTAACATCCACAGCCATTAGTTCTCCCACATCCAAGAGTCAGTTGGTCACCCATGCTTGAGGAGGCTAATGATCCCCCAGCTGTTGGTAGGGACAAAATAAAACCCCCCAGGACAGGGAGTGAACACCAAGTGATAGCATTCAGACAGAGATTTGTCATTGGTGCGGACTTTCAGGCCCCACCTGAGTCCCAGAATCTTAAATTTCCTCTTCCCAATCTCCAGTACCACTTGACTATTAAACAGAGCATTATTCTATGCTCACAAAGCATGTGCAAGTTTAAAGCACTTAGAAAAATTCCTGGTATGGGGAGAGCATGCTACGGTTATCTCTCGGCATCAGCATTATTATTATTATTATTATTATTATTATTATTGTTATTGCCTCCGTTTTTAGATGAAAAAACTGGAACTTAGAGTGATTAATTGGTCCAAAGTCCTGAGATTATAAGTGACTGAGCTAGGATTTGAATGAAGGTTCAAACTAAATGTTCTTTACACAGCATCAGCTACCTCTTCAGTAGTTTATGCTTGAGCTGGAAAGTGACTTCTCCCAAAAACAAATGTCAAGGAGGCAAAACTGAAAGGCAGGTAGAAATGGCTATACAAAAAATAAATTATTGAGACCTTAAACTAAAGATTGGTCCAGATTTATGCTTCTGGTCATCACAGAGGAACAGGCTCCAGACTTGTCCTTCTGCGGAAAATAACTATAAAACTGGATGAATTTTCAAGTATTAAATAAAGAAAACACAGGCTTGTGATTTTGAAGAGAAAAGAATCACATGAAGTGAGCTTCAGTTTCACTCAGGTTTTCTGCCTGGAGGCAGCTTCAAGCTGCCATGCAGGGAAATGGAAGCAAAGCTCAAGCAGAGGATGATGAACTGAGTGAGGAGGCAAAAATCCCAAGTATAGGAGACATAAGCTGCTGAAGTGGCCAGAATCTGTGAGATAGAGTACTGGAGAAAAGGGGTCTTCAAGAGATCCCCAGAAGTCTCCACAGGTTTTCTGCAGGTCTTTTGTGAGGGATGGACTACAAATGGCCAAGGTGAGACGTCCTAAGGCCTGGACGCGATCGTGTGCTTAGGGGCTGAAAGCTTGATACAGATACCAAAGGTGTGTAATGCTAGGAGACGCCTGAGTTCCTGCTGAGTGGGACAGCAGGAATAGCTGACTGCATCAGAGATTCACTGGCACCCCAGAAAAGCCATGTCTAGAAGCAAGGACCGCCCTAGAGTAAACGACTTGCCCTAGGGCTAAGTTAAGATGCCAGGTTAAAAATCTAAACAAGCAAGCAACAAACAAATAAACAAACTACACTTGCACTCTTCCTAAGAGAGTCAGAAGCCAAGTCTGACAGACAGAAAATGATCTGGTGGCAATTGAATTGCCTGCCAAACAAAACTCAGTGCCCTATGAGGAAAATGACACAATTTGGATACCCTATAATATGTCAGCTAAAGTGTTTAATATTCAGTAAAAAAAAAAAAAAGTAGACATGTGAAGAAGCTAGAAAATATGACCTTTTATCAAAGAAGCAGAAAAATGTGACCCATAATAGAGACAAATAAGGAGTCACTAGAAACTGAACTCAAGGTGGTTCAGATGTTGAATAACAGGCAAAGTTGTTAAAGTAGCTGTGATAAATACGTTAAAGCCCTTAAAAATGCGGTCATACTGAAACAAATGTGAGTTCTAAAAATGAAAAGAAAAATGTTGATATTGATAAATTCACTGATAGGAATAACAGCTCACAAAAGGCTGCTGAAGAATGAGTTAGTGACTGTGATGCAGATGAATTGACATTTTCAAATCCAAAGAGAAAAAAATCTGAAAAATAAGAGCAGCTCTTCTGTCACCTGTGGGATCATACCAACCAGTTTAACATAGGTATAATTAGAATCCCAGAAAAATAGAACAGAGAATGTGGCAGAAAAATATATTTGAAGAAATAATACCTCTATTTTTCCAAATTTAGTGAAAAGCAAACATACAGCTTTAAGAAGCTAAGCAAGCCACAGGCAAGATATATACAAAGAAATCCACATGTAGTCATGTCATAGTCAAAATGCAAAAAACGAAAGATAATGTGAAAATCTTGAAAGCAATTAAAGAAAAAAGCCATGTTACATCGAGAGAAAAAATGTTTCAAATTAGGGCTAAATTTAGTCTTGTAAATTATGGAAACCAGAAGACAATGAAACACCTTTTAAATTCTGGTGGAAAAAAGAAGTGTCAATCCACAATCCTATAGCCAATAGAGCTATTTTTTAAATGAAGGATAATTACAGATAAATGAAAACTGGTAGAATGTGTAATCAGTAGAGTTGTCTTATAAGAATTGCTAAAAAAAAATATTCTTCAGGCTGAAGGGAAATTACACCAGATAGACACTTGTATTTGGGAGTGGAAAGTAGCAAAAATGGTATATATGTGGGTAAATATAAAAGAATAATGTATTCTTCAGTATATATGCAGACCGTACCAGAATGGAAAATAAAACATACCTAGCTATATGTTGATTACGAGAGATGGACTTGAAATATAAAGGCACCAGAGAGTCTGAAAATAAAAAGAGGAAGAAAGATTCATCATGAAAACAGGAAACATAAGAAAGCAGGTATGTGCATATTAAAACCAGAAAAAGGAGACTTCAAGCAGAAAGTGTTTTCAGAGATGCAGAGGTCTAATTTTATAATAATAAAAGGATCAACTCATTAATAAGGCGTAACAATTCCAAAATAATATGCATCTTATAATTGTTCAAAATATATAAATTAAAAATTGACAAATAGAGAAATAAAAAACTGTACAATTTTAGTTGGAGATTTTAACACCCCTTTTTAAATAATTTATAAGACTACATATACATACATGTCCCCCCAAAAATCCTAGCATGATATAGAAGGTTCAAGCTAAATTAACAACCAACTTGGCGTAACTGATATTACAGAATACTATACCAAAAAACTGCAGCACATACATTGCTTTAAAGTGCATTTGGAATATTCACAAGACAGATCATATCTGTCTATAAATGCCTATAAAATGCCTCAATAAACTTAAAAGGATTAAAATGTAACAAAGTATATTTTCTGACGACAGTGACATCAGAAATCAATAACAATAAATATAAAAATCTCAAATATATGAAAATCAAGAGGTATACTTCAAAATAATCTATCTCTGGGGAAGAATTTAAAGTTAGAATTTAGAAAATATTTTTAACCAAATGATACTTTAAAATACAACATATCAAAATTTGTAGAATGCAATTAAGCAATGCTTAGTGAGTAATTTATAACTTTAAATGCTAATATTAGAAAGAAGGAAGAATTAAAAATCAATGATCTAAGTTTTCACCTAAAGAAGCTCAAAAAAGGAGAAGAGGTAAATAAAAGGAAATCTTGAATGAGCACTTTTGAAAAGAAGTTGAAAATGGTTATAGCCACTTTGGAATCCATTTTGAAGTTTCTTCTAAGATTAACTAACGGTGGCTGAGCAATTGGACTCGTGGGTATTTACCTAAAAAAATGAAAAAATAGGTTCATAGGAAGACTTGGAAAAGAATGTTCATAGCACCTTTTTTCAACTTTATTCAGAAAAGCATAATACTAAAAATAATCCATATGTTTACCAACAGGAAAATGGATGAATTGTCCTATATTCATAAAATGAACTACTGAACCATATGACAACATGAATGAATCTTACAGACATACTGTTAAACAAATAAAACCAGGTATGACAGAATATATACTGTATTATTTCATTTTTCCGAAGTTCAAAGACAAAACTAATCCATGGTAATCATATTAGTTAGTTATTGTCACATAACAAATTATGCCCAAACTATTTGGCTTAAAATAGCAAATGTATTATCTCAAAGTTTTTGAGTCAGGAGTCGGGGCACAGTTTAGCTGGATGCTTTGGATTCAGATCTCCAGCAAGGCTACTTCAAGGCACTGGGGGAGCTGTGGTCATCTCAAGCCTTCCTTGGGGGACCATGTGCTCCCAAGCTTACTCACATAGCTGTTGACTGGAGACATCAGTTCTTTGCCATGTGGTGCTCTTCTTATGGGTCTCTCCCATGGCAGTTGGCTTCCACTAGAGCTGGAGCTCCAGAAGAGAGTGCAAGAAATGATGAGAAAGACAGAAGTCACAGTGTCTTTGTAACCTAACCTCAGGAGGGATAGCAAGTTACTTGGCACTGCACACACTCTGGTGGAGGGTATTGCACTAGGGTATGAATGCCAAGACAAGGATCACTAAGGCCATCTTAGCAGCTGCCCACCATGGTGACAGAAATCAGAACAGCAGTTACTTATACATAATGGGAATTGACTGGAAGGGGAACAAGTAAACCTTCTGGGATGATGAAAATGCTCTCTATCTGGATTTAGGTTGTTGGTTATGCAGGTATATATGTTTGTCAAGACTCCTCAGTTTATACACTTAAGATCTGTATATTTCACTGCATATAATTTTAAAATATTTTTAAAAGGATAATTTGTCATTTTAGATATCATGAGAGTGAATGCAGACCCTTCTACAGCAGACCAAACAGAGGTAACCACAGAAAACACACTCATTTATCATGCTACACTGCAAGTATATAAACTTAATAAAGTCAAAGGAACACAAATGTTGCATTTTTACAAGGCTCTATTTACTCTCCTCTGGGAAGGGTGTTCAGGATTTTCAGCCAAACCTCTAAGACTTGGTTGGGGATCTGAGGACAACCAACCACAGTTTATTCTTTTAAAGTCTCTGTCTAGTTCCCAAAAAGGGAAGAGACAGGCAGCCTTCTTCAGGACTCAGATCCCTCCAAAAAGATGAGAAATGGAGCTAAGATCAGGGTTGGGGCTGAGGACAATTGACCATAATCAATTCCCTGTCTCAGGATGCAGTACTTCTAACAGGGCTCACATGGATTTTTGGACAACAAGTACCTCATAGAAAAGAGTATTTTGACAAATCAAGTATAAGTGACTCAGAAACAGGCAGCTCACATTTCTCTTAAAACAGACCAGGATTTTAAAACTAAGAACAATCTTGCTTGACCAAGTACCTCTGAAGTTTTCCAGATCTGAAACATGTAGAAAAGCAGTTTTACCTACTTTCAAAACCCAAAGTGCATGCAGATTGTCATCTTTTGGAAGTGGATCCACTGGAGGTGAACCATTTTGCTATTTATCCCTTTACCATTTGGATGGTGACAGCAGCTAGTTCTCTTATGATGGGCAAATTATTTTCCTTTCAGTTGCTGACAGTTACTCACATGCTGAACTCCATGCTAGGCACAGGGGAAGCTGACTGGTGGCTCTCTCACTGCACAGGACAGGCTTAGCCAAAGGAGAGGGTTTGAACCCTCCTCCCAAAGATCTGGTTGGCTGAACATGCAGTCAGTTCCCATGGTAGCCTTGAGATCTTTTCTTTGGTGATGGGGTTTTAGCAGGAGAGGCTTCAAGCACTGGCCTCCAGTAACCAATGACCCTCGGAATTTGCAGTGCCAAGATCAAATATTTCCAGGATTACCGAACCCATGAGGCCAAAAATCAGAGAGGAAATGTGCAAAGGCTATATGTGTATATTTACTAACTCTTCATCTGGTCTCCATCTTCTTCCTCTGAAGCAGTGGGGGAGGCTGCCCAACAATGATGTAAACTCGAAGTGAAGCATGGTTTTAGAAAATCGCATCCAATAACAGTATAACACAACCTTGGACTGTTTCAAATCCAGAGAGTTCTAAGTGAAGGAGAGCGGCCTCTGTCAATCTCTGTAGTGTAGGATGAACTGCAAGAATCACAGATAGGTCTGCCTGTACACATGCAGAGCCCAGTCTCTGGCATTCGCTGAGGACTCAGCCAGTCCAGGCATTATAGCAGACATGGGACAATCTGGAGGCAGTCTGGCCCCAGCCAGTCTCTTCTCACCAACCCCTCTCCCCATAAACATCCACACACACAGAAAAATGTGAGGAATCCATTTTCATTTGATTTGAGAAATACTTTCAATGCCAATCTTCAAGGATCCAGCTGGGGTACAGCAGTGTAGCAGGAAAATGTATGAGCTTTGGGCCATTCTTCACTGAATTTCCTTAAGCAAGTGATTTACATTCTCTGAGCCTCAGATAGTGGTACCTGCAAGAGGTGAAAGACAATAGAAAATAAATATCAAGATTGGAAATGGGCCAGCATCAGGGCCGCCTTCTTGCACACTTCTAAGGTGCTATCTTAACATCATATTTCATGTAAATGGTGCCCCTGGAGTCATACAGCTTGGTGCTTCTGACTGCCACTCACAGGTTCAGGGACCGAGACTGGCAGTTCCCAAGGGGAAAGATCCCTGAGTCCTTTTACAAGACTTTGTTCTGAGATGTAGACCACAGGAAGCCTGGCCGAATCTGGAAAGCCATCATACAATAACAAGATAATTTACAAAGAAAATATTTAAAGTAACAACCACAAAAATAAAACCCAAAGCAAGATGGGCTCAAAAGCCAAAAGTTGAAACAAACAAAAATGTGTAATACTATGAATGACTATTAAAAAATCCAGTAAATGGAATAATTCATTTCCAGAAAAAATGATAGTAATAAAGTAATCTTAAAAGGACTTTAAAATTGGTCATCTTAAAATTCCTAAAGAGACAAACAAAGTAATGTATTCATAAAATAAGAATAGGAGATTGTGAATCAAATATTAGAGATTATGAACTACAACAGGAGCACACAAAAACAGAAATCTAGAAGTGAAAAGTGTACTCATTTGAAAATAAAAACAAATGATGACAGAAGAGATAAACAGGAGACTGAACAGAGTCAAGAAGTGATGACTTACAAAATGAAATCTCTTATAACCTAGTTAGTAAAGACAGCAAAAACAAAAAAGACATTATCTTTTTTCTATTCCCAAATCCCCTGTTTCCCTCCACCAGCCTCATATATCCTACAACTCTTTCCCCTCAGAAATGAATCACTGAACACGAAGTTCAGGTTGCAGGAGGAAGATTTTGGCAGAACTGCTCTTGCCAGCTGCCATCTTCCTACCTGCTAGAGTTTCTACGATCGGTCTCTAGATGAGCCAGTCTCTAGCCAGCTTGGCCATTTTATTCTAGTATCCTCACCAAAGGTTTATCCAGTCCCTGCTGGAACATTCCAGTGATAGGTGACCATTTAGTGCCTCTACCTAGTAGGGGAAAGAATTTCCCCAACATAGAAGCACACTCCATCTACAACCCAATTCTACTTAATTTCTATTAGAAAATCTCTTGTTACTAAAGTTAGGAAAAAATTGAATTCAGTTCATTGTGATCCCCTCTTTCCTCCCCAGGGATGTGAGTATGTTCTAGAGGGGACTTAGGTAGAGAAAGCACCTAGCTCTTGAGTCCTCTGTCCACTCAGTTGTCTGCCAAGATGAGCACAGTGTCATCTGGTCCTTGACCTTGGATCCCAGGGTCTCTACTTGAGGCCCCTTGTCCCTGCAGCTGTGGTTCCGGCAGATCCCGAGCTGGCACCAGCCCACCTATGCCGTTCCTGGGCTGGTGGTGGGGTGGTCACAGGAGTCTGCCTGTGTCTTTGAGGGTTGTGCTGGGGCACTGGAAGCCTGGTGAGACTCTCAGTGGTGAGGCTGTCAAACAGTCAGTGACTCCTGAGGGCCTCCCTGCCTCCTGGAGGCTCCACCACAGCCTGCAGGAGAAGTGGGGCATCTCCTCTTTCCTCATGTAATCTCATCTCTCTTCCACACTTGCCCCCTCCAACACCCACCTCACCACCCCAAGTTTTTTCCAGCCTCTGGAAGAAGTTCCTCCCTTCTTAATGGTGATGATCCTTCTCTCAGAGGTACAGGATATTGTTTCATAACAAACTCATGTTTTTGGAAACACAAAAATCAGGGAAGGCCATTTCCCCATCACTTCCCAAAATGGAAGCTGAGAAGGAAAGGGGAAATGCTAGAGAAAGTAGACAGTAATGGTGTAAAATGCAAATATTTACTCCACTACCTTTACATCAAACTGAATGCCCCTCTCTCTAGCTCCCTCCCAGGGATGTTAGCTCCTGGCTGGGACTCAGGGCGCATGGCCTCCAGAGTCTTCTCTTCTCTGAGGGGAGCATCCCCAGCTCCTTCAACCATGTGACAGCTCTGTGGTTCTCCACCAGGTTGGAAAATCTTTCTGAAAAAGTTGAATGACCTTGGAAAATTTCCTTCACCTTTCTTTGCCCTGATAACTTTCTCTGTACAATGGGGCTAAGAATAGGCCAGTCCTCCTGGGCTGCTGCAGCTCTGTAATTGGTATTGTGTGGGGCTGGGAGGCTAAGGCTGGCTTCTCTCCTCAGCTCTGCCCCTGCCACATCCCCATAAGCGACATGGATTAGCTCACTCAACCTTTGCAAAAAGCCTTAAAGGTTAGGCTATTATGATGCTCTCCATTTCACAGAAGGGAACGGGCACAAGAATAAGATAGGTAACTTGCTGAAGAGAAGTGAAGCTGTGACATTCAAATGCAGCAGTCGGCTCCTAAGCCAAACACTGTTCTATTCACTTTCTCAAAGCGTGGTGCCATGGCCTCAAACCCTTAAATTGTTCTCTATGTTTCATCAGCCTTTTCCATTTCTAAGCTTGTCAGCTTCTATATTCTCTCTTTTTTTTCTGTTAAAAATATTTTCCATAGCTCACTGATTTGGTGAATTTATTTTTTAAGGAATTAATCCATATCATGTAGCCTGTTGTTTCTCTTTCCAGTTTATTTCTCTATGCTGTTTGTATTTCTTTCCTCCGCTCATGTTCTCTGAGCCAGCATCTTTCTTTATTAACTGTTTAGATCATTAAAGCTCACTTAGCATTTTTAACAAAATTGCCATTTAAAGAATTACTTTCACTCTGAGAATGGTTTGGCCTGAGTCCATAGACTATCTGTGTTTTAATTGTTTTCTTAAATGTTCCTAACTTTCTTTGAATTTCATCCTTGCCTGGTTGGTACTTGGGAGACTACTTTTAGATTTTGTGTGGTTAGGCACTTTTTTTTTTTTTTAAGATGGGAGTTTCACTCTTGTTGCCCAGGCTGGAATGCAATGGTGCGATCTCAGCACACCACAACCTCCACCTCCTGGGTTCAAGCTATTCTCCTGCCTCAGCCTCCCAAGCAGCTAGGATTACAGGCGGTGCTACCACCCTTGGCTAATTTTGTATTTTTAGTTGCGGTGGGGTTTCTCCATGTTGGTCAGGCTGGTCTTGAACTCCTGACCTCAGGTGATCTGCCTACCTCTGCCTCCCAAAGTGCTGGGATTACAGGCGTGAGCCACTACACCCAGCCATGGTTAGGTACTTTTATATCTTGCTTCTTCTGGTTATTTCTAATTTATTGTCTGAGGCACAGAATGTAGTGCATATAATGAAGGGACTTTTTGATGTTTCTATTCTTTTCTTTTCTTTTTTGCATGCTCTGAGAACTCCTTGGCTGCCCAGAAGGTTCCACTGAGCACACTTAATCCCTTGCAGAGTCTTGCTTAGACATCGATGGCCTTAACCACGGTGGTTGGTAAAGATCCTATTCCCCCTGGGTTTCTCCCAATTGCATTGAGGTCACTGATGAAGCGGGTAGGACAAACCCAGACATGAAGAGCTGGTAGCAGTTGGGGAGTTAGGGCTGGACACAGAAAGGCGGTCATAAAAAACAGCCAGGGCACCCACCCATGGGGAGGATGAGGCCACATGCAGTGGCCGTAGACACAGCAACCTGGATCCCTCTGTGGTCTGTGGGGAAGCACCTGGGTCAACTGTGATATGGGCAACAAGTAAGTAGATTCTAGGTGAGTCAAATGTCAAAGACTGATGGGGACCCAGCTTACATGAGCTTCACATCAAGCAGGTGGGCATGCTTTGAATTAGTGGAGATGAACAAGGGCACAGAGAATTTGGCCTTTAGCCAATTGCATGTTTTCTCATTTATTTAATGAGACAAATTGTATTTATGTATCTATTTATTCAGCTAATATCTGTAGAAGGTCTACTGTGCACCTTTCTGGTCTCTGCTAAAACACTGCCTTCATTCCACTGGGAAGTAGACCACGTAAGTCTCAGGACCTTCTGCGGTTTCACTCACTCCTCCAACAATGAAATATCTTTTCTATATTTTGATTTCTGATTTCTAAGTTTTGGGGTGCTTCAGTGGCATAGTAGAAAAAAGGTAGGGCCCACCTTTATTCTGTGTATTACCCTGTGCAAATCATCAGACTTCCTGGATCCTGTTTTTCCATCTGTGAACAAGGAGTGAGGGGCTGCTTTTTAGGGCAATCATAGACACTAAACTGGAGAAGCCTAAAGAGCGAGCAGACTGTGAAGCACCCACAACCACCGGCGACAGCGGTGGTGGGAGGAGGTGAGGTGGCGGTTAAAGCAGTGAAGCCCCTCGTTAGACTTAACCATGCTGCAGCAGGTAGCACAAAGTCTGAAATCCATGCTGCTTCCCCCAAGTATGCCTTTCCTGCAAGGATTTCACATACAAGTAAAAGGCGTGGTCCTTCTCCTGTTGGCTCTGATATCCTTTCCAAATAGTCAAGCCTTTAAGTAACAGCCACACTCAAGCAAGAAGAAACACTGAACAAGGGAATGCCTAGCCTCCCTCAGCCTGTCTTTTCTTCTCCTCATTCACACACCAGTCTAGATTTGAGACTGGGGCATTTAAAAGGCCCCAACCCCTCACATGGGCTGAGTTTAGGTTACATCCACTGCTGGTTCACTTCCAGTGATTTCTGCCTTGCTCCTAGGGTCAATTCCCAACCCAGCTCTGCTCCCCTGGAGCTAGAGCTACTTATGCTCAAGAGAGTAATCCCCACTCATGCCCCAAGACTGGAGGCCTAACCCTAAACCTGCCTTGGAGTCTATAGCCAGCCTGGCACTGGCCAATTTTCTGGAAGTCTGAATGTCCCCATACCTGCCATCCTGTGTGTAACCGCCATGCCCCAGGAAGACTCTCTCATGGTTTGGGTGCAGGACTGCCCCCTGTGGTCTGTCTTGTGCTACCCATGCCAAAGGTCTCATGCCACCTGGATACGTTGTTTATTTCACCTGTTAGCCCAGATTCCTTCCCTGACTCCAATCCCCTCCTTGTCTCCCCATCAATGTTTGGCAGGTTGAATTACAGATCTAGGACATTTCTACCTTAGCCCGTTCCTCCATGCCCAACCAGTGAAGGAATTTTCTCCACCTATGTTTCAAGGGGAGCCTGGCAGTAGCCATTAGACAAATCCTTGAGAATTCCAAACACGATAGCTCAAACAGCAAATGCCATAGCTGATTTACAGATGAAGAAATGGTTTACAGCAGTCTAACGGCTAAACTAGGAAATTCTAGGGCCACACTAGAAAGGAAGAGGCAAAGAAGGAGTGGGCTTCCTTACATGAGTTTTGTTGTTGTTGTTGTTGTTAGAAAATGAAAGTGAAAGGTCATTGGACATACCTTCATTCTTTCTTTTGACAACCATGTAACTGACCACTAACCATATTTCAGGTTCTGTGGTGGATTCAACAGGGAATAATATGAACAAGGCCCTGCAGAGCTTTTTGGAGTCATATATCAGCAGGTTTCATCCAAAAAGGAAGACCAGAAAGAAGAGGTGATTCACCTGTGGGACTAAAACCAAAGCCAAGCCTGAAGCCAATCACTCAGAGAGACCAAGTCACAAACCAACAACTCTGAATCAACTCACTGGGTCCCTGATGTGTTTATGGTATTCACCTCCACCCCTAGGACACCAGGTCCTTTCCTGGAGAAGCTCCTCCCATTCATCTGATTGCTTCCAACTAGACTGAGAATCATCTCAGCAACACACAAGACATCTGCACCTCCCAGGAGATGCAGACCAAGTCAAAGACACTGCCCAGCCCTGCCTTGTCTTCTGATCCAATTCTGAACCCACCTAGAAACACAAAGCTAGGGGGATTTTCCAGGTTTCTGATTTCACTGCAAAAGTGCCTATGTGCCTCAGTTGAATTGTGCTGGTAATTTGACTTTAAGATGGCTTTTTGAAAGAATAAATCAGTGACACTTACCCAATAATTTCTTTAAAGGGACGTGGAATCTAAAAGAACCAAAATATAGTATTAGCCAAAGAAGGCACTCCTCAGCCAAGCCTTCCATTTGGGGTTCTGACCCTTTCTCAGACCTTGGGACATCAGAGACTGCTCATTCTAAGTTCAGTGCAGCCTCCTGTCCTGAGAAAGCAAACATCAAAACATTCAATCACTTTTGTAGAACAACTGCAGTGACTTAAGGAGTAAATGGATTGGAAACAAAAGGCTTGCATTTTCCTTGACATACAAAGGGGCTTAAAATTAAGAGGAAGCCTGTAGGGAAGGGTTTTGCTGAATCGAATGCATTTTCAAAACAGTCTAAAAGAGCTATGGGCCCAGAGCCAGCTGAACTAAATCTCCTGAATTTTATTTTAAGCAGATCAAGCTTGTAGGTTATACTATTTATACTATTTGCCATGTTTTCCATTTAGACAAAAATCCCCTAGAATCTACAGGAAAGGAAAAGGAAGCAGCATTTTATGGCCCACGCTTGCAATGGCTAACTGGTTTATAGAAAGTCTGTGAAGGCATTTGGCTTCAAACGACAACTCTTGGGAGTCCAGGGTCAGCAAGGTTCCCGGAGGGTGCTGGGCTGCTCTGGGCACTGGCATGAAGAGAAGCCACAGTCAGCCAACTCTGCCTTCTCTTAGGCTGGACATGAGGACAGAGCCAGAAAGCCCCCTGGAGCAGACTATGCCCCATCTCCTTGAGGCCTGCAAGAACCTGGCTTAGTCTGTTTTGTGCTGCTATAATAGAATACACAGAGTGGGTAATTTATAAAGAACAGATTTATTTCTTACAGGTCTGCAGACTGGGAAGTCCAAGATCAAGGGGCCCACACCTGGAAAAGGACTTCCTGCTGCATCATCCCATGGTGAAAGGCAAGAGGAGCCAAACTCGCTTTTATAACAACCCACTCCCAGAATAAGGACACGAATCCATTCATGAGGGCAGAGCCCCCATGACCTAATCACTTCTTCAGGGTTCCACTTGCAACACCGTTGTATTGGGGATGAAGGTTCCAACCCATGAACTCTATGGTTTGAATGTGCCCCCTCATGAGAAAATGATGAGAAAACCAAGGCCCGGGAGGGAAGGAACTCTCCACTGTTAGAGTCTGTTAGTCCTGGAGCTGGACTTAAATTTGCTTGTGTCCAGAAGGAAGTACCTACCCCAAGAGCATCACCTGGAGGACTTTGTGTGGGAGCTGTGACTGGTCCTGGGGGTGCCAGGAGAAGAATCAGAAGGGCTGGGCTTGATTCCCAGCCCCACCAACAATAAAGGCTCAGGCACTTTATTAACATCTTTGAGCCCTTTCCTCATCAGTAGAAAAAGAAAGATAACATATGCAGAGTTTGTGTGATGATAAAGGAGACAAGGGAGACAAAGCAGGTTTGCCCAGACAGTGCCCAGCACAGAGTGGTGGTCTGCTGCTGTGTGTGCCATCAACCCACTGGGGCCTTGTGGTCTCGGTCCCTCCAAAGGAAGCTCCGTGCTCAGACTTTCCCACCTGGTCTTAAACAACAGCTAAATCACTTTGATTTCATGTTGAAGGCAGCAAGAAAAACAAAATCTCTGCCTAGCTTCTGGCTTCCTTGTGACATTAGCCTTCTAATTAAGTATATATAAAAATCACACAGTTTAACCACAAACAAACCTCCATAAACCAATCCACATATCCTGAACAAAAGTGCTTTCAAATGACAGAGGCATGGTTAAAAAGCTTACTGAGAATAACCACACTTCATAGAAAGCAAAATCCATGACTCAGCCCCACTCACAGAGTGGGGATGGGGACAGAGGTGGACATCAGTGACCATAGAGTGATCAAATCTCCCATTATTCCAAGCAGGCAGAACCCAGGGAACTCAGGTCTGGACAAAGAGCCCATTAGAGGGAAGGGGCTTGGAAGAGAGGTTGGCACAGAGGTGGGGAGCAGAGAGGCTTGGCCTGGGACACTCATAGGGGAGCCCACAGATCCTGCTGGACGCCGGTCACAGGAAGCATCAGGGAACATGACATACGACACCGGGCTTTATAAAGTCCTGCTGAGGAGCTGGAGAATTGTGGCTACAGGAGAAGGGCACATTTGGGACCCAGAAAATTCTTTTTATGATGCCAATTTTAAGAGTAAGGGGAGTCCATAAAACATGTGGGGGGCTCTGGTTTCTGACTCCGCTGTGCATGCAAGTGTGAAAAAGAACAGTGTTTTGTGCTAGGCGGAGAAAACTGCATGTTCAGTCCACATGTCTTGGCTCATAAGTCGTTTCTGTAGGATCACCCAGCCAGCTGCATCTCTAGCCTACAAGGCCTTGCACTCTCATTTCTAAAGCTTGTTTAAATGAAATCCATAGATTCCCAAGTAGTGTCTCTTGTTCCTGCCTTAGACAGGTATAGTTTGCATCCATTCTGTTAAGCAACTTGGCTGTACTTACATCATCTCAAGGACCTGTGAGGTGTTATCACTGCCCCATTTCTCAAATAGGGAAATCATGTCCGCAGGAGGAGGGCCTTCCTGAGGTTCACAGCTAGTCAAGGATAGGGAGCAGGCCTGTTAACTCAGCTGTGCCCACTTCTGAAGGTGGCTTTCCTTCTGCCAATGTTCCAAATGGGACAGGTGTGGTGACACAAGGACCATAGAAGACCAGGTCTGTCTCCTGAGATGCCTCGTGGGTTAGTCCCAGTCATGCTGAGTGGCTCTGGCTTCAGGGGCAGAGTCATTATGCCCCAGTTTTAGTAGAGGGACGCATCAACCCATCCCCATCTGGTAATTTGATGATACACAGAAAACCAATGTAAAGTCAGAAAGTTGCCAAAACAGCCAATGCTTCTGCATCCTGGGTCTGAATTTACATCTGCCCCAGGAACTTCCCAGGTGGTGACGCATGGCCAGCACCATCTGTTCCCCAGTGTTCTCAGCTCCAGGTGTGGCCCATGGGCCAGCAGCCTGAGCAGCATGTGAAACTTGTTAGACTGCAGACCACCAGGCCTGTGCAGAGCTGCTGAATAAAACCCCCAGGGGATTTGTGAGCACTGTGAAGGGTGAGAAGCACTGCCCAGGTGGCACAAAGAAGTAGAATGCCAGTTTTGTCCCCTGAGATACTTCCTGTCTTGGCCTCCCTGGTTGGGCTTCTCCATTGCAGCTGGCTACATAGATTCAAGTTCGAGGAAGGCCAGTGAGACTGCAGAGAAGTTACTCAACCGCGCAGGACACATTTCCTATACTGTAAATGAGAACAACAGCGGAGCCTATGCATGTGGATTCTTGGGAGGAGTGAATCAGGACAGGGCCTGATGTAGCCAGCACAGTGTGAATGCTTGTTGCCCTTCTGACTGGGACATGTGCTTTGCTGACACATGCAGCTTGGTTAAAGTCACAGCTTACTGACTTGAAAGTCTTTAAAATAATTTTATAATCTCTGCTATGAACTCAATAGGAGTTAATTATAAACATTTCATCCATTTATATTTACCCCATTGCCAATCCCTTGTGGTAACTGTTATGAACTGACCAGGTTTTACACCAACTCATGTGCCTCCGGTGCCTGCATGTGTTCATGAAGCTACTCATTCAGGTACAGATGCTTACAGAGGACTCTACGGTGTGTGAGTTCCTAGAACTCAGAATTAATGAGGAAACTCCCTTTACCCTCGTGATCCAATCAATGATAGAGAGTGATGCAGTGCAGGATTAAAGCAGCTCTGGTCTCCCAGGGGATAAAGAAGCTCCTAGCCTAACCCAGTTGGGAGAGGGCACCCCAGAAGGGGTTACGCTGAGCTGTGGTCTTCCGGAGCTGAAGGGTGTGTTTAACCCCGGGGGATGGAAGCGGGGGAACTGCTGGGGACCATGTCCTTCCTCCACCCCTATTTCTTGCTAAGAGAAACCCAGTCTTGTACATCAAGCTGAGAATGGGGATACATTCATTTGTTGGAGAATTTAAAGAACAAGATGTTGTATTTGGACAAAAAGAAATGGCTGGTTTTTGAGGAAAGAAATCTGACACAGGCCACCACATGGATGAACCTTGAGGACATCATGCTTAGTGAAATAAGCTAGTCAGAAAAGGACAATTCTGCATGATTCCACGTATATGAAGGTCCTAGGGGAATTAAAATTATAGATACAGAAAGGAGGATGGTGGTTGCCAGGGACTAGGGAGAGGCAGGAATGCGAAGTGACCATTTAATGGGTTCAGACCTTCAGTTTTGCAAGATGGAAAGAGTTCTGGAGATGGACAGTAGTGAAGGTTGCACAGCAACAAGAGTGTACTTAATGCCACTGAATTGTTCACTTAAAATGGTTGAGAAGGTCAATTTTATGTTATGTGTATTTTATAATTTAAAAACTGGGAAAAAGAAATGACTGCCTGTGATATATCAAAGTGAAAAAAAGAGAGAGAAGGGGGAGTAAAAGACACGTGTTCTTATTCTGATCACTCAATTAAGTGAAATAGTATAAATCCTCAATTTAAGGTAAAAGTTACTCCTTAGCTTTGTAAAAAGTATCAAACTCTGAGACAGAGAGAACTAGCTTCCTGTCTTGCTCTTACGGTTACTGGCTCGATGGACTTTATCTTTAGAACCCTCCGTCTCTTCATCTATAAAATGCAAAACAATAATACACAGGTTTTTGAAACCTTCAGTAAGATCTCATTAAACACTCTCCGCAGCCTGGTGCATCCTGCAAACTGCAGAGAAAGAGGTTTATAAACCTGGATGACAGAGCAGGCTCTGGGCATTGCAGAGGAGTTATCTGGAACTCTCAGTGAATCCCACAATTCATAAATAATATTATGACACAAACTCTTTTCAGTCATTCCAAAATGTGCTGCTACCAGTGGTGTTATTATACTTTTTTTTTTTAACTTGGATGTGCAAGAGGGAACAGGCAGTTCTTAATGTTATCCTTTAATGCCTTAGACTGGCCAGGATGGTGGGACACCCTTGCTCAGTGTTGGAGGGCTACCATGTGACAGTACAGGTTGAGGCTGGCACGTCCCCATATGGACTCATGTCTGCTATTAAATGCTGTCTGCAACTTTAACCTTTTTCCTAGATGAGCTTTGAGTTATCTATCGCTGCATAAAAAAATTACTCCAAGGCATTAGTGGCTTAAAACAATACTTATTTTGCTCATGAATCTGAAAGACAATGTGACTCATCTGTGCCTTATGTGGTGTAAGTTGGGTTGGAGGGTCTACTTCCAGGCTGGCTCATTCACTTGGCTGGCAAGGGGCCACTGGCTGTGGGCCAGGAGTTCAGCTGGGGCTGGGCACTTGGGATCAGTTCTTCTACACGTGGGCCCCTCCACAGATTGCTTGAGATTTCTCACAGTGTGGTGATAGGGTTCCAAAAGTAACCGTACCCAGAGGACCTAGCAGAAATGCATGACAATGTTATGACCTAGCCTAGCCTTGGATGTCACATGGTGTTACTTCCTCCATATTCTATTGCTCAAAGCAGTCACCCAGGCCTGGTTCCATGGGAGAGGTCGTAGGTGCCACTTCTAGATGAGGGAAGTGGTAAGAACGTGGAAAGGCACGTGGGACAGAAGATACTGTTATGGCCATCTTTGAAAAATACAATCTGCCACAAGTTCTGTCCTCAGCTGGGAAGAGTGCCACCCCTGTTTGCAAGTTCTTCAAGTTTCCCTAACTTAACTTTGCTAGGAGGAAGGGCCTGTTTGGCCAAATCCCTAATGCCTTCCTCTCCCTCTCAGAGGGATGTGAATAACTTTCCTGCTATCCCCCAAATCTTATTTCTGCTGAGAATCAGGAGTGCAGCTTCACGTTAGTATCACTTTGCCACCATCTCCATTAAACATTCTTCTCACTTGGTAATAAGTTTTCCAGCTGCAGCACCTCTGAGGTCACTCCAGAAATCATGCCCTCTGCTCCCAGTGTGGGGACCTGTGCTAATCTGAGGCGGGTCCTGAAGCAACACCTCTTGGACCTGCTTCTCAGACACTCCATCAGAAGCAAGACACAGTGCCTCCCACTCTGGCAGCTCACCCAAATGAAGGGCCCCTCTCCTTTCATCTAGCACGGCCTGGCCCTTGTCAGATCTCAGCCATCACCACTCCCCGTGGAGCCAGAGCTGATAGAAGTACCAGTCCATAAGCCATTCAGAAACGCAGACAGACACAGGCCTGGGAAGCTGGACTTCTCAAGTCAGTGACGAAAGCACTGGTGAACACAGCTGAGGAGGTGCTATCATGACTCCCTCCCATCCTGCAGAAGTGGAAATCAAGGCCTAGGGAGGGTTAATGATGTGTTCATGGTTACACAGCTAGAACATTTCAACCAAAAATTTTTAAAATTGTATCCAGAATGTTTCCTATAACATTCTGACTTTCCAGAAAAAAATGTAATTGCTATATTTCTCAGTGTTTATCTTATGCGTCAAAGTATGATGTAAGAGTAATAAAAAAGGAATTAACTATTGATATATACAACAACATGAATGAATCTTAAAATAATTATGCTGAGTAAAAGAAGCTATATAAAAAAGAGTGTACACTTGTCCATCCACAGAAAACTCAAGAAAATGCAAACTAGTGAATAGTAACAAAACAGATCAATGCTTGCCTGAGAATGGGGGCATAGGGGTGGGAGAGAAGGATTATATAGGCGTGCAAGGAAACTAGGAAATGATGGATGTCTTTGTTATCTTGATGTGGTGGTGATTTCATATGAGTCACAATGTTTCAAATTGTGCACTTTAAATCAGCAATTTATTGTATGTCTACTATACCTCAAAAAAGCTATTAAACATGAATAAAAATTATTATGTGAAACAGGGCTAAAGTTATTTTACAGTCATGAAAAAATCAGGATTCCTTTCTATAAATATGTTTGAATAATTTTAATCTGCTAAATATTTGTACTAATTTCTTAGAGAAAGGAAAACACAAATAAATGATGAAAATATAAGTAAATTATTTCTGCTAAAAGGAGAAATTCATATCCCAGGAGTTTGGCTGTCTCTTAATAAAAAAGAAATATGTCATTGTGATTTTGCCCTAAATTAAATTGAAAATGTCATTTTGTTTCATCATCAAGACTATCATCCAAGGGAGATGTTTTTGCTATTCTGATTTTGCAGATTAAAAAATAGAGTCTCAGAAAGTTCTAGGATATCTCTGTGGCAAAGGTGGGATTGGACCAAGGTCTCTGTGCCTGGCTATAAAACTCATTCTTTCATCCATAGCACACCAACTCTTTTCAAATAAAGAGAAAGAGGGAAGGAATGGAATGGATGGAGATATGGGGGCCCTTTTCTTCCAGGTGCCCCAGGAAGGGAATGTTGGAATCCACTGAAATACCATCCTGGGAAATGGAGATGCAGAGGGGTTGCACCATCCTTGTCTTCCATGGTGACTCTCCTACAGATATCTCCTTTTGGCTCCAGAAGGAGCCTTCCTCAGTTGGCCTGAATGCAGCTTTCTGGTGGGAGTGATGAAAGGCTGTGACATGCCTTCTCCTCCTTCCTCATTTTGGTGGCAAGAATAGAGAGGAACATTAGAGCTAAAGGATGTCTTCTTACTGCAAGGCTGCTTTGATTATGGAGGAGCCAAAATGTGCCCCAAAGACAAGAAGCTGACCATCCCAAAGGTGTTCAGCCTGGAGAGGCAGGAATTTCAGCAGGGAAGTTTTGGGTAAACATTAGCAATGCAGGGCCAGTGGATGGAAGCCAGGCAGCAACTCAGGGCTGATCTCTATAGGGATGAGGAGGTCACAGGTGTCCACAGTGACGTGAGTGTGAGCTGCACGCTGCCATTAAGTCTTCCCCAGGGCAGACAGAGTCTCAGGCATCTCTGGGCAGCAACTTTGCCTGTTCTTACGTCTTTGTTTCAGGTTTGATGGCCGAGAGGTGGAAGAGTCTTTCTAGACCCTCCTGCCAACTGGAAAGGGTTCAGAAGTGGGGCTGGGTATGGGAGGAGCAGAACCTTCAGGGACAGCACCCAAGGAACCAGGGTGGCCTCTAATGAGCACCCCCCCAAACCCTCTTCCTTACAGCTCCACACTCCTGAGCTGTAACAGTTTGCTGAAAAGAAAGGGATGCGGTGTGATTAAAATATATTTGTGAAAGATTGGGTTAAACAATGTTAAGCAAGCTTCCTTACATCATACATGCCCATGAGAGGCATGTGATGCACAGCACTGGAGTGGCTGCTGTGATGCTTCCACCACCACCACCTTTATCACCTTCAGGACCAAAAGCTCCAAGCTGCTGGGGGAGCTACTGGCAGTCAGCCCCCTGTACTGGCCGTCACAGAATGGGTTCAGCTAAGAGACTGCCTTGAAAGTCATCTTGGCCCTTGCTCTACCTCTTCCGGGAAACTCATGTCCAGTGATTGGACAATGCAGGGCATGAAGTCCTGTCTCCTCACCTCGCCTGCCAATGTTGTGGGGCCATCCAGCTTCAGAGCTCTCTGGGGGATTAGCAAGGCCTCTGTTGGAACTGCATGAAGCCCCATTTCTCCCTCTGCTTCTGTTCCTTTCACAGTTGCTGATCTCAGAGCGTTCCCAGAAGATCTCCTGTCTTGAATCTTGGTCTCAGATTTTCCTTCCAGGGAGACCAGCCCGCAGCCATCCTGATACCCAATTTGGAGAAAGTGCTCTAATATTTGACTGTGAGGTGATTTGGGCTGATGTTTCTAGATAAATATTGCTACTTACATGAGAAAGTTACTTCCCATCTGGTATTCTTGTAGCAGGAGCTGAAACTGAATTTTAGCAAAGGCCTTTTGGCAGCTAGCAAGGAGGTCATGGGCCTCCCTTTCCTGGAACCTATTGCTATGAAAGTATGAAAGGGATATGGCATAGCCTTCCTTTCCTTTGCCCAGAGAGTTGTCCTTTGCAATAGAAGAAACAATGTCCTTAGTTCAAGTGGACGGTGGAGAGTTGTCTCAGCAGAAGATAGAGAAGGTCCCCATGGGCAGCAACAACCACTGCCAGAGCTCCCATTTCCCATTCCTTGGGCCTGAGTTCAGCCTCCAGCAGAATCCCCACCCAGGCTTCTGACCATTGAGAGGATTGTGGCCCACCAACACGCTGGAGCGAGGCACTGTTTTGAGAGGCAGCTTTCCGGTTCTACAGAATGTCAAAACTTACCCTCACAAAATGACTGGGACCCAAGGCAACTACCTGCCCAGCCTGGCCTCTGAATCCCTGCTTTTCACTACATGGGCCGCAGGGAACCCCTGAGAGCCTGCCCTGTGACCCTGGAAATATAACTTCAGCCCATCCACATACTGTGCAGAGTGTCGTGCTTTATAAAGCATTTCATCTTTTCAGCTAAAATTAATACACCTTTTATTTAAGTGGATAGAAAGGATTTAGTTGGCTTTTTCCAAAACCACAAAGAGGAGGAGTGAAGTCCTCTGGGGGGTGGGGCCAGGGCCTACAGACTGGGAGAAGTTGGGGAACACTCTTACTGCCCCACCTTTGTAGCAAAAAAGCCCTGACTCGGGGAGGTGATCTCATTGGCTGGAAATCAAACTGATGGACTTGAAATTTGAACTCAGGACATCTAAATCTATAGTACCCCTAAAGTTGACAATTGTGCATTAGGTGTCCAGAACTGTCTGAGTCTATTCTAGCTGCTATAACCAAACTCCTTATATAGTACTGGTTGATTTTTAAACAACGTAGATTTATTTTTCACAGTTCCAGAGGCTGGGAACTCCAAGATCCAGGCACTGGCATATTTGGTGTCTGATGAGGGCCTGTCTCTTATAGACAGCACCTTCTATTTGTCCTCCCATGACAGAAAGGGAGGCCAACTCTCTCAAGCCTATTTCATAAGGGCACTAACCTCATTCATGAGGACTCCATCCTCATAACCTAGTCACATCCCAAAGGCCCCATCTAATACCAACACATTGGGGATTAGATTTCAACATCTGCATTTTGGAGGGACACAAAAATTCAGATAACAACAAATACATATATATCAAAAAGATACAGATATTTTGGAAGTTTATTTTTTCCTGTAAATTATTCCTTTTTATTATGATGTACCAATTTGTGAGCATAGAGTTATAGTTTTCTCTTTTACTTCTAAAAACAATCTCGTTTCTAATTGTCTGTGTTTGTACAATTCTTCCCTGTGCCTGTTGACTTCCTTGCTTAGACTTACCAGTTATGCTCTCTTTGCTGCTGGTTTTCAAATAATTGGGCTGGGGCAGTATTTGACTTCTCCCTGTGCCCAGGGCCTAGAATGGTGCTCGGCACAAAATGTTCTGGTAAAGCTACTGGAGTAAAGGAATGAATAGGTGGGGTAGCTTGGAGGGAAATGGCGGTTTCTGGCTGTCTTGGTAACCACATGGCCTAGGAAAGTGTTTCTCTCAGCTCCCAGGATCACAGCTGGAGAAACATCTTACAGGTTCCACAACTGGCTCTGCCTTTCTCTCAGATGGAAGGTCTGAACCAGCCAGGGCCTGGGTCTTGGTCTTTAGAGGTAAAATGTTCTATCTTACAACCTAGAGTCTCAGGGGTTATGATCCCGAATGCTGTGGGCAGGAAGGGAAAGGACTTCTGTGCTGGGGCAAGGATGCTGGACTCTAGCCTGCTACCTTGCCATTACCAAATGTGCTCCTTTGTCATTTTGGGCCCCATCTGAAGGGTTCCCAAGCCTCATGCAGCACCCAGCCAGGATTTAGATAAGACGAAAGCGATGTGTGGAAGGAAGCCCAGGGGTGGGCCTGCTGGAGATCCTAGGCACTTCAGGACAATGGGCATCTCCTGAGAAAGAGCGCACTCATGAGAAGAGGGTCCACATATCCACTTATGAAAGACTTTCAGAACCATGGTGGCCCAACAAGAGGGGCCTTGGATCACCTCACTGGTGCCAGGAAGGAGGAAAGGGGAGGACATGACAATCTACTTTCCATAGCAAAAAGCATCCCCAGAGCCCCACGCAATGGTTCATGCATCTGTCTTCTTTACTACTCCTGGCTGCAGTGAAGGTGGGAAAATTTAGTCTCTCAGCTGGGCACATCACCGTCCCAGATAAAAATGGGGGTGCTGTTAGGAAGCAAGAGGCAGGCACTGACAGAGCAGCCTCTGCCGCCTCCACTTTTTCAGCTGCCGAACATTCACACAGACTCTTCCTACCCACTGAACACACGCCTCACATCCTCCAGGGATACCGCCCCCAAGCGCCATCAGCTGCCACAGCCAACCCAAAGGCCTGATCTGCGAGATGGGAGGCCCCTCCCTCAGGCATCATGTGGCCACCTTCTGCAGCTCACCTGGTGGCCTTGTGAGCTACACACCTAAGGACAAGTCATCTCACCCAGCACCCTCCACATAAAGGACAGGGAAGGGACAGGACAACCCCAACAAAAACTCTCAGGAAAACTTCTGAACCACTGCTGTCCATAGCAATGATTAAATCCTGCTTGTCGGAAATAGGAATCCCTTCTCTGGCACTGGAGTCAATTCCAGGTTAAATGGCAAGGTGGGGTCACCCTCATCCACTGTCTTTGTGATCCCTGGCACTTTCCTCTCCATGGGCTCTTCTGAAATGGGGAGTCCCCTTCTCCTTTTAGGAATGTGCCCACCTCCTGTTGGTGCAGTTCGGGGACCTGAAAACGACTTTAGGGGATGAGGATCCAAAGTCCCCATGTTCCTGTTAGCAGATGGTGCTCTAGTGTGTTGCAGGTTGGGTCTGAGCCCCTTCTCCCTGTCTCTGACCATGGGGCCTCTTTCTCAGCTCCTGTGAGCTTCTGGGCACTGCTAAGGCTGGTACTGGCCATGCAATGTGGGATCAGATTGAACCACGTGAAAGTACCGTTCAGTAGGACAAAAATGGTCAAATGGCAATAAGTTCCAATGATTTGACCTAGTACAAATGTTACCTATTGCTGAGGGGGCTTCATTTGACACTGGATTTGACACGAGGAGTAAATACAAGTCTAATATTTAAACAGTGGCTGACATATTGCAAGCAATCAATGAATGGTGACTCTATTATTGATATCATCATTGAATACACAACATTAACCAATGTTAGTTATTTTGGAACGTTTAACTGGAATTGGTGAAAGGTATTTTGGACTCCACATTGTCCTGGTTAGTATTTCCTCTCCGCCATATCCAGGGTTAAACAGTGCCACATTTACCCACAGTCTATAGCCACACTCAATAGCCGCAGTCTATCGACACTGCACAAATTGAACTCTCTTATCTCAGACTTTGTCATATTTTTTCCTAGTTCATTCTGGCTGAACGTTAGACTCATTTGGGGGTAATTTTTAATCAGAGTCTTGGAGGTGAGGCTTGGATGTTAGTGCGATTCTAGTAGAAGACAAGAGTTAAGAACCACAGACCTAGCTGATATGTAGAATCTATTATTCTTTTGTCTGGTCTGTCGATGCCAGTGGAGGGCAGAGATGCATTAGCCAGAGCAACCAGGAGCACTCAGCAGGAGAGGTGGGGATGGGCGCTAGCTAAGGTGAGGGTGACTCCTCCCTGATTCTGCAAGAAGTTACCCCTGGGAGGGAACTATGGGCTAATGCAACAGGTGACAGCAAGGCTATTCAGCACTCATTATATGAGTGTGTCTCATTTATCCATTCTATCGTTGACGACATTGGGATTATTTCCAGTTTGGAACAATTGCATGGAACTACTATCCTTGTATATTTTTGTAGATATAAGCAAAATGTTTTATTACTACAGATTCATAAATTTGTTTTTTCATTATTATACTTCTTGATACTTAAATTATCTGAAATATGGTCAATGGGACCGCCTTAAAGCTGGCTTCTGTATTCTTTTGACGTATTTCCAGTATTCTTCAATCACTTCCTTACTTTCTGACATAACAAGGTGTTCCAGACTTACCTGATCATTTTCTGTCTCCAGACCTGTAATTATCCATTTCTCCAAGAATATCTGATTCATTTTAGTGAAAAATGATATTTAGAAACCAATATTTGGATTACTGGATAGATTCATTGCTACTGGTAATTGTCCTTTTAGTAGACAGAACTTGGAAGGATGGATGGATGAATGAAAGGGATATACCTAAAATCATAAATTTATGGTGATATTTCTAATTCAAATTTAATAAAATAGGGTTTTCCTTTAGTTTAGTTTTACTTGTACCTTCTTTTCCTTATAGTGAAAATCTTAGTTCTCAATATTAGTGTATTTACCCATTTGTTTTCTCTTATAATATCCATAATGTTTCTTGCTCCATAAAATAAATATAATCAGTATCTTGTGATTCCTCACTAACTATGTAATTCGGTGCCCCTGAACTTCTTTGTACCTCTCCTAAACATACCATGCTATTTAGATTTTGAAAACTTTTATCATTTATACTTTGCTCTGCAAATACAATTCTGACTTTTGTGATTTATTTATTTGTTGATTCTGAAAATCAAACACCAATGACTAGCATTTTTGATAGTGTGATTATGTGTTAAGTTGAATCACATGAAAATTATGGCAATTTCCTATGGTATAATTAGGCATTTTATTACAGAAACGTGCTTAAAACAAGAGTATTTCCCTAGGTCAGTGAATGTTTGCTGTTCTATTGATAATATTCCAAAGTTTAAAGTCAAATCTATTCTCTTCTTAAATGCTATTGATTACAGAAGATTATACCAAGTTATCTTGTTTTGTATTTGTACCATGACTTTCTTTTAGAGTTTTCTGTTTTGTCTGGAGAATCTGATTACCTTTTCATTTTTCTTTATAGTAGAGGGATCACTTGCCTTCTAAACCATATTTATAAGACATTTGAGCTTTTAATCATATTTTTGTTGAGTGCATTGATGTTTTAGCCAGGCACGGTGGTTCAAGCCTGTAATCCCAGCACCAGCACTTCGGGAGGCCGAGGGGGGTAGATCACTTGAGGTCAGGAGTTCGAGACTAGTCTGGCCAACAGAGTAAAACCCCGTCTCTACTAAAAATAGAAAAATTAGCCCAGCATGGTGGCGCACACCACACCTGTATTCCCAGCTACTCAGGAGGCTCACGTGGGAGGAGAGCTTGAACGGGGGAGGCAGAGGTTACAGTGAGCCAAGATTGCACCAGTGCACTTCAGCCTGGGTGACAGAGCAAGATCTTGTCTCAAAATAATAATAATAATAATAATAATCCAATGAGAACCTGATGTCCACCAGTCATTTAAGAATTTCTGCTCATTATGCTCCTGGGTGCACTTTGCTGTTTTCTGGAATTAATTCTTATGTTTTCTTGATTTTTTTTTTTCTGAAGATGCCCTTATAAAATTTGGTGTTCTTTTTTTCAGATAGGATGCACATTTTGCTAAGTTCTTGTAGAATTAAAACTATCTACCTTTTCACTGTCATATCTAATTGAGATTTATGACTAGGCATGAGAAGAAAACAGTATTTTCTTAGAACATTGAAGACCTTTCTGCATTTAATTCCAGTTTTTACTTATGCTGGCAAGAAGCCCAATGCCAGTTTGATTCTGATTCCTCATAGTTGTCTTGTTTGTTCTCTCTGGAAGCTATTAGGTTTTCCCCTGCATTTCTTTTCCTGCCTTTCCTGTTTACCAGTTAGCCCTTCCTTTCAGTCTGGAGAGTTACATTTACTTTAGCCCATGAAAACGCTGTCTATTATCTCTCCAGTTACGTCTTCTCCATTTTTCTGTTCTTACTTTTTGGAACTTCTCTTAGGTGGATATTGATTCTTCTGCATTTCATTCTCCAGTCCACTTCCCTCTTTCTAATATGTTTGCATCTTCCTTGTATTATTGTTCCATGTCCTTGGAGATTTTTCTCTACATTTTCTTCTAAGCCTTATGCTGAATTTGAAGGTTTGGGGCTAATACTTTGTTGACTTCTGTGTATGCTTTCGTGTTCTCTGCTAACAGGCAAAGAAGGTTTTCAGAAGAGTTTCTTGGTGATGTTGTGTAGATGCAATCTCATAATATTTTCTTTTGAGTGTTTTCAAGAATAATAATCAGAATTTCACACAGCATACAGCTAAAAGAAAAACTATAGACATATAAGAAATACTTATACGAAAGTAGATGAAAGTATTAGGGGAAAGATAGTGGATTAAGACAATACAACATGGGGAAAAAATAATGTCTCCGGGAATCACAAAATAGGAACAAAAATATAAGCAGTTGAAGATATAAATTAAAAAATCTGAAATAAAAGAAAACATTAACCTGCATTTTTAAGGCACATATCATATAGAATACAAAGTAGTTGCAAATCTAGATAGAGCTTGGTTAAGAGACTGAATATAAAGGATAAATACAGAATATGTCAGGCCAAAAAACAAACAAACAAAAAGACAAATCAGGGATACTACATTCTTACAGTTACAGTAACTGTTGGAAGACAATACAGCAATTTCTGGAAAGTGCTGGGAGAAATGAATATATCCACCAAACTAGCATAGGTAACTAAGTTGTAATTAAACTATAAGGACAATAGGAAGACATTCTTAAATGTAAACCAACTCAGAGGATTTGGAACACAATATTTCTTAAAAGATAAAAAGCAATAAAAACAAAACTTTCTCAGTGGCAGAATTCAGAGAACCTAGAAACAAACAATAGACTGAAAAAAATCACAAATGTGCAGTCAACTACAACTCAGTGTCCACGCTGTTCGTCACTGTTAATGGGATTCCGGGGGAGCAGGAACCTGCTTGACATACAAGCTCTTTTTCCCCAAAAAACTGAATGAAAAAACAAAGCCAGCATGTTTTAAGCCAATGGCCACATGGAAAACACTGTATACCACTGCCCATTCATTTAAAAAACAAATTCATAACCATAGTATAAAGGTGAGAATATGTGCCTTTTACCTTTCTGATGATGGACTTTTTTTTTTTATTCAATAGGAAAATCATCTCCACTTTCTCTGCACAACCAGAAACAAAGCACAGAAGGCAGTGAGGAGACAGCATCCACACTGATAGCTGCTTGGTTTCTCGTTTCTCTTTGAGTGTCCTTCCCAGTGTGGGTCATAGCAAACCTCCCAAGGACACTGCTGGTCTTCGCACTCACTTCCCTTCCTTCTCCGTTACTTTTATCAGCACTGTCGTGAAGGTCACATCACGGTCACTGTAAGCATTTTTTGTCATAGTGATCATAACCTAAGGAACCATAATTTGAAGACCAGTGTGTCTGGTATGCTGATGTCACCAGCCGCGGATCATTGCCCTGCTTGGCTAACCATTTCCTGTTGCTGCAGACAGGCACCTGACTCTTCCCTCCCCATCCTGGCAACTGTCCTCATTTCTGTTCCCCATGGCCATCCTCTCAACTTTACAAACATTGCTAGAAGAAAAGACTAGACCCTCTTGGTCTGGAGAACGAAAAGATAAAAGACCACGAAAAAGAAATAAACTGTTAAGAGTTCCTTGATTATCACTGAATCCTTGTAAATACAAGAGCAAGTGTAAAAAATTACGGGAAATTACATAGCATCAATTTTGACAATATAAAAATAACAATAAAATGAAAATTAGGAAGAAGACAAGATGAGAGTAATTTTAAAAAATTAATTTCATCCTTTTCTTTAGTCTGAAGTTAAGAGAATAGCTAGATACTGTTTAAGGTGGAATATTGTGAAATAGCAAATTGTTTAAAGGTATACATTCAACAACCAGAATAAGCAAGTACACACATGTACAATCATACACAAATACTAAACAATATCCGCTGGTATTAAACTTTTTCTAAAAGGAACTACAAGAAACTATTAACAATGATAATATTCGAAGACAGGAAAATCAGGGGTAAAGAAGGGAAGATATTCACTTTCATTGTTGGATGTTTCTAAATTGACTTTACACCAGTGTATGACAGGTATTACATTAGATGAACATCTGCACACTTGTAAGTATGTGGATATATTTACAGATGTTCATCAACTTATGATCAGGTTATGTCCCAGTAAACTCATCGTAAATTGAAAACACCTTAAGTCAAAGATGTGTTTCGACTTACAATATTTTTAGTTTATGATGGATTTATCTAGACATGTCCCATTGTAAGTGAAGGAGCAAACTGAATGCACATGGCTTTCACACCATCATAAAATCAAAAATCAAAAGTCAAGCCATTGTTAAGTTGGTGACAGCATGTGTGTGTATGTGTATATATACACACACATACATATTTATATAGTACTAAACATATACACACTCATTAATGAATATGCAGGCACTCATGTGGGCATGTATCTGTGTGTGCACATACTATGTGTGGGTATGTGCCTGTGTGTATGTATATATCTGTTTGTCTACGAACCTTCTATCACCTCTTTCCAGTCTTCTTCCCAGTAAGAGTATAAATAAATGTGTGTCTATCTAAAGGGGTGTGGTTCATATAATTTTAGGTTGTCTTAAATTTTCTCTTTTAAACTTCTCTGTAACAAAATAAATAACTACTATATAAAAATAAATGCAAAATAAAGAGGACAAATGACTGGAAGAAAATATAACACAATGTTAGAAGGGGTTAGAAGTAGTGGAATTATGAATTATTTTTATGCTTTTATGTATTTATCCAATTTCCATAATTAATTTATATAACAAGAAACAATATAAACTAGCATTAAAATAATGGTCTCTGGATCTAAATTTCACAGCTTTGAATGCTGAACTGCCAGTTGGGTGAGTTAACTGCCTTTTGTTTGCCTGTGTTCTTATCTGTGAAATGGGGTGCATAGTGGTAGACACCTCCACAGGGCTATGGTGAGAATTGACTGAAGTAGCTCATGTCTGAGTGCCTAGAACAGGGCCTGGTATAAAGGAAGTGTTCATTAAGTATTAAGTAGAAGATATGCTTGATAGGAATCTCTTCCTTCTTCTTGGATTGCATTTTCTTTCAGAATCCCTTTTTCATCTGTTTTTTGCAAACTTCATTTCCTCCTTTCTCTCTTTATATCCTCCCTTCTTTCTCTCAATTTTTATCCCTTTTGCTAAGCATGTTTGCATTATAGCTGTGCCGTTTTTGAATCCTGCCCCTGCTTAATATGGGCAGCTTTGTCTAGATCTTCTATTTGTTTTGACACAGTATAGGTAAAATCTCCCTGATACTTTTTTCCTGCATAATTTCAAGTCTGTTTTCTTCCCCTCTAAGCTACAGTTCTAGGGGTTGGGTTTTCTCTACATTTAAAAAGGGAACTGTGTAGCTGGGCTGGTGTGCAGGCTTCAAAGAGAAAGCAGCCAGGATTCTCTGATAGTTTTGTTGGGAGTCTGGAGCCTCAGTTTACCCACTTCCTAGAGTGTGAGAGAACCCTGGAGCTTCAGCTGTTTCCCCAATCCAGCGAGGGCTTTGCTGTCATCCAGAGACCTATCCGGGTGGGGATCCTACCCTCTGATTTCCAAGCAGCTGTCTCACAACCCTCCAAAACGGAGGAAAGCAGCCTGGGTCACAGCTTACCTTAGCCCCGTGTCAAGAGTGCACAGAAGAGGAAACACTCTGTGCTATAGGGACATCCTGCACCCTTCTCTCTGCTCCCTGCTGTCGTTGAGAGGAAGGCCTTTGAATTTTCTCTTACGGCTTTGGCTGAGCCCCTCCATCTTGCTAGAGAAATTGAGCTCTGGCATCTCTGCACACCAGAGGTCTCCTTTCAGCCAGCAAGAAGCCACCGTGCTGGGATGGGCTGCTTTCCTTCTCTCCCGGAGCGATGCCCTGTTCTCGTGCTGGCTCTGCGTCGGATTCTGCAGCAGATCTTTGTCAGTCTCTTGGTTTAAGCTGTTGCCCTCCCAGCCTCTTCCTCGCCTGTGTTCCTGACTCAGGGATGATCTTCAATTAGGGGGAGGGCAGCTGCCTTCCTTCTCAGAGCTGAATGGGGGCACCCACTTAGAGTAGTCCACTGGGGACCACCAGACCCCCACTAAACTTTGCAAGTGAGAGGAGCCTTCACAGTGTGTTTGGAGTTGGTTCCGGTAGGTTCTTGGTCTTGCTGACTTCAAGAATGAAGCCGCCAGGCACGGTGGCTCACACCTGTAATCCCAGCACTTTGGGAGGGATCACGAGGTCAGGAGATGGAGACCATCCTGCCTAACACAGTGAAACCCCGTCTGTACTAAAAATACAAAACAAAACAAAAAAATTAGCTAGGTGTGGTGGGGGGGCGCCTATAGTCTCAGCTACTTGGGAGGCTGAGGCAGGAGAATGGCGTGAACCCAGGAGGCAGAGCTTGCAGTGAGCCGAGATTGGGCCACTGTACTCCAGCCTGGGCGACAGAGCGTGATTCTGTCTCAAAACAAAAAAGGAAGCCAGGGACCTTCACAGTGAGTGTTACAGCTTGGAAGGCAAGTGTTAACAGCTCTTAAACCTGGTGTGGACCCAAAGAGTGAGCAGCAACAAGATATACTGTGACAAACTAAACAACAAACCTTCCACAGTGTAGAAGGTGACCTGGGTTGCCACTGGGGGCTGGGGTGGCCAGCTTTTATTCCCTTATCTGTCCCCACCCACGTCCTGCTGATTGGTCCATTTAACAGAGTGCTACTTGGTCCATTTTAGAGTGCTGATTGGTCCATTTACAATTCTCTAGCTAGACACAGAGTGCTGATTGGTGCATTTTTACAGAGTGCTGATTCGTACATCGATAATCCTTTAGCTAGACACAGAGTGCTGATTGGTGCATTTACAATCCTCTAGCTAGATAGAAAAGTTCGCCAAGTCCCCACTTGACCTGGGAAGTCCAGCTGGCCTCACCTTTCAACAGCATGAAAGGGAAGAGAGGAGAGAGGGCCAGGACAAGGGGTTTAAAGGTCGCCAGCCCCCAGTTATCCCTCCCGAGTCTTCCCGGCTGACCTGAGGGGACCTCTCCACATTCAGCAGCCCGGCACCACCTCTGGTCGCCTGAAATGGAAGCCCCGCCCCTGCCTGATGAAAGACAGAAGTTGCTTCCATCTAAGCTTGCTTCCAAATTCGAAGATTGGCTCCACAAAATCTTGTTTTGCATTAGAAACTCATCTTTCCTCTACTGGGAGCCTGGCCTGGCCTGTGTCTTCAGAACGGGAAATGGAAACACTGGGAATGAGATCCGAGGTTGATGGAGGGCAGGAGGCTGCCTCCTGAGAGGAAGGCACAGGGCAAACAGGAGAAGGAGTCCGCCTGATTCCTCCATGCTTGGACCTTGCCTGGTCCGGAGCTGATGGGTTGAGGACCCTGTGAGCACCCTTCCTCTCCCCAGGCAGGCGTGACATGGCAGACCCCATCAGGGATGGCCATCGTCACCTTGGCCCCTCACCAGGGAACAGAAGGCTTCGCCTGGCTTTGAATGTTCTTTCTACAACAAACTGCATCCAATTAGCCTTCTTTCATGGGGCCTTTCGGGAAAAGAGATGACTTGAAAATAACATAATAATAACATGGATAAACTTGGAAATTAAATTTGCTGGGCAGTTGAGTTTGAGAGGAACAACTCATTAGGGGACAGATTTTCCAGTGTGAGTTATTTTGACCACCACCTCCCACATCCACTCATGCATGTCCCTCAGTGTGCACCCCACGTGCTCCTCAAACACACAGGCATCAACCCTGGTGATGGGAACCCCCTGGGAGGATGGGGTGCTGTACAGGTGCCCAGCCGGTGTAGAGGTCTTGGGTAGTCCTCACACTGTGGTTCAAACCCTGTGATTCTACAGCTGGGTTTTCTGTCCTCACTACATTCATTCTCTCTCTCCTGCCTGCTATTTCTGTCCCCCGATCATAGCAGAGGCCACAAACCTCCTCCATGCTGAGTCCTTTCTCTGTTCCTCTGCTGAAGTCCACCCCACGGCCAAGGAGACTACATTTATCAAGTGCCCACCATGTCCTAGGCAGTTCCAATACATGGTTTCACATTATTTTATTTAATCTCTATGACAATTATAAGGGGCAAATATCACACCCTGCTTTCTAGATGAGGAGAGAGGTTCAGAGAAATACTTAGTGGTACAAGAAACTGACAGATGCACGTGGTACGAGGGTGGGGGAAGCTAACAAGACCTTGATCTCTCTCTTTCTCTCATGAAGAGCTGCACTCTTCCATCTCCAGGGCCCTGACACTGCACAGGTAGGCTTTCTGCTTGTGGTTTCTAACAGGCTGGCCTTTTGTCCTGGCAGGAACCGTTATTTACGTCCCTTAGGGAAACTCATATAGATAGGTCGTAGAAGTGAAATTTCTCCCTGAACAGCATCAGCCCAGCCACTCAGGATGGAGATAGTCCCTCTCTGCAAAGCCTTCTATATCTTTAGTCTGCCTCCCCGAGACCCATGAGAACCCAGAGGCTCTCCATTGACCTCCCTGGCAGGTCAAGGTGACATGTGACACACCCATGGACGCTCCTGGGTCTCAGCCATTTCCACAGTGCTAATGGAAATGCCACAGTTTTCTTGCATATGGGGGAAAAATGTCCAACTAAGAATCTTATAATGGTGACAATTTTAGGAAAATCCTCAACTCCCTCAACAAACCCAGCTAGAAGCATTCAGAAAGCAGTGCTGTTACCCCAGGTGGAGGCAGACAACTGGTGTTAACCTCCTCAAATCCCCACCAGGCAAAGACTCCTCCATAAAGACACTGAGGTGTTATTGGGAGGAGAAGTGCATGCTAGGTAGGAATAAATACATAAATATGTACTACAGAGACAGACCAGGGTCTCAGCTGGGAGCAGTGTGTAGCGTAGACTGATGTGGGTATGGATGTGGATGGATATGGGATAACTCTTGTGTGTTTTCAATCCTCTCAGATCTTGTAGAGCTGGTGTCATTACCCTTATCCAACAGGAAAAACATCTCAGGGCTCAACAAGGTGAAGACATCCACACAGCTATACTCTACCGTTTATTAACCCAATAGATTTAAAAACTACTGAGTGAATAGAAAATGCATGTTATATGGAGAACTTGAAAATGTATTTTATTTAAAACATTTATTTGTATTTTTACTTTTGAGACAGAGCCTTGCTGTGTTGCCCAGGCTGGAGCACAGTGGCATAATCACAGCTCACTTCAGTCTCAACCTCCTGGGCTCAAGCGACCTTCCCACCTCAGCCCCCCGAGATTGATGGAACCACAGGCACTACTATGGCCACCACTATGGCATGCTCCGTAATGCCCAACTAATTTTTTTTAAAATTTTGTAGAGACAGGTTCTCACTTTGTTGCCAGGCTGGTCTCACCAGCCACTCCATACCTGGCTGCCGTGGCCCTCTCATTCATCGGATTCCTTCACCTCCCTGCTGTCCTGCCCCCTCTGTGATTTCAGTGACAGTTCTTTTCTTTCCTCTGCACAGCTGGCTCCTGAAGTTCAATAAAACTTCAAGGAGGGAACTGTTGTATTCAGCCACTCGAGAGGAGCGGCAGCCTTTGAGAGCATCCAGGGACCTGCTGGGCCTTTCTTCACAAACTCTAGTGGGCAAGGTGCTTGGCAAAGCCACAGCCTGAGCTGGAAACAGGAGCCAGGCACCCTGCCAACCGCCCAACCCAGTGTCAGAACCATGTCCAAGTAAGCTTTCCAAGAAACAAGTTGTGGCCCTGGAGGCTTCTCTATTCAGCCCCCTCGAGAGAGGGAGCTGGAGTGAGGGAGGACCCCCAAGTGTGTCTGGGTCTAGGCACCTCTGTGGTTGGGACACAGCTGGTGTGTTCCAGGGCCCAGGCAGCAGGACACAGAAATGAGCCGTGACTGATTCCTGCCCACCTCGACAGGGCAAGGAGTGAGGAGCTTTAGGATTGCGTAGAGGCCGAGGGTTGCAGGCGCCATGGCATGGCTAGGGGCCTCCCATATGGAGCCAGAGTCACCCAGCCCACCTGGCAGGTACACTCAAGGGCATCAGAGGGCCACCAAGGGAGGCTGTCACCTTCTTAGAAGTCCTTGCTCTTCTGATTCCTGAAGCTGGGTCTGCCCCTTCCTCCCAAAGGCTCATGCCTTTGCCAGGGATGTGAATGTGCTTGAGTGCTCTGCTTGGAGCAGGCCTGGCAGAGCCTCTCAGTCCCCCAGTGCAATGCTCTGGGGTGATAACCTCAATCAATGACCCCAATCAATCAACCCAGTCAATAACTAATTCAGTGACCCCATTGAATGACCCCAATCAGTCAGGCCTGCCCAGGAGCCACAGCCGAACCGAGTGCCTTCCTGGTTTAGATTCTCAACCCTCCACCTCATCCTATTTTATGCCACCTTCACCCCCACCTCAGGGATGCCAAGCCTGGTGGGAAGACCACACATGAAACCTTATTAGTCATTTACATTTCAGTGTGAATTAGATTACCAGCTCCTGTTCTTAGAACATTTATTCATTTGATAAGCACTTACTAATCCATCTTCTGCATCAGGTTCCGTGCTGGGGCAGCAGCAGACAGAGTTGAATAAAGATGAGCAAGCCATGTCCCTGGTTCCACAGAGGCTCTAGGAAGAAGACATGAGTGGCTGCCGCTCCAGGTGCAAGTCATGGTAGAGGCACCAATGCCTGCATGGGGCTCAGGAAAACCAGAAGACCATCACTGGGGAGGTGACATGAGATCAGGCCTGGGAGGATGGACAGCTTCTGTAGGCTGAAGTAGGAGACACCAGGAATCTGGGAAGTGTAAGACCCAATGCAGGGAGTAGGAAAGTGCTGGACTCTGAGAAACAGCTGGATGCCCAACTGGTTAAACCCAGGGTAGACTCATGTAGGAGGGAAAGGGAAGATGCTCTTGGGCACAAGCTGCAAATGGCCTGAAATGCTAAGCTAAGCTGGGATGTAATCAATTGGGGGTAGCAGGAGGACACGAGGGGTAGGGCACAGCAGAACACAGACCAGCACCTGAGCAGGCAGCCTAGGGTAGGTGGCAGGAGGTCACATAAGCGGGCAGGCAGGCCAAGCCCAGGAAGCAGTCGGTCTCTTGACACCCCTGCATTTCCTTCCTTGCAGCTGGGCAGGGTAGGAAGGAGCCAAGGAGTTACTTCTGGGAAGACTGGGTCGGAGCTCTGGGGACCACCCTCCTCCACGGACACCAGCCCCCAAACTTTCATTGCTCTTGACTCTTTGTTTCTGCCATATTCCAGAGCACTTCTGTTAAGGAAAAGGTGAGTGGAGTCTCATTTTGTTTTGCTTTGCTTGTCTGCTCTGCTCTGCTTCAATCACCTAAACTCATTAGAGAATGGTCGAGCCCACAGCAGTGATGAGGAAGGCACGCTTGTGTTTTCTGGGCTGTAGTTTCTAGGATGCAGTCATGTCCAAGGCCCAGCCACTCTCGGGCAAGCCCGCCATGCTGCCTGTGGGGTCTCCCTCTGCCAGGAAGGGCACTTCTACCCCGGACAGTCCCAGCTGCAGCCCCACCACGGGATCCCTCGGCTCTTCACGCTCCACTGAGATTTCTCAATTGACTGTAACTTCCTTTTCAGAAATCCTATTTGGCTTCAAAGTTACAGAAGATTGTTCTCCTCGGGGACTGCAGAGATGTTCAAAGTATGCCTCCCAGGGATGACCGGAATTTGCTTGAAGTGTTAAAAAAAAAAACCCAGAAAGCATAATAACACGACTATTGTCCTTGACCCTCAGATGCAAAATTAAAATCCTCAGTCAAAAGCAATTTTGAAAATCTCATGGAAATATATTCTCTTTAGAGCTGAAGCCAAAAAAAAAAAAAAAAAAAATTAAAATTTCCTCCCCCAGAGGAAACTGGTTAGCTTGGAATGAGAGAAACAGAAGGCACAGACAGTAAGAGAAGATTACCAAGGCCACGCTAGGTCTCTCAACCCCAATTCCAAGACTTCACAACCCCAAACATGGGAGAAGACCAGAGACCCATAAAGGAATGAAGTCTGGAATATAATTTCTAGTGGAAGGGAGTGCTACAAAGAAGGGATTAAAGCCTGACAAGATTGGGGGTTGATATTGTAGGGGTCAATGAGGACACTTTGAGGAGGTCCTATCAGAGAAGAAAGCTGAAGGACATGAGCAAATGCATGGTGCTGGAAAGAGAAGGAAGAGGAAAGATGGAAGATAGGGCTGAGGGAAGAAATGAAGTTGAGGGGAAGGCAGAGTCAAGGTAGTGTAAGGCAGGAGTTTACAAACTGTCTCTGTAAAGAGCTAGGTAGGGAATATTTCAGTTTGGTGGCCATACAGTCTCTATTATATCTACTCATCTCTGCTGTTGTAGCATGAAAACAGCTACAGGCAATATGTAAATAAATAGGTGGGATTGTGTTCCAATAAAACTTTATTGACAAAGATAGGCAGAGGGCTGGATTTGACTAGAGGGCCATGGTTTGCCGACCTTTGCTCTGGAGCCTTGTAGGCCAGAATGAGAATTTTACTTTTGTTGTTAAAGGAATGGAAGCCATTTGGGGGTTTTAAGCCTAAGAGTAAAGTGATGTGATTTGTGTTTTAGAAGATCATTTTAGCTGTTACATGGAGAAAAGATTGTAAGGCAAGAGCAAAAGCAGGGAGGCCAGTTCGAGGCTTTTAAAAGTTCTCTGGGCAAAAGAGGCTAGAGACTGGATCTAACGTGTCTGTGGCAGAAATTCAAGTGCTCACCCGCATCTTTAGATCTCCCCCTTGATCCATGATGGAACCCTTCCTCCCACCTCTGTGAGTTTCCATTTGGCCATGTTATCAGCTCAGCCAATAAAATGCAAGGAGTAGAAGACCCTAAGAACCAGTGCATGATTTGCCTGCCTTTCCCCTACCGTGGTGGTTTATAACTTCTGGGCACTCATCCTGCATATGCACCCTGGCACTTAAAAATAAATTAAATTAAGTTAAAAATTAAAAAATAAAATAAATTCTAGAAACTCTGTCACTGTGGGTCCTTGAATAAGGAACACATGGAGCAGAGCCTCCCTGGCAACTCCATGGACCTGCAGTACACACAGAGCAAGAGGCAGGAATGAGCTTTGTCATTTTAGCCACTCAGAGTTGGAAGTGTCTGCCACTGAGGCATCTCCCAGCTCACTATGACTGCCACAGTGGCAAGGTTACATTTTCAAGGTAAAGATGATAGGACTTGCTGATAAGTTCACTGCAGAGTGTTTGAGAAGAGAAATGGAGGATGACTGCCAGGGAATTTGTCCTGAACCGCTAGGCAACCAATGGCACCAATTAGTGAGAAATTGAAGAAGGCTGGGGGAGGGCCTTAGGGTCTAATAAAAACTGTCTGGTTTAAATAATGGCTCATTACCTACTAATTTTGTAACATGGGCAACTTAACCAGCCTGTCTTGGTACGTTTGTCTGTACAACGAGGATAAAAATAGTATTGGCTTCCTAGGACTGTCAGGAGGACTAATGGGGATAATTCATGCAGAGTGCTTAGCCCAGGCCCTGGCAAAAGGGAGCTCTGCAAATGGTAGCTATTGTCACTATTCTCATTGTCATGATTATTACTGTTATCATTATCAGTACCTCAAGAGCTTGTTCATTTTGAGTCAATCCCTTGTACTCAGCGAGTTCTAGGTACCCTGGAAAACCAAGTTCTTGGACTTAGCTGCCAAAAACAGCCTGGCCTGGCATGATCCTCTCTTGGTTCTCCCTCCAGCCTTCCACTGGCCCAACACTGGCCAGAACCCTGTGTGAGCCCCAGCTCCCCGGCTGAGCTTCCCACAGTCAGTGCACAACGGTCGTCCAAAGAGAGTCCGACCCTGCTTCCGCCTGCTGTGCCCAACTCCAGATGGCCTGAGCTGTATTTCCACAGTGAGTCCAGAGTAAGGAGACATCCCTAACTGGCATGACACTCACACTGCCTTTTCTCTTTTTTGGACGTGCCCTTACCTGGGGCAAGTGGCATCACAACAGGAGTTCTAGAAAGTGCTAGAACAGTGTCACAAGACAGTTGCATCTATCTGGTCATAAAAAGGACTGAAAACAGGCTGAATTAGATGGTTGCCTTTCCAAGATCAGAGTGCCACATTTGAGGGTTTTTATAGCCCCCGATGCCCACAGGGCCAAGTCCCTACCCTCCCAGCTATGTACAGCCACATCCCCTACCAGCCCATGTTCAACAGGGGTTCAGTGCAGGGGCAAAAGGCTCGGTCCCCTGACTCCCTGCCTCCATTTGAGACTACTCCACCGGGCCATGCCTGCTCTCCTTGTGATTGGCCGAGGCACCTGTCAGAAGTGCCCCATGCCCACCTCCTCTCTCTGCTCACATCTTGCCTGCATTTCTTCCCAGGAAGTTTCTTGCTTGCATAGCTTAGACCCAGAGCCTGCTTGCCAGGGAATCCTGTCTATGACAGGTTGGTTCCAGCCACACAGGCCAAGGACTTAGATCAAAGTGGCCTGCCACATGTTGATCCATAGGGAGGGACTCAGATCTCTTATCACTTTAAAACAAACCTATTTAGAAAAGAAAAATCCTTAGGGTTATCCTGACCACTATATGCAATTCTTGTCCCGTATGTGCTGATATCTTGAGGAAATTCAGTGTCTGAGGCCACCAGGTGAGGCCATCCCCATAGTGCAGCAGAGTCACAGGCCCAAGGTTTCCTGTGCAGGCTCTTGGCCCTGTAAAGCACCCCCTTCCCACCAGCAACACTCCCCCTTCACCCATTGGTCTTTATCTTAGCACTGAAATGCGCTTCTCAAGTGAAAAGTACTTCCTGCTTGTGGTGCTCTTCACTCCTACATTAGCAGGTGCAGGGTGGGAATGAGGAGCTCCTCCCCCTTCCTTTCACAATCTGAGAAGGATTTAGATAGGTGAGTGTGAACCTCTGGAAATGATATGCAAAATTATAACAACAGGTTTTTTTTTAAATTGGAGAGAGTGTTGATTGCTTTTATCAGATTCTCAAAGGCCTGTGAGCCTAAACAGATGAAGAACCATGGCTGCCTTGAGGAAATCACTGAGCTGCAGAGCTGCCCGGTCCCCGGAATAGAAGAGAAAGCCCACCATCTCCAACCTTCAGCAGACCAGTCACCTAGCTGAGAGTATTTAGTTTTACAAAAAGTTTTAATCAAAAGTAAACTAAGGTGTTGTTTTTTGTTTGTTCATTTCTTTGTTTGAGATGGAGTTTTACTCTTATTGCCCAGGCTGGAGTGCAATGGCCCAGTCTTAGCTCACTGCAACCTCCACCTTCTGGGTTCAAGTGATTCTCCTGCCTCAGCCTCCGAGTAGCTGGGATTACAGGTGCCTGCCACCACGCCAAGCTAATTTTTGTATTTTTAGTAGAGACGAGGTTTCACTGTGTCGGTCAGGCTGGTCTCAAACTCCTGACCTCAGGCAATCCACCCACTTGGCCTCCCAAAGTGCTGGGATTACAAATGTGAGCCAACGCCCCCAGCCTGGTTTTTTAATTTTTATTATTATTATTATTTTTTGGAGATAGGGTCTCTCTCTGTGGCCCAGGCTGGAAGGCAGTAGCATGATCATAGCTCACTGCAGACTCCAACTCTTGGGCTCAAGTGATCAGCCTCAGCCTCTCGAGTAGCTGAGTGCTTAGAGCACTTAAAATGCAGGACAAAGTTTTGTGAATTATGGATAAACACATCAACATGTGACACTTGATAACGTACAGCATTGGCTCTCCTTATGCGTATGCCCCAAGCATGCCTGGTGCTACTAGACCACCACCCCGGGAGTTCCAACAGTCAGGACTCATGGCCTCCTTCTTCCTAGTGAGAGACTGTGGCTCATTTGGGTGAAGTGGCGTGCCCATGGTCACACATCTTACCAGTGAGAGAGTCCAGAGCAGAGCAGCCCTTGGACAGTTGAAGGCCAGCTCTGGTCCTCAGTGAGGAGGCGGTGGGGTGAGGGAAGGTGGATTGGTTTCAGGGTCTAGCCGGGGCTTCCTGCCTGCTTAGCCCAGAGCTAGTAGCTTCAGTCTCATACAATTAAGGGCCTGCTGCCTAATTAAACCAGCTAGTGCCTGTAAGCATAGGGACAAGACTGTGGGCCAGCAAGGTTAGAGCTGGGGCTCTTCTCCTCTGGCCAGGCTGCCTCTATCCCCTGGGATTCCTGATCTCGTGGTGTGTGCAGACCCAAAGCTGCCTCCTTCCAGTCACTGTTGTCAACAGCCACTGTCTAGACAGGCTTGGAAATGTCCACGGCACAATGCAGATGGTATTCTCCAAAGATGATGACAGTGTTGCCCATCCACATGCTCTTCTGCAATGTGACCTCCCACTGCCCCATGGGAGACAGGGTCTATGGCTCCTCCTCTCAAATCTGAGCTGGTCTCTGTGGCTCATTTGTAACCCACAGTATGTGGCAGCAGTGATGGTGAGTGACTCCCAAGGTAGCTCACTGAGGCCAAGTGGCTCCCACTTGTTCTCTTGGGATGTTGGCTTCCTGGGTGTTGTCTCAGGAGGCTCCCTCTAGAACACCGTAGTCCAGACCCATGGAAAGTTACCCAAGTTACCCGGTTGACAATCCCACTCTATGTCCAGGCTTGTGGTCATTCCAGACCAGGTACTGGACCTAGGAGTGAAGAGCCTCCAGCCAAGTCTGGCCGTCAGCCCTTCAAGTCATGTCCAGCTTTTTGTGTCTCTCAGCTGAAGTCAGATATCATGGAGCAGAGACAAAACAGCCCTGTTGCTCCCTGTCCAATTCCTGACCCACACAATTCGAGAGCATATTGAAATGGTTGTTGATTTATGCTAGTCAGTTTGAGGTGCTTTGTCACAAGAGTGGAGCATGAAGCACTTGGTAGCCCACCTCCCCACTCCTCCCTCCAGTCCCTCTGAAAGGTGCTGGTGAATGCAGAGGTAGCCTCTCCTCTCCACCTGTGGTGGCTCCAGGAAGACCCAAGGCCCAAGCCATGAGGTGCTCATATGCTCAGATGGAAATGGCATATGGGGTGGTCTAAGACCCCAGCCAGCCAGGCAGACCAAGATGTGCGGCCCCAGAGGCTACTTGTCTGCAACCTGTCCTATCAGGAGCTGCAGGGGCTGCCTCCAGCCACCCAGTGTGTGGTGTGTAAGAAGAGAGACCAGTCCTGTAACCCACCTCAAACCGCACCATAGCCCAGTCTAAACATCTGGCTGGAGGGCAGGAGACGCGGGGCATCCTCCATGTATCTTATTTTCCCTTCCTTCTGGACCCCCTCCGTCAGAAAGCAAGGCCCCCTCTCACAGGGTAAAGGGGGTAGGAGCCGACCTGAAGGAACCTCACAGGAAGGAAGGGTGTGTTCACATACAAGGACAGTGGCCTGGCTGCTTTACTTGCAATGGTGGCCTGTGCCCAGGAGGTCTGGGGCTAACGCAGGGAAATTTGTGAATAAGCTAGATCTGAGGTCACATTGTGATGTTATTTTTCTTAGGTGCGATAATGATGTTGTGGTTATAATGGGAAGATATCCTTATTTTTAGAAACTGAGAGCTGAGGTATCTAAGGGTGAAGGCGTGATGTGCAAAACTTTCCAATGGTTCAATAAAAATAAAGAAGTATACAGACAGGCAGACAGACGCACACGTCACTGTGGCCGAAGGTAAATAATTGTTGAATCTGGGTTGAAAGCCTTCAAGTATTTATTGTACTATTCTTTTAACTTTGTGTGTGTTTGAGATGTTTATAAAAATGTTGGGAGAAAAACAAAACATGTCTGAAGTTGATGGATAGCACATCATGGCGTTGCTTGGAGATTCCCACTGTTATCTCCACCTTGCTTAAAACAGGAAGAGGAAAGCAGAAAAAATGAAGGCAGACCCATGGGAAGGCCCAGAGCATAAATATTTTTAGTGGATGATTGAAAGGGAACTCCTCTGTGTGTGTGGTTGCATGTATGTGTGTATGTGTTTGCACATCAGAGGTAATTTGGAATTACTCACAACAGCTTATGAAACCAAAGTTCTTCACACACATTATTACATGAGGGACCTTCTCCGAGCCCCACCTGGGCTTTAGAAACTCCCTTCTTCCCCCACCCACAACCACCGTCCCAACTTACTCTGGCTGAATGAATATCTCCACATAGTTTTATTCATTTGGTGTCTGATCCAATGACCTTAATAAGATGTATTTCAGTGTTAATAAAGCTGTTATGAGATAGTTATTAGTGTGTGCCTATAGTAATTTTCCTAGTAATTTGAATTTCCATGAGCACTGAATGGTTATAAAATATAATATTTAAAAAATATATATCAATGAAGGCTGCAATGTCCACAGGTTTTAACTCAGCCGCTTTATTAGGAGAAATGAATCAAGAAAGACTGGGTTGAAAGACCAAAGAGGGCAAACGATGACAGCCTGCGTGAAGGACAGGGGAGTTTGTGCACGTGAGCGCCTATGTTATGCAAACACAGGACGCTCGTCAGTAATTAAGTGTATGGAGTGTAGACCTTCTCGTTTCTGATGTGCAAGGGAATATTAAAATACAAGAAAAGTGCTCTTACCACAGAGTTCTATTAGGAGAGGTAATTAACATGAAAGACACATATTGCACTCCCTTTTTCAAGCATTAAAGGGGAAGACTACACTCAGACCTGGAGAAGTCATGAAAAACCTAAACCCCTCAATCATCTTAAGAAACTGGGGGTGGGTCAGGCATGGTGGTTCACGTCTGTAATCCCAGCACTTTGAGAGGCCGAGTGGGTGGATGACCTGAGGTCAAGAATTCAAGACCAACCTGGCCAACATGGTGAAACCCCATCTCCACTAAAAATACAAAAACAGCCAGGCGCTGTGGCACACACCTGTAATCCCAGCTACTCTGAGGCAGGAGAATCGCTGGAACCCAGGAGGCAGAGGTTGCAGTGAGCTAACACAACTGCACTCCAGCCTGGGTGACAGACTGAAACTCGGTTTCAAAAACAAAACGAAACAAAACGAAACAAAAAACTGGGAGTGTGTTGTTTTAGAATTCAGGTTATTCAGGCTGCTTGTCTCCAAGCCATCCCATCAGGACCTTCAGGGACTGTCTCTGGTCACCTAGTGTGTGGTGTGTAAGAAAGCATATCCTGTAGCCAGCCTCGAATCCTAGCTTTTGGGATGCAAGGCCCAATGTCTCACAGGGTGGAGGGGGCAGGAGCTAACCGAATAGAACCTGGCAAGAAGGGAGTCCTTCCTGGATGGGCTGGCTTTGTCCCTCTAAGATCTGCTTTCTGCTTCCCAAATTTGGTCTTCGGAGTCTGGCTTGCTACCCACTGAAAAGCCTGCCTACGGTCACAGAGACGTCTTTACGGGCCCAGGTCTTCATATGCCCCTGGGCCCAGACCAGGTGGCTTTTCATGACAGGTATCCTAGGCAGAAGAGGAATAATTCCCTTTTTGGATGTCAGGCCATCCTTGTCTTCATCCTTTCGTCCAGCTGGCCAGAATTTGGGATGACCTTTTTTAGGGTCCCCTATCCCCTGATGCCCCTCACCATACAGCCTGAGCTTTCACCCTTGCCCCCCTCTCTTCTTTTGGAGCATTATCAAAGTATTTACTACATAAAGACATGCATGCAACATGCATACACATACACACACAGACACACACACATACACACACACAAAGATTAGGAGTAAAGAAAAGATTAGAAGCCCAAGTGTGTACAGAATTTATTCCTTCAGGTGGGTTCTGGGTCTTGCTGACTTCAAGAATGAAGCTGCAGACCCTCACGGTGAGTGTTACAGCTCTTAAACATGGTGCGTCTGGGGTTTGTTCTTTCCGATGTTCAGATATCTGGGGAGTTTCTTCCTTCCGGTGGATTCGTGGTCTCCCCGACTTCCGGAGTGAAGCCTCAGACCTTCACAGCGAGTATTACAGCTCTTAAAGATGGTGCATCCGGAGTTGTTTGTTCCTGGTTCCTCTCGGTGGGTTCGTGGTCTCGCTGACTTCAGGAATGAAGCTGCAGACCCTCATGGTGAGTATTACAACTCATAAAGGTAGTGCAACCCCAAAGAATGAGCAGCAGTAAAACTTATTGTGAAAAACAAAAGAACAAACCTTCCACAGTGTGGAAGGGGACCGGAGGGCGTGGCCACTGTTGACTCAGGTGGCCTGCTTTTATTCCCTTATTTGGCCCCCATCCACGTCCTGCTGATTGGTCCATTTTACAGAGTGCTGATTGGTCCATTTTTACAGAGTGCTGATCGGTGCATTTACAAACCTTTAACTAGACACAGAGCGCTGATTGGTGCATCTACAATCCTTTAGCTAGACAGAAAAGTTTCCCAAGTTCCCACCTGACCCGGAAGCCCAGCTGGTTTCACCTCTCACAAGTAGGGTGGGGGCTTTGGTTCTGGCCCCGCTACATTTTAACTGTCCGCCTCATGATCACCCAGGGGTTTTCACCTCCCTGAGCCTTGGTTTCCTCTTCCAAAAAGTGGCGAGGAAGTCATACTTGCTGCGTGTGGTTGTTATGAAAGTTAGCTGATATGAAGAAGCTCTGGCCCTGCCTGGTCTGGCGTAAGCCCTGACAAGCACCCGTGTGGAGGTGTCATGTCGCAGATGTGACAGTCCACAGACCTTGGTTGTAAAAGCAAAGGAAGATGTTTTACTCTCTGTAATGGCTGTTAGAGCAGAGATCTTCAGATGGATTTGAGATCCATAAATGTAATAGTACCAAGTCAAAGTAACTTAGTCACTTGCAGTTTAAGACTCCACTCTTCCATGTTAATATAGCTGCAGTACTGCCATAAAAAAATCCTTGTACTGCCATAAAAAACATCTGAAGGCTGAGGCAGGAGGATCACTTGAGGCCAGGAGTTTGAGACCAGCCTGACCAGTATGGTGAAACCCCGTGTCTACAAAAAACACCAATACTAGTCGGGTGTGGTGGCACATATCTGTAATCCCACCACTTGGGAGGCTGAGGCACAAGAGTCACTTGAACCCGGGAGGTGGAGGATGCAGTGAACTGAGATCAAGCCACTGCACTCCATCTTGGGCAACAGAGCAAGACTCCTCAGAAAAAAAAAGAAAAGAAATGAAATGAAGTGAAACACCTGAGACTGAGTAATGTACAGGAAGAGAGGTTTAATTGGTTCACAGTTCTGCAGACTGTGCAGGAATTATGGCGGCATCTGCTTCTGGGGAGGCCTTGGAAAGCTTCCAGTCATGGTGGAAGGCAGTGATGGGGCAGGCACATCACACGGTGAGAGCAGAAGCAAGAGAAAGAAGGGGCCAGGTGGATGCCACATGCTTTTAAACAACCAGATCTCCTGTGAACTCAGAGCGAGAGCTCACTTATCACTGCGGAGATGGCCCAAGCCACTCATGAAGGATACGCCCCATGATCCAAACCCCTCCCATGACCCCCATCTCCAACACTGGGGATTACAATTCCATGAAATTTGGAGGGGACAAATACTGAAACCATATTAACATCTTTGGTTTAAATCCAGGGATTCTTTCTCTTTCTGTCTGTTCTCCTTCCTCTCTGACTCCCAAGCCAGGGCAGGGCACTGGGATCTCTTCCTGTCTGGCTTCCTACCCCTAGTGGGATGAGTCCCTGATCTCACCTTCTTCTTGCTCCTTGGATGCTTCCTCGATGTGGGTGGCCTGTGGAGTTTGTCTTGGGGCCACTAAGAGACCCCTTGTCCAGCAGCTCACTGGCATGAAAGAATGCAAGAGCCTCTGGTGGCAACCGTCCTCCACATGGGAGGGGTGTTGTGTGTCCCCTACCTCTGAGCTAGGACTTAGCCCATCTCCCAGTAAATCTTGTGGGACACCAGGACTGGCCTTATGTGTGGGTAACCAGCACAGGCCACAGATCCTGCTCTCAGAAGGGCCCTGAATTTGGGGCTTAATGCACTGCAACTGCTGAGTGCCCTCAGGAAATTCTTCCCGATCTTTGCGTCTGTGTTTCCTAAGTGAAGTCAGATGGACAACAGAGCATACACAGAGGCACAGAGCCTCGGTTCACACACAGCCTCACTGCCCATTGCCTTTCCCTGCCTCCCAGGAGAGGTTCTTGGCCATCTGGTCACCTGCCCCAGCATTTCGGATCCTTCTCAGACACCCCTTTCCCACTTCTGACCAGCAACAACTACCAACCTCTGCTCCTAGGGGAGGCTGAGGCATGGGGGAGGGCTAAGGTCTGGTGTGGGTGGCCCAGAGCACCTTAGGGTGGGGTCCGGCAGTGGCACACCCAGTGGCACATTTCAGCTGGGCAGCACTATAGAGTGTTCAGGAGGTGCAAACCCCTCACTGACACCCCAATTCAGGAACTAGCACACCCTGTTGTGAAGACTGCAACATCCTGGGGTCTCCTACCCACTGTGAATTGGGGGGCAGGCTTATGGGGAGAGAAGACACAGGGCTCAATGTACCCAGGCCTGGCTGGGGCATGGTGCATCAGTTCTGTGGCTGGTGGGAGTGGGAGCAAGCTGGGAGGATCTGCACTCACTCTGATTGTCCCTATGCCTAAGGGAGCAGGAGATTCAGTAACAAATAGAAAACGTCATAAAGGGAAAAAGAGAGAGAGGCCGTGAAAGAGAAAACTCTTCACATTTTTTGTTCCTTTAATGGGCCTTTTCTGCTTTTGAACAAGAGGTCTGCATTTTCATTTTGCCCTACGTCCCCTCCCTCGTTATATTGCTGGCCCTCTGGTAAACCTTGGAAACCCTCTTCGTCTCTCAGGTGCCATGGGAATTCAGGGTTGAGGGGAGATGTGGCCCTACATTCCCTGACTGCAGCTGCTTTTGCAGACAGTCGGGAAGGTCCTCAAAAAGTTATACATGCAGTTACCATATGACCAGGAGTTTCAGTACCAGGTGTATACCCAAGAGAAGTGACAAAAAATGTCTGCACAAAAACTCGTACATAAGTGTTAATAGCAACAATATTTATAATAGTAAAAAAGTGGGAAAAACTTAAATGTAGATCAACTGGTGAACGGATAAATGATTTGTGGTCCATCCATCCAGTGAAATATTATTCAGCCATTAAAAAAAGGAACAGAGTACTGACATATTCTACAACACGGATGAACCTTACAATTGTCAGGCTAAGTGAGAGAAGCAGACACAAAAGCCTATGTATTGTGTGGTTTTATTTGTATGAAATGTCTGGAGTCAGCAAATCTATAGAAACAGAAAGCAGATTAGTGGTTTCCTACAGCTGGGGCTTGCGGGATTATAGCTAAGGGGTGCAGGGTTCAGGTGATGAAAATATTCTGAAATTGACAGTGTTGATGGTTGCACAATGCCGAATATACCAAAACCCACTGAATTGTACACTTTAAGCGGGTGAATTGCATAGTAAGTAAGCGGATAAATTGCGTAGTGAGTCATACCTTAAAGAGCTGTCTTTCAAAAAGATACGTGCAGTTTTACTTGACAAGCCTGTTGCATTATCTCCCCAGCAGCCCTGCTGCTAAAGGGCTTATGTGCTTAGGAAAAAACTAGACACGAAGCTCTGACCTCCCCATGCCCTTACCACCTCCAGCCCTCGAAGTCTCTGTCAGTATGATTGCTTTTGTGTTGATTCTTTCTGCTTTCTGGAAATCTAGCCAAGCCCACCCCCCACTGGCAGGGGCCCAGTGTGATGGGGTGTGAGTCTGTTTAGAGGCTAGGGCTTGCCAGTTGCCCTAGGACATGTCTGACCCCAAGGTGTGAGAGGAGCCTGTCTGGAGCCCACTCACACTGCTCTGGCCCATGTGCACTGCGCAAGGTCACACTTCCATGCCTAAGGTCACACACTCAGGCCCCTAATGCCAGCAAAGCAGAGGAGGATCAGCGTCCTGTTCAGCAGACTCCTGGCGGTTCAGACCACATGATGAGGGAAGGCCCAGAGGACAGTGCCAAGGTCCCAGAGTAATGAGAGGTGAAGTCAGCTGGACTTCTGGGTTGAGTGGGGACTTGAAGAACTTTTTTGTCTTAAAAGAGGATTGTAAAACGCACCAAGGAGCACTTTGTAGCTGGATTGTAAAACGCACCAATCAGCTCTGTAAAATGCACGAATCAGCAGTCTGTAAAATGCACCAATCAGCAGGATCCTAAAAGTAGCCAATCACAGGGAGGCTTGAAAAAAGGGCACTCTGATAGGACAGAAATGGAATATGGGAGGGAACAAATAAGACAATAAAAGCTGGCCATCCCCCAGCCAGCAGGGGGCAACCATCTTGGTGCCCTTCCACGTTGTGGAAGCTTTCTTCTTTCACTCTTCACAATAAAAGTTGCCACTGCTTACTCTTTGGGTCTGTGCCATCTTTAAGAGCTGTCACACTCACCTTGAAGGTCTGCAGCTCCATTCTTGAAGTCAGCCAGGCCGGGAACCTACTGGCAGGAATCAACTCTGGACACAGTAAGATGGTCCCTCATTCTCAGAAAAGGATGCAGGGTTCCTCCAGAGGTTCAGGGCCACACCCTCCCATCTCTGTGGATGGTACAGTGGTTTGCAGACTGTGTGGAATAAATAAATGCTTGCTGACTTCCAGGGAAGCTGGGCTCCAGACCCTTATCTCTCAATTACCAATGCAAGTCTGGGTTTCCCCTCTTGGGAATCCTTACCCTGTCCCTGCTTCGTCACAACCTTCTGTGATAAGTGATGAGGCACCAAGCAGGGAGTACTGGACAGAGCCATCAGAGCAGCACACTAGATGCCATGCAAGGGACATCACCCAGGCAATCCCTGAAGGCAGAAAGGGAGACTTCTCTCAACTACAGTGGGTGAAATAATCTCCCCCACAGACCCTTCCAAATTTGCATTCTTCTTGGAACCTCAGAATGTGACTTCGTTTGTAAATATGGTGGTTGTAGTATAATTAGTAAAGCTGAGGGCATAGTGGAGTGTGGTGAGTCCTTAATCCATTACGACTGGTGTCCTCACAAGAAAACGAAAAGAGGCAGAAACAGACACACAGGGAGAATGCCAAGTGACAGCAGATGCAGAGACGAAAGCGATGTGTCTACAAGCCAAGGAACGTCAAGGATTGCCGGCAACACCAGCAGCTGAGAGGTGAGGAAGGGTCCTCCCCTAGAGACTTCGGAGGGCCCGGGTGCTGTTGACATCTTGATTTCAGACTTCTGGCCTCCACACTGTGCAAGAACAAATACCCATTTTTTAGGCCTCCCAGTTTGTGGATATTTGTTATAGCAGCCCAAGGAAATTAATACAACAGTCTTCATTCCTGAAGCAATAAAATGAGTGCAGACAGCAGCAATTATTAATTCAGCCGACATTGATGGAACACGCAAGCTTCAGGCTCTGTGCTGGGTGCTGAGAAAAGAGGTGAACAAAAGACGTGATGTTTCTCTACTAACAATGCCCACAATAGTCCTACAGATTATTAAAAACTGTGATAAGACCCATGACGTAACATCATGGGGAAGTGTGGTTGGGGTGTGGGAGGCCGGAAAACCTCCCGGAGGAAATGTCATTTATTCCACTGAGACCTGGAGAGGGAGGAGACAGGGTGGGAGGGAAACTTACTGAGCAACACGCATGTTTGTGTCATGTTAGGACTTTCTGACCTTGCCCTTGAGGTAGATACAGTAAAACACTAAGGGAGGCATTAACCAGGTCAAATATCAGGGAAATGCACTGTAAAGAAGGAGCTGTGTGTGCCAGTTCCTCAAATCAAAAAGGAGTGGAGTGCAGCTGCAGAAGTGAGAACTGGAGAGTCTAGCGAGGGAGCCAGCAGCGGAGGGGACAGGACCTGTGCGGGGGCTGCAGAGGCGGGTAGTGGGTCTGGTAAATGTAACAGGACAGGATCGTTTCCACTGTCCATTTCCCTTCCATCCTATACTTAGAGGTTCAACATGGGCACAGTTCATCAGCACGGGACTCTTCACAGCTGATATGTCCAGATCCACGGGAGTGAGTGTGAGCACCAGGGTCCTGCTGGCACTTCTTCCTCCCAGCCTCACACGCAGCCACCTGGAGTAAAGGCTTGGGTTCCTTTTAACTCTGCTGTGCAGTAGTTCATGGTTGCTTTAACACAGTGTACCAAGTCTGAAAAGTTTAATGGAGCCATCTTCGTTAACATGTGTCTCTGCCCTACTGTTACTTGGTAAGTAGTGCGTTCTCCAATTCACAAAAGCTGAATTTGAAATTGTCAAGTCCCCAGATTACAGCTGCCAAACTGCCTCCATTGATGTTATCAGTCTCCAATCTGTCTGGAGAGACTCGGGCTGAAAGCAGGAACACCTTCATCCTTGCTCAGTGCACAGTGTACACAATGCCACAAGGCCTCCTCATCCCCATGTCCTGCTTTAACACACAGCAGGCATTTATATCTTTCCCTCTGCTTCAGTTAAGCAGTGTCTACTCTGTGGGTCCCCTAGAAGTTAGCACTGACCTGTTGTGACTTAACATGACCCAGTAATTCCAAATAGACAGCAGCTGAAAGACACTTTCCATCTTAGAAATCATAATATGCTCCCTGTTTCCTGGAAATGGATGGTGTTAGCTGGTTACTCCTTGCTCCATCTTCCAAGAAAACTACACATGCAAACTCTGCTATGTCCTGTTGAGAGGCCCCTCATTAGGGGCAGATGGGAGCTTCGCCTGAGGTTATACTATGATTAAACTATTGCGGGTAACCAATCCATGTCTATTGAGACCATGAACAACAGAAATGAATTTATAAAACAAACGATGCCTTTCCAAACCCTGTATATAAATGTCACATATCAATCTCCCCATTAATCTCCCCCCAGGCTTCTGGGACGTTGAAAGGAGTTCTCAGAGGAAATAATGTTTTTGCCCTTTCCTTTTAGATGGAAAATCAAAACCAAGCCGGGTTTGAATGACTAGCCTTTGAAGGAAGGAAACTGTTTCACCAGTGTAGCTTGGACCTCGCATGCAAAAAGCGTGCAAGCCTCTTCTCTCTGGTTTTCCCTTTCATTTCCATGTTGTGACTGCCTACAAACAAAACAAAGCTCCATGCTCAGGGGAGGAGCTTCTGGAGGCCCAGACCCCATGGACACTCAGGTGGTTGTTTTAAACGGTAAGAAGTGATAAAGAGGAGACAGGCACTGGAGAGACCCTAAGGAACATGAGCCAGCTTTGTAAGTGGTGGTATATCCTGGCTGCAGTAAGGGTAAGAGTCACAGCAGCTATAGGTTAAGAAGCAGGCAATGATATAGAAATAAGAGCCAAAGGTGGACGGCCTTTTCTTTTTTCTTTGGTTGTTGTTCTACGTCTTCTATTAATTTGGCCCTGGAAGGGGAAAAATCAAGATCAGATTGGTATTTGAAGAGAAAGCTTAGGGTTGCAGGAAGGAGTAAGTGAAGAAATATAATTCTCGGCCGGGGGAGGCTTCAGAAAGGGAGATAAGGAAATTGTACCAAGAAGAGAGTGCAATGGGCTCTCCCCACTAGGAAGAGGAGGCATCACCCTCAGAGACTGGAGGCCAGTAAAAACAGAGAAGGTCGAAAGCCTCTGAGGTCTGGGGAGGATGTAAGCACATTCTTGAAGCTCAAATTGATGGGCACAAATATTGACCAGTTGTCACATTCAGTCCCCATGCTCAAACGCCTTCCGCTTCACATTGAATTCATCTCTGGTCTTTCCGTTATCTCTCACAGTGAGAAATAAAGAATAAATAAGAAGAAAAGAATTGTTTTCACAGCAAATATAACAAAGGATTAATATTCTTAATATATATTCTCCATAAAATTTAGTATGAAAAGAGGAATCTAAAAGGAAATGCATGAATTACTAAAAAAAAAAAAAGAACTTCCAGTTTCAGCTCCAATACATAAAAGGCCTGCAAATCATCTGTCCCATCCTTACAACAAGAAAAAGCTAGAACACTGAAAATCAACCAATGTTTCAGGACCTGTCGGAGATTCAAGGGCTCAGTGCAAACCTCCACCCGGAAACCTAGAGAGTTCAGCAGGTCTGGAGTCCTAGTAGGGCTCTGCTCACCTTGAGCAGAAGCCACTAGAACCATAAACTGGTGGGAACACTTAGGTCGTATTTTGAGGAGTTGCTGGGAACTGAGTGTGGAGTAGAAAAAAGTGAGAAACTCTAGGGGGCTGCAGTCTTAGAGGGGTCCTCACTTTCATGGGTCTTAAGTCTAGGAGCCCCACAAGGTGGCCATGGTGAAGATCTGAGAAAGATCCCCTTGTACATCTTGCAGAGGACAGGGAAGTGACTTTCTACAAAAAATACAGGATGGTAAAGGATTTCTTTTTAAAGAGTAACTTTACAATGGAGAAACCTGGCAAACACTACCTGGGCCAAGTGGTCAAGGTCACTGTCAACAGTGATAAGTCATGTGGATAGCATGTTCCCTCGATATGGTGGGATGAGAATGGCACTTTACCTTTGTGGGCTTCCTCCCAACAACCCAGACCCCAGCACAATCATGAGAAAAACATCGGACAAATCCCAACTGTGGGACATTCTACAAAATTCCTGATCAGCACTCCTTAAAACTGTCAAGGTCATCAAAAATAAGGAAAACCTAAGAAACTGTCACAGCCAAGAGGGGCCTAAAGAGACATGAAGACAAAATGAAATATGATGTCCTGGATAGGATGGAAACTTGGAACAGAAAAGAGACATTAAGTGAAAATTAAGGAAATCTGAATCCAGTGTAGACTTGAGTTAATGGTAATGCATCACTGCTGGTTCATTAGTTGTAGAAAATGTGGCAGACTAATGTAAGTTGTTAACAATAGGAAAAACAGGGTGTAGGGTACATAGGAACTCCGTACCAGCTTCACAATAATTCCATAAATCTAGAACTGTTATAAAATTAAATGCTTATTTCTGAAAGTAAGAAAAACATGCAGCATCTGAATAATCAAACAAATATAAATTGAAAGTATGAGGTGTAACTTTTCTTCATCAACACATTCATCAAAACTTGAAGTTTAGTAATAATCAATCCTGGCTTAGGTGCAATAAAACATACTTTCCTGGATTGCTGTAAATTAGTATAATGATTTAGAAAGCAAACTCCGCAGTACAGATCAAAAACATACTAACTCAGTAATTACGTTCATAAGCATCTATTTTAATAAAATAGAAAGCAGGTAAATGATTATTATAAAATTTTGCATATTTGCGTCATTAAAAATAGTAAAAATAGGTAAAACTTAAAAAATAGGAAAGGTACGTAATAGTAATTGGTATGGGAGATACTGCCCCCCTGGGAATCATACACAAGCTGGGCTGAATGCGGAAAACAACTGTTTCCTGGCTTTGGACAGCAAACACCCCCTGGTATGGTCTCTGAAGGAAAAGCTCACCTGAGTGGGTACCACCTTCAGGTTGGCTTTCCCAGGGATGCCCTTCAAAGTGTAACCCGTGGAGATAGAGCCAGGGAGAGAGTCTGCTTGTTCACCATGCAGGGTTCAAAATTGTTCAATATTTGAAAATCTGTCAAGGAAATGTTTTCAATTAGCAAATTAAAGAAGAAAATTCATAGGATCATTTTTAAAGATGTAGGAAATGCATTTAAAAAATCAAAACCCATTTATAATAATAACTTTGAGCTGAACAAGAATGGAAGGGAAATTCTTTAGGGATAGGTTTATGCTGAAGACTCTATCAAATAATGCACTGAAAGGTAAATGGTTGCTATGTTACACTAAAGGAAGAAGGGAGGAAAAGAATGTCTCTCCCCATCACTACCATTAAATACTTAACATATATTGAAATGTTCATCAAGGCAATAGCACCAGAAATGTTTGCAAGAGATATGATATTGGAGCAAAAGATCTAACCCTGACATCATTAGCAGATAATACCATTACCTAGGAAGTCCAAGAGATTTGTCTTTATAACATAATATAACCAATGAGACGTTCAGTAACATTTCCAGTAACACCTGTGTGAATAAAATTACAAGACCTCAATTAAAAAAGGAAACCCAAATAAATAGATGTGCTGTGTTTCTAAAGGAAAGACTTGATATTGTGAAGATATACATTCTCCCACAATTAACCTACACGTTTTGAGCCATTCCAATAAAAATCCAAACATGATATCTACAGAATATGAGAAGCTAACCCAAATTTCACCTGAGTGTGTAAATGAGCCAGGATTACAGCAAATTCTAGAGCGGGGGAGTCAGTGATGGGGCACCACATCACTAGATGTCAAAATATAAACCACAAGAATCAAACCAGAACAGAGTTAGCCAAGGAAAAGACAAGTCAGTGAAATAGAATACAGAGCCCAGAAAAAAAAATATTTCAACTCAATGACTAAAGAATAATGAAATAGCTGGCATGGGCATAATTGGGTATCCACCTGTGTGGCAGATTAAAGATGGCTCCAGAGTCTAGATATGCCTGCCATCGAGAGGTGGGGTCTCTGCCTCCTCCCTTTGAATCTGGGCTGGATTTTAGTTGCTTTAGAGTATGTTGGAAGTGATACTGTGGCAACTCCAGTCCAAGCCTTTCAGGGAACAGCAGATTCTGCTTCCTTTGTCTGGGAGCCCTGTGCTGTCCTGTGGGAAGTTTGATTTTCCTGAATTGGCCACGCTGTGAGGAAGTCCAGATTTGCCATCGGAGGAGACCGTGGGGAGGGAGAGAGGGGAAGTTAATGGGCCAGCCCGTGACTCCTTCCTCCTCCATCCCAGCTGAGTGCCCCAACATTGTGGACCAAAAGCAAGTCATTGCTGCTGTGCCCTGTCCTAATTCTTAATCCACAGAATCATGTGATGTAGTGGTTGTAAATTATTGGTTTGAGGGCAAACCAAACTTGGGGGTAGTTTGGCATGCAGTAACAGCTAACCAGAACAACTTAGGGGAAAAATAAGTTAGACTCTCTTTCTACACTATAAATAAGTTTCAAAGGGATTTAAATATATAACTTACAAAGCAATAAAGTACTAGAATAAAACTAAGAAGACTGATAGTTTGCATTGCTAGGAGGTGCAGAAAAGGCTAATTTAATACATCGCTAGTGGTAGTGTGAATTGCTACAACTTTTTGGAGAGTGATACACAATATCTATTAAAATTATCAATTCTGAGAATCTAGCTATGGAAACCAAGTTCAAGTTCTTATCAATATGTAAAACTGTCTGTAAGAAGATGCCTATCACAGCATAGTTATAAAAAAAAAACAAATGAGACAGTTTGGATGGTGGAATCAATTGCATCCTATCCACACAATGGAATGTTACAAAGCTATTAAAAACAAAAAGGCTACATCTGTGCTTATGAACCTGGAGGGCTTTTGTCTTATTCAGTTTGGGCTGCTTTAACAAATATACCCCATAGATGGGTAGTTTAAACAACACAGACTTATTTCTCACAGTTCTAGAAGCTGGAAAGTTTGAGATCAAGGTGCTGGTAGATCTAGTGTCTGGTGAGGTTAGACAGACACCTTCTCATTGTATCCTCACGTGGCCAAGAAAAAAATCTCTCTTCTTATAAGGGTCCTGATCCTATTCATGATGGCTCAACGTTCATGATCTAACTACTTCCCCAAAGCCCCACCTCCTGAGACCATCACACTGGAAGTTAGAATTTCAACATATGAATTTTGGGGAGATACAAACATTTAGTCAAAACAGATCTCTAAAATAATTTAAAAGTAGTTTCACACTCTGGAAGATGGTTTGGCAATTTGTTAACAAATAAACATGCAATCATCATATGACCCAGAAATTTCATTCCTGAATTATTTTTCCTGAGAGAAATAAAACTTGTGTTATCACAAAAACTTGTACACAAAGGTTCATAGAAGCTTTATCAAAATAGCCCCAAAATGAAAGCCAGGATAGGTGTCCTTTAACAGGAGAATACTAAACAAACTGGTGAATCCATGGAAAGCTACTAAACAATGAAAAGGAAGGAAATATTGATACACACAATAAATAACCTGGATGAGTCACCAAAGAATTGTGCTGAATGAAAAAAGCCAGTCCCAGAAGATTATATACTGTATGCTCCATCTGCACAACATTTTGAAATAACAAAGTTGTAGAAATAGAGAACAGATTAATGGTTGTCGGGGATTAGAGCTTGGAGGAAGGTGGACAAATATGTGTGTGAGGAAGGGGACAAGAAGAATGTGGGGAGTAATGAAAAGGCAACAGGAGTGTCTCTATGGTGATGATATGTTCTGTATCTTGACTGTGGTGGTGGCTACAGAAACCTACACATGTAATGAAGTAGTGCAGAAATACATGCACACGCGTGCACACTCACATACACACGAGTACAAACCAGGGATAAAATCAGTGGATTGCATCACCGTCACTATCCTAGACGTGATATTCTACTACAGTTTCACACAATGTTATCCTTGGAGGAAACTAGGTAAAGATACACAAGAACTCTATTTATTATTTTTCAAAACTTGGAAGTGAATTATAGCTAACCAAATAAAATCTAAATTAAAACCTTTTAGAAACATTATAACAAAATCTATAATATAGTAAAAAAAAAAAAGTAACTTTCAGAGGTATTTAAATATCATCTTCCCATTTTGGTAAAACAAGACAAAATGAAACTTTGTATATTTGAATGAGCACAAGGTGTGATAGATAGAGCTCAAACTATTAACACTGGTTACCTATGGAAGCCGGGATGGAGGAGAAAAGAGATGACATTATCAAGTTATCAAGATGACAGTATCGACATATTCTATGTTG
>NW_016808091.1:281724-284724 GCF_001698545.2 Rhinopithecus bieti
TTTTTTTTTTGCTACATTAGGATACATTTTTATAATAAAAATAAATACTGGAAAGAGCTAAATGAAAAAACAAAGCCATAAAAGTGATAGGGAAAATAATATATTATTTTACAAGTTTAGGGTGGAAATTCTCTTTCCAAGGAAGGAAGATTCAACACCCAGAAGCCGTAAAGGAAACAACTAACAGATTCATCTCATAAAAAAATAAAACTCCCACAGAACAAAACACATCATAAAGAAAGCTTAAAAACGAGTAACCTGTGGAATTTTCTAACAAACGAAAATATTAGTAGCCAAAAATTGTTCTTACAAATCACAAAGAGAAAACAATGAAATAGAAAAAGGGGTGAAGACTTTGGCTGGACCATTAAGATAAGGCAATAATGTTGACTGCTAAATCAGGAATCTTTCAGCCTTGATTTGGCCTGAGACTCTGAAGGTCAAGAACAAGGCAGCAGGTGCCAACTAGCCCCAGTGTCTACATGCTGGACTCCGATGCAAGACCCGCTTAGAGGATGATTTAACTCTCCATCTTTTACCCAAAGTAAAGGCAGAGGGAGACAGGGTTTCTTGTGAAAAGTTGGCAGTGGTCCCCGAGCTTCCTTGGAGATGCACAAGGGCACATATATGCATGCACACTCAGACACACACAGAGGAAGGTGATCTGCCCCTCAGCCCATGGCAGAGGGCAGTCATACTGTGAGAGGAACTCCAAGATGGGTCACCAGGAGAATGTGACATGCATCCCTCCAAAGACCCAAGGTGAGGGGATGTGGCTATGTCTGCTCTGTGCAAGCTGGCACAAGGGGAAGCAAAGGACAGTGACAAGAGGGGAAGGACCTAGGGCATCTAGGCCCCAAATTAAAGGTGATGGTGGCACTACGAGTGGCCCCAGTGAAAGGCCTTCCCTCTGTCAAGAAAAGGACAATCTGGGCCCACAGTGGATTGGGCCTTCATAAGCCCCCAAAACATTATTCAGAGAGAGCATCAGAAATTGCACCCAGAAGCCTGAAAAACCCCAAGCTGTATGACATCAGCCACTCTGTGGCCTTTTCTCCTAATCCTTTCTCCTTCCTGCTTAAGAAGGATAATAAGCAATTCCTGCTGGGTTAGGGGAAAAGAAGGGTGAGAACAACTGAGTTTCTCCAGGCAGCTCCTGCTGGAGGCTGGGGAAGCTTTCACTGGGATGAGAGCCCAGAGTCAGATTTATGTTGGTCCTGACTGTGCTGTGCAATCCTAGACTGACCGACTAGACTGAGCCACTGCAAATTCAGTGAGAATTGCCCCAGATTTTATTCAACAGCAGGGAAGGAAAACCAGGAGAGCAGAATGGAAAGGGTGATAGTGAAAACTACAGAAGCGGTCCTCCACTTGGCCCCCGGTGAAGTCCCCTGGATCCTGTCCAGAAAGGTCCTCCTCACCAGCAATCATAAAAACACAAATTAAGACAAAAATATGTTTCTCTCCATTCAGAGGGGCAAATATGCGACATACCAATGTGGTCTCAAGATGGTGAGGAAGTTGCTCGTGCATCACTGAAGAGCCTCGGAATGCAAGAACTCCTTCCAGAAGGCAAAAGGCAGATTTGCTGAAATTAAACTTACACTTTACAAAAATCCCACTTCCAGGAATATGTTCTAAAACATCTCTCATATGTGCATAAAGTTAAATATAGATTCATTGCCTCATTAGAAAAGTGCAAATTTAGAACAACCTACTATACCATCAATAAGGGTGGCTAAACAACCATATGAAGAAAGCTCAACATCACTGATCATTAGAGAAATGCAAATCGAAACCACAATGAGGTACCATCTCACACCAGTCAGAATGGCTATTATTAAAAGCTCAAAAGATAACAGATGCTGGCTAGGTTGTGGGGTAAAAGGAACGCTTATACACTGTTGGTGGGAGTATAAATTAGTTCAACCAATTTGGAAGATAATGTGGCAATTCCTCAAAGACCTAAACACAGAAATACCATTCAACCCAGCAATCTCATTACTGGGTGTATGACCAGAGCAATATAAATAATTCTGTTATAAAGGCACATGCACATGTATATTCATTGCAGCACTATCCACAATAGCAAAAATATAGAATCAATCTAAATGGCCATCAAATGGTAGACTGGATAAAGAAAATGTGGTACATATACACCATGAAATACTCTGAAGCCATAAACAAAAAGGCGATCATGTCCTTTGCAGCGACATAGACGGAGCTGGAGGTCATTATCCTTAGCAAACTAATGCAGGAACAGAAAACCAAATACTAAATGTTCTCACTTATAAATGGGAGGTAAATGACGAGAACACATGGACCCATAGAAGGGAACAATACACACTGGGCCTGTCGGAGGGTTGGAGGGGAGAGGGAGAGGATCAGGAAACATAACTAATGGATACTAGGCTTAATACAAGGGTAATGAAATGACCTGTACAACAAACCCCCATGATACATGTTTACCTATGTAGCAAACCTGTACATCCTGCACTTGTACTCCTGAACTTAAAATAAAAGTTAATAACACACACACAAAAAAAAACAAAACACGATGACTGCATACACACACAGAATAAGATGCAGGTGGTAAAAAGAACGGCTCTATCTTCTGATATAAAAAATCTCCAAGACACAGGAAGTGCCAAAAGCAAATCACAGAATTGTATCCAATGTATGACACTCCTTACATTAAAAAGCAAATATAGGCCAGGCGCAGTGGCTCACGCCTGTAATCCCAGCACTTTGGGAGGCCAAGGTGGGTGGATCACGAGGTCAGGAGATCGAGACCATCCTGGCTAATATGGTGAAACCCATCTCTACTAAAAAATATAAAAAATTAGCCAAGCATGGTGGCAGGCACACGTAGTCCCAGCTACTCAAGAGGCTTTGTCAGGAGAATGGCATGAACCTGGGAGGCAGAGCTTGCAGTGAGCAGAGATCGTGCCACTGCACTCCAGCCTGGGTGACAGAGTGAGACTCTATCTCAAAAAAAAA
>NW_016808091.1:286856-299469 GCF_001698545.2 Rhinopithecus bieti
TTTCTCAAAAAAAAAAAAAAAAAAAAAAAAAAAAAGCAAATATAGATGTATGTGTGTGTGTATATATTTATATATTCGTAAATTATAAATAATTTGTATGTAAAAAATAGAGAATTCTTATCAAAATGTTGCCAGTGGTTACCTCTGAGAAGGTAGTGGGTACCTGTGAGGAGAGGTTTTTTTTGTTTTGTTTTGTTTTGGAGACAGGGTCTCAGTCTGTCACCCAGGCTGGAGTGCAGTGGTGTGATCTCAGCTCACTGCAACCTCTGCCTCCTGGGTTGAAATGATTCTCATGCCTCAGTCACCCAAGTAGCTGGGATTACAGGCTCGCACCACCATGCCCAGCTCATTTTGTTGTACTTTTAGTAGAGACAGGGTTTCACCATGTTGGCCAGGCAGGTCTTGAACTCCCAACCCCAAATGATCCACCCGCCTCTGTCTCCCAACATGCTGGGACCACAGGTGTGAGCCAGCGCACCCGGCCTCATGTTTTTTACTGAGTAAGCTTCAGTGCTATATGAATCTTTTGTAATGACAATGTATTTATATATGTGTATGGTCAATATTAATAAAGGTTAGAGAAGTTAAAAAAGAACAAAGAGTAATATGGAGGATGGAGTGGATGAAGGGAAAAGCCAATCAGAGAAGCACACTAGGATGCTGTAGCAGTAGTCCAGGAGACACCTGTGGAGGCTGGAATTAGACGCGGGCATGGGAGGAGAAGGGAGAGCAGGTGAGCATGAGCTTGGGAGGACAACTGGCACAGTTTGTTGACTCTGGACATGCAGGCTGAGGTGAAGAAAATAGATTAATGTGATGACTAATGTAGCTGATGACAACTGTCCCACACTTCAAGCAGGGGCCCAGGGCAAGGAGCAGGGTGGGGAAGGAAGAGTTCATATCCCAGGGGATACGCTTCTGGCCCATCAGACAGTGGAGTGTGTGGGCACACACCTTAGGCTGCACATCTTGGAGATTCCAGTTCGTATTTCTGAACATGTAAGTGGCTTTGAGCATGACCAAGGTGAACAAGAATAGAAATATGGAAGGCACCAACAGATGATGGACAGGTGAGGAAGGAGATGATAATTACAGCAAAAAGGCCAACCACAGGAGAGGCTTCCATTTATTGAGCAAGTGAGATATTCTGTGTGCTGTTCCTGTATTTTATTCAATCATTATAACATTAGGAGATGGGTTTTATCATGATTCCCATTGTATAAATGAGCAAACGGAAGCTTAGAGTCACCAAATAATTTTCCCAACACAGCAAAGAAAGCAAGTGATACATTCACTATTTGAATCCAGCTCTGGCTGACTCCCTGCTCACAGCAACTACACCACTTAGCCTCTGCCGAGGCAATCCTACTTGCACTCCTCCTTTGGGATGGCTGAGAAGCGTTACTCTCTAATTATCATAAAGTGCCCTTCTCTCCATCCCTGCTATCTTTGTCCTTGTTTGAGACCTCTTTATCTTTCCCATCCCTACCTTCAGTCTATCCTGCTTTAGTCCATCCTGCACAGGACTGACAAAGTTATCTTCCAGAATCACAAGCATGGCATATCAGTATTTTACTTAGAATCCTTCAGTAAGTATTCTCTCTACCAGTCAAGATGCTCGAGCAAGGAACAGACAGATACTATTGTCTGAAACAACCACAAAGACAACAAAACACATGAAACAATGGGTTTCTTTTTTATTTGTTTGCTTTTGTTTTCCAGCTTATATTTTAGATTCAGGGACAAGGAAGGATTTTACCCGAAGCCTTAGTGGGAGCATAGACCTTGAGACATTGAGTTTGGACTTCTAGTCTTCAGAACTGAGATGGAATGTATTTCTGCTGTTTTAAGCCATGCAGTTTATGATTCTTTGTGACAGCAGGCCTAGGAAACTATTACAATAGGTTTATAGATTTCATCAGACTTGGAAAAGATCTGACCATTAGTTCTTCAATTCTTTTTCTTTCTCACCCTCTCTTTTGCTCCTTTGAGGACTCAAAATGATCTGTAAATTAGGCCACGTTAAATTGTCCCACAGCTCACTGATGCTCTGGCAGTTTTTTAAAGACTTTTTTTTTTTTTTTTTGAGATGGAGTGTCACTCTTGTTGCCCAGGCTGGAGTGTGGTGGTGCAATCATGGCTCACTGCAACCTCCATCTCCCAGGTTCAAGTGATTCTCTTGCCTCAGCCTCCCAAGTAGCTGGGATTACAGGCACCTGTCACCACGCCCAGCTAATTTTTGTGTTTTTAGTAGAGATGGGGATTTCACCATGTTGACCAAGCTGATCTTGAACTCCTGACCTCAAGTGATCCACAACCCTTGGCCTCCCAAAGTGCTGGGATTACAGGCATGAGCCACTGCACCAAGCCTAAAGACATTTTAAATTTTTCTCTCTGTGATTTCTATTGCTATGTCTTCAAGATCACCAAACTCTTGTGATGCCTAATTTGATATTAACTCCATCCTGTGTATTTTAAATCTTATATATTGTCTTTTGCTTGGATCTTTTAAATATCTTCCGTGTCTGTACTTAACTTTTTTAACATGTGGAATGCAGTTATAATAACAGTTTTACTGTCCATGTTTACTAATTGTAACATCCATGTTGGTTTTGCATCAGTTTCAATTGATTAACTGTCTCTCGTTATGGGTTGCATTTTTTTGCTTTTTTTTTTATTGACTGCTAGACATTTTGAATTTTACCTTGTTTGGTGCTGGCTACTTTTGTATTCCTATAAATATTCTTGAACTTTTTTCATGCAGTTGAATTAGCTGAAAACTGTTTGATCCCTTCAAGTCTTGCTTTCAAATTTTATTAGGCAGGACAAGAGCTGGGTTTAACTTAGGACTAATGATAGCCCGCTAATGAGGCAAGACCTTCTGAGTACTCAATGCTCATGAATTGGGAAGTTCTCCAGTCTGGCTGGCGGAGACAGGTGTTGTTCCTGGCAGCGCTCCTCTCTCTGCCTTTGTCATCACATGATGTTTGTGTCTCCTCTTCTTTTGTATAAGAACACCAGTCATATCAAATTAGGGTTCTCCCTAATTACCTCATCTTAACTGGAGAAACCTTAACTGATTGCTTTCTGCAACCAACCAGAGGTACCTTCAATTTTCCATCTGCCATGGAGAAAAGGGGAGGGGATTTGCAAGGGGAGCAGCCTTGAGTCCTTTTGTTACTGAGGCATGGAAAGTTAGGGTTTTCCTCTCAGTTTAATTTTAGGAAGTCAGCATGAATTGATCTTAGATTCCCTACCTCCAGACCCTGTTCTCCTGCCTCAATAGGAGAGAAAAGCTACAACAATAAGTGAATTCGCCCAGGAGGTCCATGATTGAAAAACAAAGTTTTAGAAAAGAGAACAGAGAAAGTATATGGAGTGGGGGTCAGTATTTAAAGAAAACAATAAAATAAAATGTATCAGATTTTGCATAATGATCATCAGTCTCTAGTGTGAAAAGACCCACTGAATAACCCCTAAGTGAAATGAGATCCACACCGCACTTCCGGGATAAAAGAGAAAATATTGAAAGATTTCAGAGAAGCATCTGGCCTCCTATGAAAGAAAAGGGATGAGAATGGCATCTGACTTCTGGTGGCAGCTCCGTGAGCCAGAAGCTAGTGACCACGCCTTCAAAATCTGGGTCAAGAATCTATGACCAAGCTGCCAATCAAACATGAATGTAGAATAACTAATTTTTGCACATACAAGCTCTCAAAACATTTCCCAGCACAAAACATTCTTCAGGAAGCTATAGAGAGGGAAAAAAAACAAGAGAGGACTCATCTTTCAGCAACTAGAGACCCAACGCAGGGAAGGCAAAGGGGACTCCCAGAACCCCAAGACAACAGCTGACCACCGCATGTGCTGGGTGCGGGCGGAGGGGGTGCCTGGGAGGATGTCAGTAGGAGAGGAAGCCCAGCCATAACGCATCTGCACCACCGCAAAGAGAGCCCCCTTCTGGCCCAGAGTCTGGGGATGAATGGGAAGAGAGCACTAAACCAAGAGAAATCTTGGCAACTGTTTATTCCAAGTAAAACAAAAAGTTGTACAAAATAGGAAATGTGCACTGCATGGTTTAGCTGTGAATAATACGAACGTAGTCATAACTATGTAAATACCAAATACTGATTTGGCCAAAAATTAGGCTGTAATTACCATGATGGGCCTGAGACGAAGAGAAGAGACAGCACGTATGCACAGGAGGACAGTGTTTTAAAGAGTGACATCCTCCTCTTCCATGGTGGAAGTTTATCCCATGACATTTAAACTGGAAAATCAAGAAACGGCCTTCTAAACTTGTTATTTTAAAGTCAGGAGAAAAGCACCAGAAGAAACAGCAGGAATTCAAAGTGATTGCCTCTGGGGAACAGGAATCTGGAGTGGGAAGAGGAACGCTGTTTCTCATTACAAGCCTTGAAGAACCATTTAAGTTTTAAAACTACGTACATATATGACTCTGATAAACATACATTTTTAAAACTACGAAACAACAAGGAAAAGATTAAGATGGGTGAAGGTAGCACATTTCAGACTGTTTCAGCGACTTACCTCCAAATGAGTAAATATATAACTCAGTCATTTGGGACATATACCTAAGGGGGTGGCATCCAGAAATTTCTTGAAAGTCTTACTTATTATCTTTAAAATTCAGGCAGAAGTTTTTACTCTCTTTCATAATACATCCCTATTTGTTTTTATAGTATGTGGCATATCTGGCAGAAGGTTTATTTTTTTTTTCCTTTTCCTCACCTTTTGCCTTCTTTTTCTTTCCTGAGACACACATCAGGCTGGGATGACAGAGAAAGACACTCTTTCAGTAGAATAAGGTGTAGGGGGTGCCCGTAGGATTAACTGGGGAGGGGGAAACATCTGATCATCTTTCAGTCACTACGGACTAGCACTGCCAAGGCCCCTTATCCCATCTGCTTACCCCACCGTCTAAGCCTGGTGCCTCTCAGCAGGGAATTCAGGGAGCTTAAAGACTGGACCCCAGCACAAAGCCAGGGTGGGGACCCTCCTGGGATCAGGTGGCAGACAAAGCCCTGAAGGAGGAGAAGGAGATGGAGTCCAAGAAGGAAAAGACATGTCAGTCTTAGCATCAGAAAGACCGTGGGACTGCTCCCAAAGGGTTAGACCTAAAGTCCCACAGCAGAGAAGGAATCTGGGAAGATGGGCTTCGAGGAAGAAAGTGGAGAAACCCATCTCAAGTCTCCAACTCCTCTTGTGAATTCTGGAATCAGTACAATTGTTATACTCACAGCAAACATCATTCAGGGTCTTCTTGCACAACAGAGCGTTCTAAAACATGCTATGATTTCAATCAGTTACCTTTATTGACCACTGATATGCAAAGTCTGTCCTGAGGCAGTTCTTCCAAAGACCCTCAGGCCCCAGTCTAAGAAGCATGGAGATGACAAGTGGAAAACAGTGGCATCACACATGGGACAGATGATGTGATGTTGGCAGGATAATTCCCTGATATACGACTTTTGTGGGGTCTCTCCACGTCCTGCCCTGTTGGAGACTGGAAGCCTCTGTGCTCTCTACCTCCTGGGGGTAGAGAGACTCCTGTTTCTGCAGCAGGGCAGAAAACAGAAGCTTCTCAGAGAGTACCCCTGTTCCTAGCTTTTGTACTTCAAAAGTCAGAAAGTGTGATGGGAAGAAAAAAGAAGTCAGCTGCAGAAGCCGGGAGGGAAAGAGGAAGGTTTGTGCAGCCATGGAAGGAGGCAGAGTGCCTGGCTCCTGGAGGAGAGACCCTGCCCGGCTAGCTGTCAGTGCTGAGGAAAGCAACTGCTGAAGGCAACTGCTAGAGGAAGGCATGGAATTTCCACTCCTGTATAGGTTGCTGTGACCTTGGAGTCCAGGTGCACAGTGTCCTTGGCCTCGAGGAGACCAGGTAGGCTGTGTCTTCCACATTGTACCCTTAACAGGTGGGTTGGAGGACTTGTCTGCTGCTCTTGTGAGACCCACCCGGGACCTTCATAAGCCCAGGATGCAAAAGGAACCTCCAATATAGCTGAGACTGTATTATTTCCAGCCAGGCAGAAGTGCCAGAAATTCAGAGTATTTGGGAAGCAAGACATATGCCTGCCGCCTAAGTTATTCTTGTCGTTTTGAGTTATGAACTCCTTTGCTTCAGGTGATGCCCTTTCTGGCCTGGCATCCAAGGCAGGTGAGAAATGTCCTCCACCAGGCTGTGCTTGGCCGGGGATGAGGAATTCGACTGGAGGAATTCGCCTGGAATCATACTCACTCCACCTTCCCACATCCAGATACAAGCAGTCACCTTTAGGGTTTTGCTTCTCTCTGTTCCAGCTGTCACAACCAACCCTGGCAGCTCTAGGGAGAATTAGCAAGGCAGAGGGAGGGAGTTCTTGGACAGAGAGGAGGGTGGACAAGGAAGAGAGGAGACTTTAGAGACTGGCACATCCCGCACCCTCTGGTGCTACCATATCCAGCAGACTGACTGAGCCACGCTGAGCCCTGGGCAAAAGTGGGTGATCTCTGAGCTGAGGCTGGGTTTCACTTTTCTTGTCTCTCTGAGCTCAGCCACCATGTGATACCCAAGTCAGCATATCCCACCTACACTGTGGCCATGTCCCAGTACTCCAAACGCCACATAGAATGGAGCTGGTCTCAGACTGCAGAGCTCACATGTGACAGACATAACCAATGGACAAGAAAGAGTCGCCCCCTCATGAGTCTGAAGTCAGTACCTAAAAGAGAGAGTTGGGAGGCAGCAAGGCATGGCCCCACAGCAGAGGTCGGAAGGAAGAGCTCCCAGGGTTAAAAAGGGAAGGCCCGAGACACAGCCACCATTTCCACCATCCCAGCCGGGAGCTACCTTCAGGACCCACCCAAAACTCAGCTAAGGCCAGGGAGGAGGGGCCCTCAAGAACAAGCTGCAGGCACCAAGCCCCGCCTTCAGGCACTGGCCAGACTGGAGTAAGAAGCCCTGTGAGTACATTCTTACTCCTCTACTTGTTGGTCTTGGTTTTATGTGTCAGCCGAGGAAATGGGGCCAGTGTGTGCAATCATTGTTGGAGACATGGTGGAGGGTGAGCCCCTTCTCCCCAGGCTTTCTGAGACCATGTGGGGTGATCTCTACCACAGTGATGCTGCCTGCCTCCCACCCCCATCCCCCACTGCTGGTGGTGATGGTACGGTCCACAGTCCTATTTTGGGTAGGACAGAGCCATAGAAAGGCAGCCCCCAACTCTAAAGTCTCATTCCCTCCTCTCTGGGTCACTTTGACAGTCCTGCCTGCTCCAGCATTCTCTCGGGGCTGTCAGAAAAGTGACAGGGAGCGGGTGCAGGGTGGGGAGGTAAGCGTGGACCTGCTGCTCCATCGGCAGTGGCCGTGAGGAAGCTGCTGCTCTTTTTCCAGTTCTTTATCTCCTGCGTTTCACTTCTCAGCTGGATGTAAGTGGAGGAGAGGAATAATGGGGTGTTATTTATGAGTCTCTTAAAACCTCAACAACCCAACCATGTGTCAGGCGCAATGCCTGGAGCTTTGTCAATGCCTCCTGTCATTTTGCGCCATAACTCTCCAGGCGGTAATTATTACCCTGTGCATGTGAGCCTCGGTCTCTGCCATTCCCACCCCTGCACTCTTTCCTCCACACTGCAAAGTCCCCGTGGGTAAGAGTACACTTGTCTCTCAGGGTTTGGGTGAGAAGCCCTGGGGACCTCATTTGGTGGGAAGCACTTGTCAGCTGCAGAGCGTCAAGCAAGCTTTGGGCTCTAGATTTTGCTGTGCATCGCATTGCTGAGAATCCAATGGTGTCTTGGCCTCAGCTCCCAAAGTCCACAGACGTGGCAGTGATCATGGCCCTGTTCTCTGCTCTCCTCAGCCCACACGTTCCCCTTAGATGATTTCATCGACCACATGGCTCCAATTACCGGCTCTCTGCTCAGATTTATGTCTCCCGCCCAGGCTGTGTGCAGGGCTCCAGGTGCACACATCCATCCTGTGCACATCTCCCTCAGCCAGCTGACAGCCACGGAAGCTCCCAGGTATACATCCAGTTGACATCTGCTTCTCCAGATCTGTTCCTCCAGGGTCCTCCAGAACATGGTACTGTCCTTAGACACTGGCCCCTCTCTCAGACCCTATGTCTAATCAGGCTCTGAGTCAGGGTAGGTAAAACTGAGAACTCCTGGCCCTGTCCACATCTCTCTCTGCAAAGGCCAACACCGTTTCTTTGCCCGGGTTATGTGCTAGCCCCTAAACTAGTCTTCCATTCCCATCTTGGCCCCATCAAATCCTTTCTGCATACTGCCCAATATAATAGTATATAATAGTTCTTGGATGCAAATCTGATCATGTCACAGTTGTTTAAGTCCTTCAAATCCTCCCAAATGCATTTGGAGGGAAATTGGATGGCTGATGGGGGCCCAGGCACTACAGGGCTGCCTTCTGCCCCTTCTTAAGAACTCCAGCCACAGAAGTCTCCTTTTTGTTCTCAGAAGCACTGGCTCTTTCCCATCCAGGCTCCCACACGTGTGTCCCTCTGCACGGCCTCTTGCTCCCACGCTTTGCTCAGCCATCTGTAGCCACCTTCAGTCTCAGATGGCATTAGATGGCATTTCTGTGGGGAAGCCCATTGCCCTCCAGATTCACCTGAGACCCCGCACTCCCTGGAATACAGGAAGACTGAAAAAAACCTTACTGTGATTTGAACTGTAATGTGTTGTTTACACTTGGTAATGACTTTCTTCCTTGAGGGATTATGGTGCCTTGAATATAGAAATCAGGGCAGCCTGTTTCTCAACTGTGTCCTCAGGGCCTTGTGCAGGTCTAGCATGAAGCAGAGGTTAGTAAACATCGATGGAACAGATTCCATTGAAGTGGCTATTAAACTAGGTTGCAAAATACTGAATGTATTGGTTTTTTAAGTCAACTATAATTTTAGAGCAACTTTAGGTTTACAGCAAAAACTACAGAGATTTCCCATATACCCTCTGCCCCACACACGCACCGGCTCCCCCATTATCAACATCTCCTGCCAGAGTGGTGCATTTGTCACAATTGATGAGCCTACAGTGACACACCAGTATACCCCAGAGTCCGTGATTAATTCGAGTTCACTCTTGGTGTTGCACATTCTATGGGGTTAACAATGTTGTGTATCCACCATTGTGTCAAGTAAGGGAATAGGGCCAGTGTGTGCCATTGCCTATCATTGGAGGCATGGTGGAGGTTGAGCCCCTTCTTCTCAGGCTTTCTGGGACCACGTGGGGAGACCTCCACCAGAATGACACTGCCTGCCTCCCACCTCCACCCCCACTGCTGGTGGTGACAGCACGGCCCACAGTCCTAGATTGGGTAGAACAGAGCCATAGAAAGGCAGCAGCTCCCCACCCCAAAGTCTCATTCCCTCTTCTCTGGGTCACTTTAACAGTCCTGCCAGCCCCAGCATTCTCTCAATGGTATCCACCATTGTAGTATCACACAGAATAGCTTCATGGCCCTAAAAAACCTCTGTGCTCTGTTGATGCATCCCTTTGTCCCCCCAACTCCTGGCAACCACTGATCTTTTAATTGTCTCCATAGTTTTGCCTTTTCTAGAATGTCATATAGTTAGAATCATACAGTGTGTAGCCTTTTCTGAGTAGCCTTTTTCACTTAGCAGTATGCATTTAAGTTTCCCCCATGTCTTTCCATGTCTTAACAGCTCATCGCTTTTCAGCACTGAATCATATTCTGTTGTCTGGCTGTGCCACAGTTTATCCATTCACCTACTGAAGGACAATTTGATGCTTCCAAGTTTTGGCAATTATGAAGAAAGCTGCAAAAACAGGGGGTGCTGGTCGTGTGGACATAACTTTTCTACTCTTTGGGGAAAATGCCAAGGAGTGTGACTGCTGGATCATATGGTAAGAGTATGCTTAGTTTTTAAAGAAATGTCAAACTGTCTTCCAAAGGAACTGTACCACATTTCATTCCTACCACAAAATGAGAGCGTTGTTGCTTCACATCCTGCCAACATCGGTGTTTCCTGGACTTTGGATTTTGCTCATTGTACTGGTGTATAGTTGGATCCTGTTTTAATTTGCAACTCCATAATGACATATGACATTGAGCATCTATTCAAACACTTATTTGCCAACTTGTATCTTCTTTGGTGACATGTCCATTCACGTCTTTTGTCCATTTTTAAAATCAGGTTGTTCATTTTCTTATTGAGTTTAAGAGTTATTTGTGTATTTTAGGTGACAGCCCTTTGTAAGATGTGTCTTTTTCAAATATTTTCTCCCAGTCTGTGGCTTGTTCTCTCATTATTTTGAATTATATTGACTTTTAAGGACAAAAACAACTCTATTTTAAAGAGTTTGTAATGAGAATGAGTACAGCACCTTCTTCCTCGATCTAGAAGCAGTGCACAGCTGTGGTTTCCTAGGCTTTCCTGGCCATGAGATGTGGGTTTGTCAGGAGCCCACACTGGCCTGCTAAGTTGTGGCCACTTGTCCCTCATCTCCTGGGCTGGCTCTGCTCTTTTGAAGCCAGTGCCTAGACTAATGCCTTAGGGTAGAAAGGCCAAAAGCCCTTCCACTAGAGACTCCACCAGGCAGGCCTCCCTCTCCAGGGAAGAGGTGGTGGTGCCTCAAAAAAGAGGAATTCCCACTCTTGGTCATTCTAGCAAGGGACAGGAAATGAGATTAGTGACTGGGTGAGGCACAGGGACTTATTTAGAGCATTCTCAGGGAAGGAGAAGGCGACCCTACTCCCTGACAGTGAGGGAGATCGTGGGAGAGATCATGCCCTGAGATCATGCCCAAGATGAGAATGCCTGTGCCCAGCCAGGAAGCCCCCTTCTTCCAGTCCAGGAAGCTCACCCGGACAGAGGTAGCTGAGAGTTGCTATGCCTAGGTTGATGACTCTGGCACCCCTTTAATTTAAAGGGTAAAAGTAGGCTGCAGTGGTTTGGGCCAAGCCACTTGGTTTTGTGCTCTTTTCCGTTTTTTTTTTTTTTTTCCACAGGGACCCTTGTGCATCTCATAACACTCCACGCGCCTAAGACCACAATTGTGGGTACATGAGGAAGACAGAGCCCCTCCAACTCTTCCTGCCCCCTGTTGGTGAGACCAGAGCCAGAGCTAGAGCTGCAGGAGACCCTGGTGCAGTGCTCAGTGCACACCACCCTACCTGACCATTCTGTTGGGAGCTGGGTGACAGCCAGGATCCAGAGGGGATGGAGGAACAGAACAAGGCTCTGGACGTAGGCTGGCCCATGCCAAAGAGGAAGTGCCGTGCCTGGTTTCTTTCCGCCGTCCCTCCTCCTTCTTCCCTGTTAACTATTCTGCTGGGAGTCTCCGGATCATGGATCAGGGATTGTGGTGGGACCCTGTCAGACTCGCCATGTTGAAGTGGGTCACACAGTTCCCAAGGCACTGCTCCTTGCAGCCCTGAGATCATGCCCAAGATGAGAATGCCTGTGCCCAGGGGCACATCAGGTAGAGTGAAGAGCTGGGATTGGATCCCTTGGCCAGGCTGCTTCTTCTGCAATTGTCCAGCTACCACAGGACAGGAATAAAAGAAGCCACAGAAATCAAAGAGCTGAGGTAAACTGGAATGCAGGGCGAGAAGGGAGGGCCCAAAACAGCCTTTGCTCCTAATGATGGGAACTGCCGAGTCTTTTGAGGGACCGAAAAGGGGACACAGCAGCAGAGCTGAAGGGCCGTGCCCCCCAGGAATCAGGAAGGAAAGGGAATTAAGGCAGCCAGATTTTATGGGTCAGTGCTGGGCCCCAAAGCCTAACCGAACAAAGGGTTTGGATCCACTTCCAGCAGCCATCTGATGACATGTCCCAGGTTGGGGTCTCCACCAACCCTCCCACTCATTGATGCTCACCCTGCACCCAGAACCACTCAAGAAGCAGAAGGGATGGGATGAGTCTCCAGGAAGCCTGCAGTTGGGGCAGATTCAGGGGTGCAATTCAGGACTGATGTAAGAAGTAGATTTACCTCGAATATACTGATGCTTCCAGCACAGGCCTCTCATTTATAGGAGGCCCTTCCAAGGCCCCAGGAGAGGCTCTAGCAATGTAAGTAAGAAGATATCTTCTCATTCCACTGGGACCTCCCCTCTGTCCCACATAATGCACTCTGCCCCTATCAAGTGGCACTGGAGTGGCCCCAGGCATATGGGGGATCCAGAGAGATTCAGCTGAGAATATGTTATTTAATCTATAATCTGGAAGGATGCTTTGAAATGTTGCAATAAAACAAATGAGAAGTTATGGTCTTCCACTTTGGACAGAAATATTATTTTGTCATCCTTAAATTTTTAATTAAGGAACGGAGAAAATTTAGATAATTATTAATGGGGCCAGGCATGGTGGCTCCCACCTTTAATCTCAGCACTTTGGGAGGCTGAGGTGGGAAGATCACTTGAGCTCAGGATGTTGAGGCTACAGTGAGCTATGACCACACGACTGCACTCCAGCCAGGGTGACAGAGCAAGACCCTGTCTCAAAAAAAAAAAGAAAAGAAAAGAAAAGGAAAAAATAAAGAAATTACTGTTAATCAAATTACATTTTAAATGTTCAGATTTTACCATGAAGAGGTAGAAATTAATTCCTAATAAAATAATAAGCAGGCTCTTGGA
>NW_016808091.1:299743-311232 GCF_001698545.2 Rhinopithecus bieti
AAAAAAAAAAAGAAAAGAAAAGAAAAGGAAAAAATAAAGAAATTACTGTTAATCAAATTACATTTTTAAATGTTCAGATTTTACCATGAAGAGGTAGAAATTAATTCCTAATAAAAATAATAAGCAGGCTCTTGGAATATTTAGTAATCTAATCAAGAAAAGGGAGTCCTATGAAGATATTGGGGAAACATTTAAATTTCTTGATGAATTAATCAAAACTGACAACAACAAAGAAAACACTAAACATGAATACCATTAAAATGTGGGTCTAGATGTGTATGTCGTCATTCAGAGAGCATTTCAGGTCAATCACCATATAGAAAATTTGACATGCCCTAAAGTCATACAGCTCAGATGGGATAGAAACATGGTTCAAGTCTTCCCTAATTGTTTTCAACAATTTACTATAATTTATATGATATTATCAATTCGTTATGAAGTTGAAATGAATTTTTCTCAACTACCGATTGTTTTCAGAAAATGTTGTTTGACCAGCACTGCCAGAGGAAAGACTGAATTACCTTTCTATTAGGACTCTAGAAAATCATTGTCATATGAAGAGGGAAACAGCAAGTACACAGCCAAAAATACAGGAAGGAAAATATTACAATTACAGCAGCATGTCTGGAAGCCATACTGCTTCCAGTAATTAATATGCTTTTGCAGACTTTTGTGATGCTTACATTATTTATCAACTTTTAAAAAATGTGTAGTTCATTTTGATTCTTGTATCATTTTAAGTAAGTATTCACTTTTACACCTAGTTTTGTACTCACAATTTTGTATCCTTTTTCTTTACAAAGTCCCCTACATTTAATATGGAATCGTAGAAACTAGATGGACTGTGACTGAGGTGGTGACCAGGCATGGGTGCAGACACAAACTCTGCACAGCCTCAGGCACCTTAGCCCAGAAACCACCTCTAGGCCCTGTGACCCAGAGCTCTCCATCCCTCGACACCTCCCCTGGCTCAGGCGCTCCTGATTCAAATGGGGACAGGACTGGCATCTGGTCACTAGATATCTTGTCCCCAGATTAACTTTTGAGTCATCTCCAACCCTGTTCTTTTTAAAAGACTGATGGTGTGTACTTTCACATTCCCGGAAAGCGAATAACATGAGTTTCTGGAAGACAAACTGGCAATACATATTCAAAGGTTCATACCCTTTGGCCTGGTAATCCCCCTTACAGGAATCTATGAATAGGAATGATCAGAAAAACAGACAAATATGTAAGCAAAATAAGGTTCCCACAGCATTGCATGACACAATAATGACACAATACCAACAGTATTAACAGAAAGAAAATCCTTCTGTTATGTCTCTCCCTTGTCACTAGGTATCCACAACCCAAAGAAATTTACCAGCATATTAACTAAAATGCTCTGAGTGGTACAGTTTGGAGTGATGGTTGTTTTCTTTATGCATTTGTGTGTGTGTGTGTAACACAGATGACTTTATCAGAAGAAAATGCACTTTTAAAATGAAACAGTCGTAGAAGGAAATTAATCAGACACCTAAACTAGGAGGCTGACACAACTGCTCCCAAAGGAATGTCTTAGTACCCATCAGTATTTCTTTAAAATAAATGGCTTCAGCAGGCTAAAACATGGGCCTGCCCACCTCTTTTCTCAGGGATCCCTGGAGCCTTTGCTCAGACAGTTTGATTCAGTAATGCTCATAAATATGGAGCGACTCTTTGCAAGATTCCTTGCATTTTAACGTGGGGGTAGTTCTCACGTCCTCCGTGGATGGGCGATTGCAAGCAGTGTCTTTGTCCTCATTTCTGCAAGAGCCAGTGAGATGTGTAGACTGGGATGCCTAAGAGGGAGACACGTGGAAATGCCCATCTTCTGACCAGGGAGTCCCTTGGACCTTGAAAGCAACCAGAGAGCAGAGAAAGAACAGCAGCCCATGCAGATGAACTTACCTCCCCCTTCTGGCCTTGCTGTTGTCTTCTGTCAAGTAGGGAGATGACTCTGAGTAATCTCCGAGGGCTCTGCAATTCTGCACGTGAGCTTCCTACAAGCAGGGAAGTTGACTGGCATAGTGCCTCATGTGAAGGTCACAGGGAGGACAGGGAGTTCACTCCATCCAGCGTGAATGCCCTTTCTTCATCTTAGCTTGGGCTTGGGTGGGGGGTGTCAGTATTTCTCATCCTGAAGTCAAGCTACCTACTCTGGTCTCCTGGAGTCTCTTCTGAAACAAGGCTAAGTTATGTAAATACACAAACTAAACATGCTTTTCAGGCATAATTTTTAAAACAGAGATGAGGAATGGAGAAATAACCAAAAAAATCATGTACCTTCTCTGTGCCTGGTTTATGTCTGATTTCATAGAATCCAGCAGACTATACACATGGGACAAGCCTGTGAACTTGGCTATCACCTCTGAGTTTCAGAGGGTGGGTGACAGACTAGGACAGGCTGGCACCACCACCCAGCAGCACAGCCTGCAGAGGACACCTACACATGGGGACTCAGTGTGGATCTTGGTGGCATAGGGGAGTCCGCATTGGCCAGGGAGCCCTGGGGCCCAATCTCAGGAAGGGAGGTGCTGCAGGGAAAATGGAGGGCCACAGGAGATCAAGACGGAGATTTATTTCTGTGTACGGTGCAGAGAGAGGTCCCCAGGGACAAGCCAGGATGTCACAAGTACAGGGTGGGTACAAGGCATCTCAGAGGCCACCTACAGAGAAGGATCCCTGCTGACTTGGGCACCTGAACACAATGTGGCCTGCAGATCCATCCTCCGCAAAGGCTCTGCACTCACACACTCTGTGATATCCCTCATCTGGACTTTTACATCAAAGGGGTTTTGATGCACCTTATCGGCGTACCAAGGCCACTGACAGCCACAGAAATGCGGTGGAGCCAGCCCCATCCAGGCATCAGTCTTTGATCCTATTTATTTTAGACCAGTTTGTGACTTGGTCAATACAGATGCTGCACAGCCAGGAAGCACTGGGTGCAGGCTTCAAGCTCATTCCCACAGATTTAGTGGTCAGGGAAGAAAGGGCAATACCTTGGAGAAGTTTGGGAAATTGAGGCCCAAGAGATGAGGGCCAGGGGGTTAACTCACTCAGCCTCAACTGGCAAAAGCAGATTTGGAAGCAGCTAGAAAACCACATTGTGAATAATGTAGTCTGGCTTGGCCCCCCGCATTTCCTTGTCGTGGGCTTCCAAACCATCCACTTGGAAGTGGCCCATCACCAGCCTCTAATGAAATGCAATTGGTGTTCCCGACCACGTCCCCACCTTCACCAGTCCCAGCAGCCCCTCAGTCCTGGCCGCACACACTTGGGCACGCAATGCCAGTTGCACCAAGCCAATCTGCTGTGAGATGCCGGGAAACGGTTTGCAAATATTACTTTCCAAATTTATCACACTTGGCCTGGTACCCTGGAAAAAGTTAGTTTTGATTTCAACGTGGATGAGTCTGAGGCCCCAGTCTTTGTCCTACTGGAGCTGGCTTCGGGTGCTGGGGCCAAAGTCTGGGCTCAGAATGGGGCCGGGCCTTCTCAAGTGGTTCTACTGCCGAAAAAGGTGCCAGCCCCTCCACTGACCACTGGCCACCGGCAGAAGCCCACCCAACCACACTGGGCCTTTCCCAGCACTTTCCAAGCCAGTGAAGGTGACCTCCCTCTGGCAAACAGAAATCCGCGCTGTTGGGAGACAGAGCAGTAGGCATCTATCTCCACAGAGCCATCTTGAGCACCTGGTATGCGCCATATTGTTAGCACGGAACTCTCTCCCCATCCCTGTCTCAGCAACTTCCTTGGAGCCAGCTGCAGGCCTGAGTGGGAGGAGAGGGGAGTGACCATCAAGCCATCCCAACTCAAGAGAGAACCCACAGGCCCCATAGGAGGGACCTGGCTGCCCTTCATAGACACTCAGTCTCTCGCTCTGTGGCTCGCAAGTTCCCAGTGTGTCTGTCTCTCTCTTCTTTTCTGTCTTGATCTGTTTCTTTCTCTGTGTCTTCTTCTCTCTCTGTTCTGTCTCCCTCTCTGTTTATCCTTCTCTATATCTCTGTCTCTGTCTCTGTCTCTCTCTCCCTCCTTCCCTCCTCTCCCTCTCTTTTTCTCTCTCCCTCCTCCCCCTTTTCTTGCATTTCCCTGGGGATGATGGAGTTTTCTTCTGCATCACCATGTGGCTAGACAAATCAGCCCTGGCCTTTTTGTTCCTGCATGAGAGGAGAAAGCCCTCCAAAGTCCCACAGGCTCCACGGTGTCTGCTCCAGCCAGGTCCCCTACCCAAACCCTCTGAATCACTGGCTCTGGGGATGGTGACAGCCCTCTTTGCCTGGTCCTCACACTCAGTCCCAGACTGTTTAGACCAACGACCCTGTGTGTCACATCCCTCATGTCCCCCTCTAGGGAAACTGGCCAGAGTGGGAAATCACAGCCAGATTTCAGGTCATGGGCAAGGGGCTGAGGGCTCATGTCTGTGAAGAGAGGGGCCTCGAGGGGCCCAGGCAGGGAATGGCAGTGCTGGGAGCACTGTGGAGAGTGGTGGGGTCTGCAGGAACCTGCCCCCAACTAGATGGGGCAGCTGCTCTCCTGCTGCATGTCTCCTTTCACATCTGTGGCCAGAGTCTCCAACTTTTCAGGAGAAACTGCAGATCTAGATTTTCATATGAAAATGTTGAGACATAATTCAAAGTTTGTTGAGAAGCACTCTGCAAGCCAAATAAAACACATCAGCAGGACGGATCTGGCTAGCACAGCACATTCATGACCTCTATTTGGTGTCCCCTAACACCCACCCCTGGGCCCCGGCCACCTTCAGGGCTGGTAGGGAGGCCTCTGCTTCCAGGGCCCATGCTCCTCCCTCGCCTTCATCCTAGTCATGGGGCTCTGCCTTCCCCAGAGCTGTCCCGGTGCTCAGATGACCCCTATGCAGGAGCCCACCTGCAGTACAGCCTCCAGGCTGGTCAGCCCGTGTAAACACCTGGTCGTTCTCCATGTCCCTTACCTGCCCAGCTGGTCACGAAGCAGAGGTCCAAGCCCCAGGAAGCCCAGAAGCACCAGGCTGCAGAGGAGAGAGGGTTGCTGGTGTTTCATGGACCTTCTTTGCTGTTACCAAAGCTCATGTTTAAACACAATTACTTTCTGCCCCACTCAGGCAACCCAGTTGGCACACCCTGCCAGAGGCCAAGTCCCATGTCCTTTAAGGAAGACCTAGCATGGGGCTGCCCATTCCCTAGATGTGAAAGGCATCTAGTAAGTTTGCTACTCATTAGCTGTGGAGCCTGGGAAAATGACTTAGTTTGGCTGGCCTCAGTTTCTTCATCTGTAAAATGGGAACACTATCTCATGCTAGATAAAAAGGGACAAAATTAGACAAATTAGATAAATTCCCTCCCAGCTTCACCCATGTGCGGGAATCCTGGAAGAAGGAGAAGGAGAAGGAGAAGGAGAAGGGGAAGGGGAAGGGGAAGGGGAAGGGGTAGGAGAAGGAGAAGGAGAAGGAAGAGAGGATAAAGGGGAGTTAATATTTATGGAACCTATTAGGCATGAGGCTCCTTGACAAGGGCTTACAAATGTCATCTCTACTCATCCTGCCAATCACCCTGGTAGGCTGTCACCCCACTGTTCACACAGTCCCCATTTCCACTTCACAGATGAAATCCTGAGCTCCAGGGAAGTTGAGCTGTTTGTCCCTGGAAGGGCCCAAGATTTGAACCAAGATTCAAATTTGATCGGTCTCAACATCAAACCTAGAAATCCCAGGGCAGGGCGTGGGGCCACCTGGCCAGCTGCAGTGACCCCCCTGCTGAGCCTTCCACCCCTGGCCCTGGACCGACACTCCCTCCCACGGCTCTAGCATGTGTGGGCCCAGGCTCCTGTGCCCTCCTCAGGGGCTGCCCTGCCTCCACTCTTGACAGGACCTGCAGGCCTCCACCACCCAGCCCACGCTTCCTGCCTGTGTCGCACGGGTGCCCAACCCAGTGCTGGCCTCCTCCTCTCGGTGTTGCAGACAGCCTGTCAAAGCCATTCCTGGGCTCAGGTGGACCCTGTGGACAAGAGAACACTCCCCCAACCACTGTCTTCTTGGCCCAGCCAACTCTTTCTCATCCTTCAGAACCCAGTTCAGACATACCTCGTATTAGGGGCTGTGCCTGGCAACCCCAGCTCCCCAGGCTGGGCTGAACGCCTCCCTAGGCCACACCAGCACCCACCTTGGCCTTGATCTCATGCTGTATCAGTGAGTCCACTCTGCAATGAGGGACAACACTAAGTCGAGGTAAGGCAGCTCTCTCGGGGCCACTGCCTTAACCTGAGGGTCCCGGCAACTGTCCCCGGGGCCACTGGTCCTTGCCTCTGATGCCACCCTGTGCTGTTGTTACCCACTCTCAAGCAAACCACACCCTGTTGGGAGGCCCTGGGGCTGCAGAGGCTGTGAGGACAGAGCCTGAAGCCTCTGCTGGGGTCCCACCCTGAGCTCTGAGAGAACCCCCAAGTGAGAGCCCCCACCCTCTGGGTTGCACTTTGCTTTTCCCATGTGGCCACAGGTCCCAGGCCGGGGACTGGGCCACCTTCCCTTCCTCATGTTTTACTTTCATGCCCAGCTCTGGGTGTCTTCTCATCGGGGACTGTGCATGCGTTTCTCAGGCCTGAGTAGAGCTGAGGGGTCCAGGAGCCCTGGCTACCCCCAGGTGATATCCCGTGGTATCGTTAGCATGCGAGGTGATGTAGTGAAGACGGCTTGTTAGCTAGGATGGGGGCGAGATGGCCATCTAAGCAATGTCAGAGCAGGGCACGCACTCAAAAATGTACAAACGTATCTTCCAGTCTTCCAGCTGTTGGGAGAGCTTGGGCCCTCCAAGGGCACAGCGCCCCCTGCTGGCCAGGCTGATGATGCGCCTTAGCTCACAGGGCTTTCCTCTGCAACAGCTCCCCGGAAGCCGGGCAGGGGAGTGCTGGGAGGGGTGGGGGCGGGATAGAGGTGTGCATGCATGGGCCATTTCTCATTCTCTCACATACACATGTGCTCTGACATCTCTCTTGAGGACCCCCTGTGCCCACTGGCACCACCAACAAACCAATCACATAGCCAATCAACAAATTCACAAGCACCTGCAGTGTACACACTGGCCCAGACTCACCTTACCTGGATGCTCCCCACCTCCACTCTCTGTGTTCAATTTGCCAGAGTCCTCCTGCCCCACCTTCCATGGTTCTCACCCCCACAGAAATGCCCCTTGTGCCTTCCTCCTCAGCCAGGTCTTCATGCCCCCAGCAGGACACATATCCAGGGCCTAACCAAGTGGCCTGACTCTGCACTCTCCTGCGCCCATCCATCCTGCACACCACCCACACTCTCGTCCTCTTGCCAAGAACGCTCCAGTGTTCTCACCACCAGCTCCACAACCTCCAGGCCTTCCCAGTCCTTGAGAAAGAGCCCAGGGAAAGCCTTGGGCGATCAGACCCAACCTGCAGACGCAGCCCTGCCTGCCTGACTCCCACTCACACCTGCCCTCTAAGCAAACTGCAGCAGCACAGCACCATTCCCGGAAAGCACCCTTCACAGCAGCCTCCCACACACCTCCACAGCCCCCACCTGCATAGGCTCACTCAGCCTCACAGAGCCCCCCTATAGCCCTGAGCCCTCATTCTTATGGAAGACTCATGCCAAGGCCCTCTTGTCCATTACCATTGCACATGGACCCACCAGGCCACTCACCTCTTCATCTGAGCCCCCCCACACCCAGAAGCACCCATGACCCGACACCCTCTGTGGTGTCCACCCTCCCGCCCACACTCAGGGTTCTGTACAGAAAAGAATGATGCAGGCAGCATGGTGAGCATGGGCCCCGACGCCCAGTTTCCCCGGAGAAGCCTTTCAGATAAATCACTTTCACATGGCAGCTTTGGTCCTCCGGGAGGGCAGCAGCTGAGGAGGGGGCATGACGGGGCAGCCAGCAAGACCATTGTTTACGCCTTGGCTGCTGGAGCCAGGCCCCTACCCCAGTGCCCCTTATCCATTGGAGGAGGCTGCAGGAAAACAAGGTCTGGTACCCGAGGGGCCCAGTGACCCATTTGAGCAGCTCCCCTCAAGCAGAAGTTTCCCACATGACCTTCCAGCCAGGCCCTGGGCTTTCCTGCCTCCACAGCAACCACAACCCCTCACTTGGCTCTGGGTCTTGGCCCAGGGCACAGGGGAAGGGAGGAAACGGGGAGGTGGGGAGAGGATGCACAGGCCTGCCCCAGACTCCCAGCTGGCAACAGCCCTTCCTGTAAGGACTTCTGGGCCCTCTGGGTCCTCTGACCACCTCTTTCCACCACCCAAAACTGGTCATAGCCTGCACAGGTCTGGGGACCCAGTGAGCTACACCCACATCACTGGGACGCTTCAAAGCAGCTGTGTGACTCCAGGCAAGTGTCAGGACCGTGGGTTCCTCATGCCCTCCTGGCTAAATCAAGCTTGGAGGGCCCACGTGGAGATTCGAGGGAAAATGCACACTCAGGCCCAGGAGCAGTGCCTGGCACCAATGAGTGGAGCTCCCTTTTAACATATTCTTGGGTATCGCCTCCACCCAGGGTCTGTTTGTCCCCAAATTTAAGCTTCCTGAGTTCTGACTATGTTGGGCCCAGTGGTGTGGTCTCTGCCCAGCTGGACGTCAGCCTCCCCTCGGCCTCAAGGGCCTGGTGCTACCACCTACGTCTCCTGACCATGAGTCTGAGCCGTGCTGCTCTCTCTCTGAGTCCCAGGAATGGTGCACTTGTCTGCTACTGGTATCTCCACTCCCCAAGAACCTTCCTCACCCATCCTACTGGGCCACCCAGGACTTCTGGCCCTCTCTGGCCTTCTGACAGGCTCTGCTGTAAGCTCAAGCTCTCCACCTCCTCACGCCCAGCCCCTCACAGGGCCAACGCACCTCAGTAGGCGCTTGACCAAGGGCGGCAGGGCCATGTTGAATACACAGATTTCCTCTATGAGCCTTTGCGATGAGGAAGGCAGAGAGCTTGCCAGCAGCCTGGCCTCTTGTCCCGTGCCCTAGGCCCTTTGGAGGGAGTCCCTGCCCTGCCCCTGTGGCCTCCCCACATCTTGCACTGTTGCCTGGCCTTCTGTAGCCAGCCCCTCACACCTCTCAAGCCTCAGGTAGAGGCCTGCCACTCACGGGCCACACCTGCCATGTCCTTGGAGCCTTAAGATGCAGGTGCTGAGAGTTCGGTCTTGCCTGCAAAGGCGCCCCTGGAGGGGTCCCTCCTATCAGGCCTGGAGGCTTGGGTCTGTCTACATGCATCTGCATGGGGCATGGCTGGTTTCCAGAACCTCAGAACCCAATCCACCTGCCCACATAGCCCACACCAGCTGAGCAGTGGCAGTGAGGCCAATCACCAGGCTCCTCCTCACTCTGAGGTCTCCCTGCTGTGACCGTCTTCAACGTTTGATTCCTCCTTCTTACAGCCCAGCTCCCCCATTGGACCCAGTTCTGGGATTTGAGATCTGGCCTTGATCTCCAACTTGCCCCAGACTGTGCCTTGGAGTTGGCCCAGTCCATGGTGAGGTGGGCTACCCGGAGCCACTTTGGGCCTCTCAGAGCCCATTTCCTTTGGCAGTTGGTGCTGTGGACAGAGAAGGGTCTGGTGGAGAGGGGAGCAGAGACATGCAGGATTCTGGTGCCTGGAATGGCCGGGGTTGGGCCCATCGCTCCCTGGAACCACTGGCTGCCTCCTCTCTGGGGCTTGTCTTTGCCACAGTCTGTGAGCTTGGTGCCCACACCCCGTGGAGCACCATGGCCAGATCCAGGCAGCAAAGGTGAGGTTGGCTCACAGAGAAACCTGCGGAAGGCTCTGGCCTGCATCCCATCCCAGGCTCAACCTGCCTCACAGAAAGCACAGGAGACCCCTGGCACTGGGGCTGGAGCCCAGGGCATCTCTCCCAAGTTCCTGTGGATTATGAAAAATATTTAATGTGACATCTCAATTCTTTTCAAACAACATGGGGTGACGTCTACAGAGCACTTTCCTAATGCTGAACATCTGGGTCAGCAGTAGAAATGCCTCCAGTTATTGGGGTGGCTCCTAATATCCAGATGTCAGGCACCAGGGAACCCAACTTAGGGACTAAGATCCTCACTTGGAAAGGGTCCTGGGGGATGTCAGAGGGAGGGTCACCACACAGACGAGAGAGTGTGCACATCTGGATTCATTTCCACGACTCAGGATCACACCAGGCAGCATCAGGGGCTGCAGGGGGATGGGAGTCACAGGCTCCTACCCTCCTCTTGGCCCTGGAAACATGAAGGCCTTCTGTGCCCTCCCCCAGTACCACCCGTGAGTGCCTGGCACACAGTGGGCACTCAGTGAATGCTGGTAAGTGCCTGCTGACCAGAGCTCATATGCGGGAGCGCACCTCCCTGGCAAGCTGGATCCCATCAGTGTCGGCCCACATGTGCACCAGCCTCATCTCAGCTGGGAAAATCGCATCAGGACAATGGGAAAACGTCTCCCTATTCCTCTGCCAGGTGGGCCCAACGCCAGAGCTGCGATCCAGGGCGTCGCTGCCAAGTTTCCAGGCTGCCGTCAGGCATCACTCCCACCCAGGGGGACCCTGCACAGTCTCACTTCTTTAGAGACAAATCAAATTGGAGAGACTTGGCTTGCATCGAAGACAAGGCTATGTTGTTTACACACATTTTTTGGGAAGAGGGAACAAATTATTTTTCTTCTTGTCCATGGGATGCCGACGAGTTCTGGGGGAACCACTCAGAGGCACCTGTCGCGAATTCCCAGGGCAGGGCGAGTGGAGATGGAGCAAACCGCCCACGGCGCAGGCTCCTGATTTAGAAAGAAAAGCGCAGCATGGGTTCTCTAAAGTCCAGTGGCAGCAGCTTGCAGGGGACACTGTGGCACTCATGGTGCCCTGAAAGTCACATGGGATGGAGGCCACAGTGGACGACGCATGCTGATGACACAGCAGGAAGGGCAGGTCTTGACTCAGCCCGAGGGTACTTCTCCCCGGTGCCACAGTCTTGCACTTCCGGGCTTACTCATCAGGACCAAGGGGAGAGGCAGGCTCATGGCCCTAGGTCTGGGTCCCCCTGACACACCCAACACAGTGGTGGAGCCTTGAGGACAGCCTGGGGCCTGCTGCAGGTGTCCCAGGGAAGAGGACATGGGAGATCTGTGCCTGTCCACAATGGAATGCCTCCTCCGTGGGAAGCACTGCAGGCTGTGCATCTCTAGGGGAAACCACCAGGAGCCTGCACAGAGGCCCTGCCCAATGCACTGGAGCATGAAGCAAGGACAGTCTGCTTGCCCTAAGCGCACCCCATCTGGAGAGAGTGACTATGGCACTGGCCATCCTGTCAGCTGGGAACCTCAGGGAACCAAGGCAGGGAGAGCCCCCAGAGGAGGTGGCAGCTCAGGTGAGCCTCACATAATCACCTGTAAGGAGGGGATTTCCAGAGGGGCATGAGTTGACTGTGGGATGCAGCTGCTTCTTCTTCTTTTTCTTTTTTTTCTTTTTTTTTTTTTTTTTG
>NW_016808091.1:311572-356472 GCF_001698545.2 Rhinopithecus bieti
GTCTAAAAGAAGAAAGAAAAAGTCCCACTCAGCTTTACCATCCAGATCACATTGGGCAGAGGCTCAAAGAACCTGCGTGTGGTGCCCTGGGTGGAGGAACGCTCTGGTCCCGACAGCAGTCTCCCTCTTGCTAAGGCCTTCCCTGACTCCCTGACATCTGCTCCCCATTTCCCTTCCCTGCTCTCCCCGCTCTGCAGCCTGACCATCGCAGACACAGTGTGGGCGGGACTGTCAGCCCCTCCAGGGCAGCACCTTGCTTTCACAGGGCTCACAGTCGAGCTCTGCCCTGAGTGCCTTCCATGTGCAGTGCTCATTCATTTTGGTTCATTCAGCACCTTCCCATTTTACAGGTGGGGAAACACAGGCCCAGAGAGGCTAAGTGACTTGTCCAAAGCAACCAGCTGGTGTATGGCAGAGCAAGGACTCCATCCAGGCTCCCTGACCCCAGGGTCTGCATAGTTAACCCCTGGGCCATAGTATCTAAAATGGTAACGTTATCTAAGGTCTGGAATTTTTGCAGTTGCAATGTTCCCAGAGCCAAAAACAGTGGGTAGCGCATACTGAGATCTTCATAAATGTTTGTGAAATGAGTGAATGTAAACCCAGCCCTCCTGACACTGAATTTGCAACCCCCCAACACACATGCATTACAGTGAGAGAATTTTGTCATCTCAGATACACCGAACCACATGGCATTTCAGCTCGGGGTCCCCACTGTCTGTGTCAGAAGCCTCTGGGGCCTGTGAAAGCAGCACACACCATACCCTCGAGTAAGGGTAAACTACCAGAAAGCAATGTTGGGTGCAGAGAGCATGGCCTTTGGGCCAAGCACCAGGCAGAGAATTGGAGCATCTGCTGGAGTCGTTTTCCTCGAGGATTTAAACTAGGATTAAATTCTGCCTTCTCACTCGGAAGTTGTGTGATCTTGGGCAGGTGTTCCAACCTTTCTGAGCTCCAGATACCTCCGGATTGACAAGGTCAGGGTTTCTCCCTGAGAAGTAACTTTCTAACACCTTGACATACACACTATCTTGGCCTATGTCCCAGACCACTGGGCCAGTTTCAACCTCTCTGCTGGAGAGACAGCAGCAAGGTTCCTGGACAATCCCTATATTCGAAGTCCACTTGCCACTGCCTCCAACGGCCTGTCTGCCTTTCCCCAGGCCTCAGTGCTATTCTGTGGTGAGCACAGAAGTGTCCTTGCCCAGTCTCAGTTTTTATTTATTTTTTATTGTCAGCCTCAGTTCCTAAAATCTTACCATGTTATTAGAGGAAGGTATATTTTTGACAACTTTATCCACAGTTACTTTAAATCAAGGTGTCATATACACAGTGCCAAGACTGAAGATGTTTTCAACATAAAATCCATTTTGATGATAAAAGGCTGTTGAGAATCCCTTTTGAAATTTCATCAGCCAGTACTCAGAGGACTTTTGGATTTGACTAACAGAGGAATCGCTTCTTGGTAAAGGACCTCAGATCCAGATGTTGTCCCAATGGAAAAAAAAAGAAAGAAAAGAAAAGAAAAAAAGAACTTTTTCCAATATTCCTTTGTAAGTAAGCTGGTGCTGGGGATATGATGTCCACTTTACTGGGACAAACCAAAGTATCTTGATAAGTATAATTTTTTTCAGCAAATAACCTGCTGTTGGAAATTTTTTAAAAAACAAACTCAGTCCTGTAATATATGTCAAGTTCAGTGGTAAACTTGTATAAAAGAACTTAAAGAACTTAAAAGTCAACTGTCATCTGGGTACCAGTAAACTCAATGTAAGTGGTGATTCGGCAAGGGAGCTTAGGTTTTTAAAATGTACTTTCATTTTTTTTGTTAACAAGAAATGAGTTAACTTCTTAATAAAACCCAAATAAAATGTAAAATATAGTATGTATTAAAGGTTGGCATAAAATAATTTCCATGCAGACTTCACAAGTCTGCACCTGTTTATCGGGGGGACTATCATCTCGCAGAAACCGAAAACCTCCTGACAACTTTGTTCTCTTGCTCTGCAAATTGGGAATGACAGCACCTACCTCCCAGAGTTGTTTGTTCACTTCCCCTGCCCCATATTCCAGGTGAACCCCCGACAGTGGGTGCTTAGTTCCCCAAGCCAGGATTTAGGCCCAGGTGTGTGGCTCCTTACGGAACATCCTAAGTGACAGCACGCAGGATTTGCCTCTGAAGAACAGCCCTTCCCTCCTTCCCTTCCTCCCTCGCTTTACTCCACACCTCCGCATGAGTATCTAGTGGGCATGGGCCGGGGGCAATGCTCTAGTACTTGATGATACAACAGTGAGCAAAGTCTCTGTCCTCACAGCACTTACCATGTAGAACAAAAAGAAAGATGTTAAAGGAACACACAGCTGTCTAAAGTTTAATGCAAATAACATAAAAGCAGAGATAGATGAGTCCCAGGCTTTTCCACCCTTCCCCTCTTTAAAACAATCCCCTCTGCTTTGCATGCAGGCTTCTCTCCTTCTACCCCAGCCCAGGTGAGGGCATTCAGAGAGCTCCAGGGAGCATTAAATGGAAGGGGTGGCTCTAGGTCTCGCAGCCTCAGTGGAGACTGGTCACTGCCCCTGTCCAGAGTCTGAGCAAGCTCAGCGGGCTTGGGTCTGATCAGCATCCACCCACGAAGAGGGCAGGAGGGAGGGCAAGTGTGCAGAGGGACAGGCCACACTTCTTGCAAACCCATGCGTGGAGGCAGGCAGGTGCCCTGCTGTGGCTGTGAGACAGGACTCAGGGGATGGACCAGCTCCAGGAATGGGTATGGAACAGATTCACATGGCCCAGGTCAGATTCAGGTCGCAGCCTGGTGGGCAGCTTGACTAGGCCAGCACCAGAGCACAGGACCTGCCATAGAGGCTGGAACCTGTAGGCTGGGCTGCCAGGCTTTGGGCGTGCAGAGGAACACACCTGGGGCTTTGTCTACGGCGCTGCCTGGTGGACAGTGAGACTGAATGGGGGAGCAGCAGAGCAGTCAGGAATGATGAGGACATGGGGTGGTCCTCAAGCCTGGTCCATCGGCTACGGCAAGCCTAGTTTGGGGATAAGGTGGCTGCACCATCATAGGGTTATTACACGGGTTTTCGGAACCAGTCTTAGGATCAAATCCCACTCCTGCCTCTTCTCAGCTGGGTGACTTTCGGCAAGGTTTCCTCATCTGTAACTTGGGAACAGTGACAGGTGCCTTGCAAAGCTGTCTTCAGAATTGAGATGGTGAATTCTAAACCTCAAGCTAAAGCAAGTGGGGAGACAATGGTCACTGCTGTGAACAGACGTATCAGCAGCGGCCGTGGTGTGTGACAGAGCTGTCCCCCCCTGCAGCATCATTCCGTGAGGCGTGGCTGGGTAGGCTGTGTGGGGCCAGCACATTCCCACCCTGCCCACCTACCAAGGCCTGTTTGTGTTAATGTCACAGCTCTGAAGTATTATCATCAGAGGCCATGAGATTTCAAAGGAGCTTCCTTTGCAGAGCCACGTTGCTCTGTCCATAATTAGCGCAAGTTTCCATGAGCATGACGATGAGGCCAGAGGGGCTGCCCTGCGGGCTGGTTTGTTAGTGTAAGACATTCCTGGGACTTCTGCGTAGCCTGGGCTGTGCTTCTCCAGCTCTCGGTCTCCATGGCCCCTGCCCTCAGCAGCCCTCAGGCCCTCATTAAGGGATTAGCGATATGGGCCATGCAATCCCTTGGCCATCTGCTCGAGAGCTGCTAGGCTCTTTGCTCTGTCCCCCCTGAACCTTATCAGTGGTCCTCGTGCAATGTTTGTGCTGCAAAAATCAAAGTGGGTCTTGGGCGGAAATTATAGACCACTGGTGTCATGAGCTAATTAAAGACTACGGGGTCATATACAAGGGAGAGGACACAGATTTCTCTCACTGACTGTCCTTCTGCTAATGGGACATTGACAAGCACAGACCAGGCAGAAGGCTGAGAAAGCCAACAGCCTGTGAGAGTGTGATAAAGGGTGACAGTGACAGGTCTTGCTTCACCAAGTACAGATTGGGGGATGCTCCTATCAGGGCCCAGCACCCCTGTCACAGAGGGTGTGGCTGCAGGGCCTGGCAACAGGCTAGGAGCACACCCCCAGCAGCCATCCAGAGCCTGAGGGAGGGGATCTGTGGGGGGACAGTCTCATGTCAATGGCAACACATTTATGACCTAGGAGGAAGTTTAGGACAGTTCTGAATGTCTACATCTCCATCATCAAAACGGATTAAAATTCAAGGACAATCTTGAACAATGGGAAATAGGCAGACAGGGAAAGACCAAAATGTAACCTTGAATAGCTTCTGCTGTTGTTCTCTGTTTACCAGGAGGCTGTGGGCTTCTTGAAGGCATTGCCTCCCTCACATGCGAGGTGGGGGTCTGGGGTGATCTGAGTGAGTGATGGGAGCTCACACCCTTGCACTTGCAATGAGATAACATCCCCAGGTACCATCTGAGTGCTCCAACCCCCTCCCCACTCACCTCAGTTCCCAGCCCCAGGCGGATGGACCAGAGACTCCACTGCTGGATCTAAAGTAAAGGCTGCAAATGTATGACCACTAGGGTCAATATCTGGTGACTTAGGTCCCAATGAGAGCGCTTGCCATTGGGTTCCTGCACAGAGGGTGATCCTATCCTAGAGGACTGACTCCATAGCTTCCACAGGCCGGGGAAGGAGTCACAGGAGCACAACCCCCACCCAAGCAAGTGTAGTCCCTGCCAAGACTAGCAGTGCTGCAGTCCCCTTGCCCACTCTCCTGTGGTTAGGACCCCCAGTGATGGCACATGTCATCCAGTTTGGAAAGATCATCAAGCCTCAAGACTGGGCAGCACCTCCCACTCAATGCACCCATGTGGCCAGCCCCCTCCAGGGACACGCTTCGGCCTGGGTGCGGGGGGTATTCGAGGAAGGACTGCCCTGTCTGTCAGGGAGTGCTGGAAGCTGATACAGTATGGTACAATCTAATAATTCTCTGGGGAGACCTTCTGAGCCCCTCCCCCTCCCTTCAGCCATTCTCCATGCCCCCTTTTGTTGAGTATAATCCTCAATTTCTTTATCACTCAATCCAGCCTTCTCTGGCAGAGTAGCACCTACTATTTTCCAGGGGAGGCTTCTCAAACTAAGGCCTGTAGGTGAAATCCAGCCTGCTGTCTATTTTTATTGATAAAGTTTAATTGGAACACAGCCAGCTTAATCTGTTTTTGCATTGCCTGAGGCTGCTTTCCGGCTACGATGGCAGAGTTGAGTGGTTGCAGCAGAGATCCTACGGCCTGAAAGCCTAAAATATTTACTATCTGACTCTTTATAGAGAAAGTTTACTGTCTCCTATTCTAGGAGGTGTAGAAAAACCATTTTAGTTTAGCCTCATAATGTCCCTGCATAATAGACCCTGACTTTCATTTGAAGGAAAGCCACTAAGATTTGGCAAAGTTAAATAGAACCCAGCTGTTAGGGAGGGGAGGTGGGCCTCAAACCCACATGTACTAACTATAAAGACTGTCCTTTTGGTGTTTGTCTGGTTGCATCTTTGGCAGAATAAGCTGAGGGTGAAACATTGCCTTGATTCTGTTGCTGGAGCAGGGCTAGAGCTTTTACACCTCCTAAACCTGCACGATGTCTAGTAATAGCCCCCAACTTTTCTCCATGGAAGTCCTGGTTAAAATGAAAAGATAAATGACCCTCCCCATATTATCCTCCAAGATCCAAAAAATTACTCATTCAAACAGCTCTTTGGTCTTCTCCTTGGGTTTGTGATGTAAAAGTGTATCAGCCAGTGAGCCTATTCCTCCTCCCTTTGATCCAGGCATTGTGTGTGCATTTGGAGCCTGAGCCAGGTGGGTAAAGTGAACCTGGATGCCCCATGAGGTCCTTTTTGGGGTTGGCAGGTGTCTCCTCACTGGGTAGTGGAGACACAGGATAAGGAAGTTGACTTGTGGCTACAGAGAAGCTGTCAGAGACAGAACCTCTGGTTTCTCAGTGATGGCCCTCCGGGAGTCAGGAACCCAACAGACATCATCTTTAGTCTGCAGGATCACCCAGAAAGCAGAGGCGCTGGGCATCAGGGTGCCTCTTGTTCTCTCTATTGGCTTTCAAGCCTCTGAACACCCTTAGTGCTTGAAGAACTGGCCCCAGCATGAATGAGTTCTGCAGGATTCAGGACCCAGCTGCCGCTACAGACATGGAGCAGGGCACTCCAGACTCAGCCATATTCCTGCTGCTGCACCCACCTGCTTGTTACCTGAACTCTGCCATCCAGCAGTCAGCTCTGCCAGGCCTCACAGTGGGGTGGCGGGGTGTGGCCCACACCTCCCCACCACCCACCCCAACCTCCAAGTTGACTTCTGTGGTCAAGTTTGCTTTGATTCCTGCCTGTTCCCCAAGCCTGTGCTCCAGGCTTCTCTGTCAACCACCCCATCAGTTCAATAAATTCATTTTCTACTAAAGTTAGCCCACACCTGTGCAGAAACTGAGTTAGAGCAATTAGGTGTCTTGTCCAAAGTGATAACAGATGGGAAAATGTAGAACTGGGATTCAAGCGCAGCTCCTCTGACCCTAACAAGCACAGGCCTCTCTCGCTAGCCCACACCCCTCTCAAGGAGCAACACTGCTCTTTCTAGACCCTCAGAAATGGGCCACCTCCCAGATGCCAGGTGTGAGTGTCCCGACACCCTCCCCTCACTTTCCTCCCCAGCCAGGGCTTCTCTGATGGATTTTCTTGAGTCAGACTATTGAACTACCTGCCTTCCTGGGAAACACCTTCAAATCCGCAGAGGACAAAGTGGGCTCCAGAAATGAAAGTGGAGCGTTTCGCCGTGTGTGGAGCAGTGAGAAAGGGAAGAGGTGGTCTTGGAGAGTGCAGTTAGCCTGCAGTGGGCAACTTGACCTGTCGGGCCCCAGGAAGGGGGGTCACAGGGGCCTCCAGTCACAGGAGGTCGTTGGGGGGACAAGGCCTAGTTGAGGAAGAGGTCAGAGGGCCGGCTCTCAGCACACCTGTCAGGCCCCACACCTGGGGCCTTGGGGTCCCAGAGATTTCTTTGCAATGCCTAAAGCTTTGCTGTCTGAGCCTAAGGACATGTGGACAGGACAGGGCAGGATGGCATAGACTTGACCTCCTTCCCCTTGTCCCCTGATTTGCACCCTCCAGACATGGACTGGCTGCACAGATGGGCTGGACACTCAGGGGGAAGGTCAGACTTGCCAGTCTGGGACCCTGACTTTGCTGTTCACGGCCAGGTGTCTGTCCTGAGTCAGACTACAGCTGTCAGCTGTGTTCACAGGTGTGTGTCCCCACAGAAGGTGAGTGGCTATTCCAGTGGGAGTGTTGGGAGAAGGAAGGAGAAGAGTGTTCTATAGGCATCCGTCCTGCTGTGACTGTGTGTGGCTGAGTGCCCGATGCTCTGTGCCCAGGGCCACCTGTCTCTCCTGTTACGGGTGAATGTGCTGATAGGGGGAGTCCAGATCTTAGTTCCCCTGGTAGTAAAGGTGACCCTGCAGCTCCATCTCAGGGATGTGGCTCCCTGAGGCAGGCTTTCACCCATAAGGGACTTGCCCAAGATCAAGACAGCAGAGCACTAAAGCCGAGCTGCCCCTCCAGCCCAGCTCTCACCAACCCCAGGAATCGAGAGGCCCCCCACTTACTTCCTCCTGTGTGCCAGGGCTAAGCATTCAGCTTCACACACACTTACCTGCATTTAACACCTCCAGTCATCAGCCCTGCTTGAATCAAGTTGCCTATCTGCCAGGGAAGTGGCAGAGGTGACCGCTCCTGACCACAGTCACCTGGCCCCACTGGGCAGGAGCATCTCCCGGCCGGGAGCAGTGGGGGTGGGAAAGCCATTTTCTCAAGCATTGGATGGTGCTGGAGGGGAGCAGCCGTGCTCTGTGGTGGGCTTTGGGAACACAGATTCCTTGTTCTGGGTGAGCGGTCATGAGGCAATCCCCATTTCCTCATCTATAAAATGGAAAAAGAACCTGAGAGTGCTGGCCTCATGACCTCACTGTGGGGCACACACAGGGAGGATCAGTCCCATGGTGAGTGCTGCCCATCAGGGCAGGTGCTCCGGCAGTGACAGTCTCATCCACAGCTGTGGCAACCCCTGACACCCCCAACTTACCTTGTCATTGTTTGTCATCTGCATCCTCCCTGTCATTAACCTCCCCATGCCCCACACCCTCCCTTTTACATCCTGTCTGGGCTGTCCGTGCCAGCTCACCAGCAGCCCATGAAAAGCCTGGACAATGATTGGAGAGAACAGTAATGAATACAAATCGTTCTCCAGGCACCGCAGAGCCAATTTTGGGTGATGCGGCCTCTGGGTGCTAACCATCCTTGGTCCTTCCTGGAATGGCTGTCAGGCCACCGAGGCTGCACGCTTGATGAAGACGGATGATGGCCTGCGCCTGGTTGATGCTGTAGTAACACAGAGCCCAGCGTTTAATCAGAGCTCTGCTCTCTGCCAGAGCCGAGTAATTGGAGGCAGGTGCTAAGCGCAATTGAAATAAAATGTGGAGTTAATAAGGACAGTCGACAAGGATGTTGCAAGTCTCCTGTCCAAGTTTTCAACAGGAATTGGAAGGCAACTTGGAGACCTCAGAAACTATGAGTTAATTTCCTACGTTTCTCTTCAAAAACAAGTACAATCAACTTTAGGGTTTTTAAAAAATAAGCTTATTTATTTTCACATTTGCACTTCAAAAATAAGATGGTCAGAAAAGCAGCACATGTCTAAGATACTTACGATGGACTACAGCGGACACCAGCTCCATGGAGGCCTGCACACCCCTCGCCCCACCTTCATGCTCAGCCTCAGAGTCCTCTAGTCTGCCTCTCTGGCGGTCCCTTCCTCTTCCAGCCCATTCCTAATGGCCGCTGCACCCCTCATCTTGATTCATCCAGGCATTGCTACCAGCACAGTCTTGCTAGAATGCACAACTCCCTGCAGAAAGTTCTATTCCCTCCCAAGTAGAGCTAAGCCCCAGTTCTCCATGGTCTTGCCTGAGCTGGGCCCCAGCCTTATCTCCCCCTGTTCCTGTTCCCTTTTGCTGCTCTAGTCATGGTGAAAATCCTCCACCTTCCCAGAGGGTACCTGCCACCTCCACTCTTAATATACTCTCTCCCTGGCCTGAGGATCTTCCTCCCTTCTTCATTGGCATGCTCAGAGAGTGCCCCAAGAGCTGTCCTGAGCCCCACACCTGCTTCCTGTGCCCACCCATCCCACGGACAGCACCGTCCATCACATCCTACCCTCCACAGGCTGCTGTCAGTGTCCTGTCTCCCATCCCACTAGACTCTGCAGTGCCCAGGTCAGTCCTGACGCCTGCAGGAATGCACCACGCGTGGCACCTGCACTTCGCAAGGTGTGAGGGAGGCACTGGACCCACCCAAGGCTGTCCTTGTATCATGTGCTATCACTTACTAGCCAGCACATTCCCTCAAAGCTGCACGGGCAACTATGCCATGGTCTGTGCCCACCCTCTTCATCCTCAAAACAGTCCCAGTTTGTGATTTCATTTCATAAATGACTGCCCCCCCCACCCCACCAAGAACCAGAACTATAAGAGGCAGATGAAAGAAAGGAAAACAGATTCAAGCCTAAAACCCTCCCCGCCCAGCCAGCAAGGTTGTCTCGAGTACCCCTCGGCTCAATCTTCAGTGAAGTGACACCTGGTGAGGATGGGCTGTGGATTGTCCCCCTCACCAGCTAATATACCTGGAGTACACAGTCACCTGGAGAATGAGCCTCAGGGTGACCCACCTCAGTGTCAAGGGGACTCTTGAGGTCCGTGAGACCCAGCTCCTATATGAAGAGACCATTCTGCAATTATCCCCAAAGTTGGAGTGCATGGAGCTACCATATGATCCAGCAACCCCACTGCTGAGTCTATACTCAAAAGAAAGAAAATCAGTTTATCAAAGCGATGTCTGCACCACCATGTTTATTGCTGCAGTATTCACAATAGCCAACATGTGGTCACTGAGCTTGACTGATGCTCAGTGTCCATCAATAACTGAATGGATAAAGAAATCAGTGGACAATGGAATACGATTCATCCACAAAAAAGAATGGAATTGTGTCATTCATGGCTGCATGGATGAGCCTGGAGGATAGCATGATAAGTGCAATAAGCCAAGCACAGAAGGACAAATATCGCATGTCCTCACTCATATATGGAAGCTTAAAAAGTGGGTCTTATGAAGATAGAGAGTGGGTTGGTGGTTACCATGGACCGGAAGGTTAGGGAGAGCAAAGAATAAAGAGAGATTGATTGACAGGTACAAATATACAGTTAGATAAAAGAAACAAGACCTCATGCTCAATAGATCAATAGGGTGACAATAGTTAAAAAAAAATCTATTGTACGTTTCAAAGTAACTCGAAGAGAATAATTAGAATGTTTCTAGCATAAAGAAAAGACAAATGCTTAAGGTGATGAGTATCCCAATTACCTTGATTTAATCTTTACACATTATATGAATATTTCAAATTATCACACATACCCCTAAAATATGTTCAACTATTATGTCTCAATAAAAAAAAAAAAACTTGGAGTTCAACTTCCCCCAAGACACCCCAGGGAAGGGGTTTTGTGATGAGCAACAGCTCAGAGATCAGAAAGCCCCCTCTGAGTCTTGCTGACATCCTCCTCTCTCTGTCAGCAAGCTACAGAGACATGCTGGAAGCAAATGCTCCCTTCCTCTACCCTCAAATGGAACAGTCCCTTCTGGACATGGTTCCAGGCCCATCTTTCTCCTGCTCAGCCACAGTGCCTCTTCAGAGGACCTTGGTGGGGTCTGCGCAGCACCGAGGAGGCCTCACTCCATTCGGGCAGTTCTGCCTCTATGGAAGACAGCGGCTCAGAGAGTCAGAGAGTGCCCTCTGGAATCTTTTGCAGCTCTGACTCACACCCAGCCATGGCCTTCCCTCTCCCCACCCAAGTCTCTGACCATGTGAGGGGCTTTGCTCACAATGACCCTGATTCTCTTGCATCCTTGTCCTCAATCCAGAGTGGATTCAGGGAAGTGCAATGATCTGAGGGCTGTGCTTACTTGAGGCCCACTTGGGCCTGCCATCTGCTCTTCCCTGCTGCTCCTGGGGGAGTCTGCCCCCCTCCCCAACATCCCCAGCCCCGTCTCCCCTGGCTCCAGGCTCCACTGCAATCTGAAAGCTCTACAGGCAGCTCAAACTCAGGTCCCAAACGGAACTCATTATGGATCCCTCCAAACTCACTCCTCCTCCATCCCCTGCTCCAAAGAATGACATCACCACCAGCCGGTCCCCACGCCAGAAACCTGGGAATCATTTGAGATGTCTCTTACCCTCATCTCCACCCCCAGCAATCAGTCAGCATTGTGGCTGCACTGGCCTGAGGTTTCCTGAGCCCAGCCCATCCCCTTGCTCACTGTCATTCCCTGGCTCAGGCTCTCATCTTTTGCCAGGGCTGTTACCGCACCAGCGCACTCACTGTCTTTCTGATTCTAAGCTGGCTCCCTGCCAGTCCTCCCGCAGCACAGGTCTCAAGATGATCTTTATAAAGGTCCAACATGGTGCGTCATTCCAGCTCTAAATCCCTCAAGGGCTCCCCCTACATTTCCAGAACTCAAATGTCTTGACACAGCAAGGGGGAACCTCAAGACCTGGCTCAGGCCTGCTCCCCTACCTGGGAGCCTTTCCCTCCTGCACACTCAACACTGCTTTTCTCTCACTTTGACCCCTTGTATTTGGACTCCCTTGTCCTCCATCCTCATCCCTGGGCAGTGGCTCTCAAACCTACGTGTGCATCGAAATCACTGTAGGGGCTTGTTCAGGCACACAGAACACTGGGATCCCCTCAGGGTTGCTGACTGGTGAGTTTGGGGTGGGACCTGAGAATTTGCATTTCCAATGTCAAGTTCATATGATGGTGATGCTGCTAATCTGGTGGCCACACTTTGAGAGACAGCACCACCACTAAAAGCCTTCAATAAGGGATCGAAAGGACCCCAAACTGTTAGCTGAATGAAGGAATGAGTGAGTGGGATACACTCTGGCCAGCCAAAGTTTTGTAGCCACTCCTTAGGACTCTGTTGACTGGGTCTCACGTATGTGAGTAATCTTGGGTGGAATTTCTGAATAAGTTAAAAGAGACAAAGCTACATGTTGCCTTTATCAGGGTTAGGGGGACCCCTGTGAGTTCCTCTCTGAGGTCAGTTCCCACTGTGCGCCCTGAGGGTCAGCAACTTTCCCAGACAAGGAGGTGGGAATTGGAGGGCCTGGGCCTGGGACCTCTGAATGCATTCCCGTTACATCATTTGGATTTCTTTACAGACTGGAGAGTTTACAACATCATCAAAACACATGTTTTTGTGATTTTCCAATAGCCCTGATTTCTGCTACCATGTCCTGTTCCCAGGCCACCACTGAGCACACAGCGGACAGATGCCAGCAAGCATCTGAGCTCTCAAATGCACACAGCATGTCCCTTCTCACGGGCAGGAGCTTTGGAAAATGGAACACTGGGTGTGAAAGACCCAGAAAGGGCCCTGTGAGGCTGCGGAGAAGGGGTGAGGGTGAGGCCAGCCTGCCCAGCCAGGCCGTAACTGTGGAGACTCCGTGAGTTTCCAGAGTCGTGATCAGCATGAAGAAGCCCTTGGAGCCCAGCACAGCCATGATGGCCAGCACAGTCTGCCTGCATCAGCCACTGAGGGCCTGGGCCACGTGGAGCTCGCTGGGGTAGCACTTGTGATCCCGCTCCTCAGTGTATCTGGACTAGGAAACCGCGTGGTGGTCAGGACTTCCGGGGAGCTGACATCCAGGGGAACTCTCCCCCTCAGACCCACCAGGCTGAAAGGGCAAATTCCAACCCTCCTTCAGAAAGGGAGTTCTCCCTGAGTCCTTGAGATCCACTGCTCTCTTGGGGTGCTGTTACAGGCTAAACTGTGTTTACAAAAATTTCAGATGTTGAAGTCTCAACCCCCAGTACCTCTGAATGTGACTGTATTTGAAGATAGAGTCTTTAAAGGCATGACCGAGTTAAAATGAAATCATTAGGCTGGGCCCTAATCCAGTATGACTGGTGTCTGTCTAAGAAGAGGAGATGAGGACACAGACACTCAGAGGGAGGACCATGTGAGGACATAGCAGAAGGCAGCGTCTACAAAGCAGGGAGAGAGGCCTCAGGAGAACCCAGCCCTGCCGACACCCTGATCTTGGACTCGTAGCCCTGTGGGAACTATATGGGAAACTGTGAGAAAATGACTTTCTGTGGTTAAGCCCCCGAGTCTGTGATTCTTTGTTTCTGTAGCTCAAGCCGACTAAGACAGACACTCCAGAGCCCTGGCCAATGCGGGCCTCTCTGCTGGGTGAGGAACCAAGCTTAGCATGCCTCGTGAAGGGGTTCAAGGGTGTCCCTGAGGCCTGTGTCCACTGCCTGCTCTGTGTTCCCCCTGGGGAGGGCCCTTCAGCTCTGTCTGCCCTGGGCATCTCAGCCCATCCCTGGCTTCCCATCCCCACAGGGTGAACTGCTTGAAATGGAGATGTGCTCATTGAGAAAGGGGGGCTTGAGCCAGGTTTCCAGGCAATGCTCTCTTGACTGAGTCCCAGACGGCAGCGCTTTGGGCCCCGTCCCCCAGGCACGGCTTACTCCCCTGGGGCTGCGCAGAGGATGCAGGACTGTTTCCTGAAGCTGATCCTTGGTGCCATATAGCCCTTTTCTCTCTGGCCTGAGCATTAGCCCTCTCCCCAAGGGGATCCTGCTTCCTACCCCCAGAGGGATATGCTTCCCTTTAACTTCTTGCTTCTTCCACTAGGATCTGGAAGTCACCTTGCCTCTGGGTGGGATCTGAACCACACACCCATAGCTGGAGATGCTGCCATGGAGGAGAGAAGGAAGGAGGTGATGTAAGAGAAGGGGTGGGACACAATTCTCTGACACCAACCAAGGACCCATGATTCAATTCAATTCTGACACAACTGCCTCTAGCTAGCACAGATCCCACAAGCTAGGGGCTCTGCCCTGCAAGACTGCACCCACTTCTGCACCAAGTCACACTGCTCCCACATTGCCGCCAGGCTGCTGGGATGCCGGGTGGGGGGCTGCAGAGGCAGGCAGGGGCCCTCAGAGTGGTGTTAGGGCACCCGCACCCTATCTTCTAAGTGACAGGGTGAGTGGGGGGCGGCACCCATGAAGAAAGGCTGTTAATACAGGAGATTACAGCGCACAGCCTTGGGAAAGCGCTCACTAAACAGTCCTTGAATGGAACTGGGCGGGGCCTGAAGCAGGAGGGTTAAGGGGAGCCTTCCATGTGTCCGAGACCTAAGAGCAGGACTAACTTGGTGACGGGCCAGCTGGGTGGGCAGAGCAGGGGCTCCAGGCTTCTGTCTGGGCTGTGAGTGGCCTTGTGGATGCAGGGCAGGGGGCAGGAAAGAGCTTGGAGTGGCAGCTTCCTTGCAGACACACTGAGGATGAGGACACAGGACCCTGGGCAGGGGTAGCCATCGGACATGAGGACACCTGTGTCTGGAACTCAGAAGCCAGAGCAAGAGACACAGATTTGGGGCTAGCCATGCCATGGCTGCCAGGGAGGGCATGCTGGAGCTGTGATGGAAAAGTCTTCTGTACAGCCCTGTCCCCGACCTCCCATCCCTGGCTCTCTCCCTCTCCCCAGGGCACAGCTTCCCAGGAAAGAAAAGCCGATCCCATGAAATACCGGTGGTGCAAGCCTGGCAGCATCTGTAACGCTCTCACTGTGCTGTTCCTTGTTGGGGTAAGACAGTCCCAGGTGCAGGCTTCTCCAAGGACTGGGAGAGGCTTCCCTGTGGAGCACCTGGCCCACAGGTTCGTACGCCCCTCTGCCGCACCCTGGCTGGGGTGGGCACTAGTTATCCCATCCCCATTGGCCTCAGGATCCGGGTTGCCTGGCTTGTGGAGACTTGTGCCATGCTCTTCTGATTAGCCAACTATGGAGCCTTCCAGAAGTGGAGGGCGACAAGCCTGTCCCCCTGAGCCCCATCAAACCCCCTAGTGCTTCCCTTCCCACTCCAATACCTCTGCATCTGAAGCTCCATCTGAGGCTGGGAGGCTCCTGGCTTCTTCCCAGGGCTCTGGCATGGCTCACCCTGGTAGAACACCCTCAAAATGTTAACACAAGTGTGTTGGGGCACTGACGCAATCGATGGGGAGAACCTGGCAGGTGTGGCATCAGACTGGCAGCTTCTGGCCAGCCCCATGACCCCTGGTGGCCACAGTTCCTGTCTCTGCAAAGAAAGAGGCCATGAGTGACCCCCTCCTCTGGTGGGGTGAAGCTTCGAGGAGATGGGACCCTTGTCTGCCTGGCGCCCAGCTTCCACTGGCACCAGCGGGCATTCAGTGCAGGACTCCCTTCTGCCCTCCCCGTCCCCACCCCTCCTATCCAAGTTGACATCCTCACTGCGGTCCCTGTAGGGGGCCCAGAAGGAAGGGCCAGGGCTGGGCAGAGGGCTCACTGGATAGCCCAGGAGCCCAACTTGCTCCCACTTGCTCCACCCACCAACACCTTGTGGGCGAGCACCCCCAGAGCCCAAGGATCCAGGGCAGCAATCCCTCCTGGAAACTGCTGTGAGGCCTGATGGTGAAGTCAGCGGCAGTGGCCGGGCTCCTGGCTTCCGGAAGAGGCCCGCTGGGAACTCCAGGAAGAGAATGGCGAGTGGAAGGTCCTGATCTTCTTCATGTGTGTGGATGGAAGGGCTCAAGGCAGGTGGACCCCATGAGGAGCCTGGGACACAGGGGCTGGGCCCCAGGAGTGAGAGGTCAGGGAATGCAGGAGCCAGTATGCACTGGGTGCAGGTCCAATCCCACTGAATCCTCACCCTCTTCACAGGAGGTGGGCACTCTCATGAACCCTGTTTTACAGAAGATGAAACTGAGGCTTGAGGAGGGTTAGTTCCCTAGGCTCGAACAGCTGGGGACAGAACTGGGATTAAACCAGGTTGGATGGGGCCAGGGACCCTGGGTGAATGCACCACCCACGATGCCCTGCATAACCATGTGGAGATGGGCACAGTGACCGGAGGTGGCCTTGGGGGTCGATGACATTTGCAGGCAATAGTATAGCTCTGGCTCTCTGTAGTATTTCCTGCAGGTAGGCAAAGGGCAGATGGGGTCTCTGCCTCATGGTCCTGCAGGGAATCTGTCATCTTAGCACTGGAGCAACTGTGGGCACCTGATCTTGTCCAGCTGTAGCCGCTGTCATCCCCAGGAGGGGCCAGAGTGGCAGACAGACTTCCGTGTCCCTCCTCAGGAAGCTGAGGGTGACTGGGGCTCACGGGCCTCCACTCAGCCTGGACTCCCCTCTCCCAGGCTTCTGGGAGTTGTCCCAGAGGAAGTGGGGCCCAGAGTCCAGCCTGTTCAAGGGCCACAGACTTGGATTCCTGCAAGGGCCAGGAAGGATGAGTAAAGGCTGATGATGGGGCCTGGTGGAGGCTCTGGCCACCAACAAGCACCAGCCTCTAAGAAGGGTGCAGTCACTGACTGTGCATCTGTGGGCTACCAGGCTATAGCCTCATATGGACAGGGTCAGACGAGCCCCTGCTCACACAGGTCTGGGTTCACAAAGCCCTACAGCCACCCTGCCGCACCACACAGGGGAGGGAGCAAAGGCCCTTGACTGCAGAAGCCCCACCCCATCTGGCTTCAGTCTTCTCAGTCTTCTGTTTCTGGTCCTGAGGCCCCATATGTTCCCTGCTCTGTACCCAGCACACCCTCCTCCACCAGACTCCCTCTGAGAGCAGGGCACAGGCAGCAGGCTATGGAAGTGAAGGGCTGTAGAGTTAGGCCTGGCTCCCTCCACTTCGCTGCTCTGTGACCCTGGGCAGGTGCTTAACCTCTCTGAGCTTCAGTGTTCTCACTTGACAGATGGGTGTGAAGATCCAAAGCAATAATGTGTCAAGTGCTTCACATGGAGCAGATGAAGCCTTCCTTTCCTCCCTGACATTAACATGTGCAGCGTTGGGAAGTGGGAGTCAGGCATAATATTAAGTCCATGCTCAAATGGGATGTGGGTCTGATGGCGGAGGTTTCCAGCTGGGGCTCATCTGTTAGCCTTGAACTTCTGACCCAGAATTTAGCAGGATATGCAGGTTCAGCAGCTGAGGGTGTGGGTGGGGAGTCAGGGGAACCTGCTTCCCAGAACCTGCCTCTGGCAAGGTCCTGATTGCTGCGCAGGCGGGCAGCACCACCTAGTGGGCATGCATAGTGCCATGACTCAGGATACTGATTGTCCTCACACACGCACATACACACGCACAGAGCTGTGAACACACACCTCAGGCCCCTACCCACACCTTCACCCGCACACAAATGTCTCCTAGCTTCCTACCCCTTGGATCCCATCTTGGAGTTGAGCATCAGCAGCCATAAAACCATGCATCCTTCCTCTTTCCAAAAGCTGATTTGGGGATTGTGTGAGGACAGCCAGGTAGTCTGAAATGGAAAAGGGGTGAGTTCACATTTGCTAAGGGCATACCAGTGCATGCCAAGCTCCAAGCCATGAGGGAGGTGTCACTGTCACGCTGAAAGGCTAAGAGCTTGCCCGAGCCCACCCAGTGAACACAAGACTGCAAGCCCCAGGGTATGCATCTGGAAGGCCTGGTTCCTACAAGCTCCACAAATTATTCCATCATAAAAAAGGATTTTTCTGGATCCTTTAACTTCTTTCTTGAACTCAGTTAACTCAGTTTTATTTGAAGTGGAATCAACTTTGCTCATAATTCTATTTAGCGTCCTGAGATGATTTTCTAAGTAACAGCAGAACTTGCATTCTCAGCAGCCATTGTCTAACATACGTTGTCCACCTCCTCCTTCTCCTCCCAGCAACAGTGTGTGTGTGTGTGTGTGTGACTGTGTGGTTTATGTGTGCACAAATGTATATGTGCAGGTGTATGTGGTTGTGTGTGTATATGTGGTGTGTGTGGTGACGTGTGGTGTGATGTGTGTGTGGTGTGTAGTGCGTGTGGTTTGTGTGGTATGTGTGTGGTGTGTGTGTGTGTGGAGTGTGGAGTATGTGTGGCATGAAGTGTGTGTGGTGTGTTTTTGTGGTATATGTGGGGTGTGTGTGGTGTGGTGTGCACGTGTGGTGTGTGTAATATGTGGTGTATGTGGTGTTTGTGGTGTGGAGTGTGTGTGTGGTGTGTGGAGTGTGTGGAGTGCATGGTGTGTATGGCATGGTGTGTGTTATATGTGTACATGGTATGTGTGATGTGTGGTGAGATGTGTGTGTATGTGGAGGGCATATGGTGTGTGGTATGGTGTATGTTATATGTGTAAGTGGTGTGTGTGATGTGTGGTGAGGTGTATGTGATATATGTGGTGTGCTGTGCATGTGTGATGTGTGTAATGTGTGGTGTTTGTGGTGTGATGTGTGTGTGTGGACTGTGGGTAGTGTGTGCTGTAATGTGCGTGGTGTGTGTGATGTATGTGTGTGTTGTGGTATGTGGTGTGCACGTGTGTGGTGGGTGTGGTGGGTGTAATGTGTGGTGTGTGTGGCAAGTATGTGGTGTGATGTGTGGTGTGGTGTATGTGATGTAGTGTCTGTAATGTGTGGTATGTGTGGTTTGTGGTATGCATGTGTGTGGCGTGCATGTGGTGTGGTGTGTGTGGTGGGTGTGGAGTGTGTGGTGGGTGTGGAGTGTGTGGTGTGTAATGTGTGGTGTGCATTGTGCATGTGTGGTGTGTGTAATGTGTGGTGTGCGTGATGTTTGTGGTGCACGTGGTGTGTTGTGTGTGGAGTGTGTGGTTTGGGGTGTGTGGAGTGTGTGGTGTGTATGTGTGTGGTGTGTGGTGTGTATGTGTGTGGTGTGTGACATGTATGTGTGTGGTGTGTGTGGTATATGTGTGTGGTATGCTGTGCATGTGTGGTGTGTACAATGTGTGGTGTGTGATGTGTGTGGTGCATGTGGTGTGTTGTTTGGAGTGTGTGGTGTGTTGGTGGAGTGTGTGGTATGAGGTGTGTGGAGCGTGTGGTGTGTATGTGTGTGGTGTGTCTGGTGTGCTGTGCATGTGTGGTGTGTGTAATGTGTGTGGTGTGTAATGTGTGGTATGTGTGGTGTGAGTGCGTTTGTGGTGAGTGGGGTTCGCAGCACCAACAGGCACTCAGAGTGTGGTTAAACCCCTGCTCTGCACCAGATGTCCTGGGCGTGCTTCTGTGGAACCTGTGCCTGGACTGCAGGCTGCTCCTGGCACCTTGTTTCTAATGAACAGAACAACGCAGAAGTAATCGGCCACCACTTCCAAGATTAGGTTACAAAAAAAACCCTCTAGGTTCTGCCCTGGGTGCCTCCTGCCCACTCGCTTGCCTGTTTCAGGGAAAGCCGGTGGCCAGGCTGTGGTCTGGAGAGGACCACACAGCAGAGAACTGAGCCTGGCCTCAGCCAACAGTCTTCAAGTGATCCACCAGCAACTGCCTGAGTGTGCTTGGAAGCAGAGCCTCTGTGTGAGGGGAGCCTGTGGGACATCCTGAGGCAGAAGACCTAGCGAAGCCACCCCAATCCCTGCCCCATAGGAACTGTGCGAGGATAACTGTTGTTGGAAGCCGCCAAAGGACAGGCAGTTTGTGACACTGCCACAGAGAACTAACTCAATGGGCCTTTTCTGTCCCCTTCTGAGCCCCACACTCCCTGCTATAAAGTAGGGATTTGGTCACAGGTCATACTTGCTTAACATGGTGCTTGGGACCAAAGAGAGACTCAACACAAGTCCCCTTTTTACTGTCCACACTCAGAGGCAGGCTTGGAGCCTGCTCACCCAGCCAGGTGTGATGAAAAACCTTAAGTCAGGCTCCGTCCCACAGCTGGGGACTGACAAACAGCACCGCTTTGCCAGCCACAGCAGCTGGAGAAGGAGGTCGCTAGCAGCAGGACTGGAGAGCAGATCTGATGGTGTCAGCTTGGGCTTGCTCTGTCCATGCCGGGCTGGAGTGTGGCCATCACTCCCAGCCACAGAAGCTCATTGATCTCTGACCTCCCTGGTGGGAACAGGCCTTTCTCCAGGACAGGCCCGGATACCTGCACTCGGTCAATCTGCGGGTACTCTCTAGGCCAGGACAGCCCCGACAGAAGGCTGACACCCTGCCTTTGGCACGGTGAGTCTAGGAAGTGGCACCTAGCCACCGCCCACATCTATGGGAGACACCCCTAGCCAGCTCCTGATTCACTAGCCTCACTCAGGCACCTCCAAGCACTCCGTCCATCTTCCTGACTAAGGGGCAGGAGGCAGCCTCCCACCCCCACAACGCTCGCTGCTGCTCCAGGCGAGCCCAGTGAACGCCCATCTGCAGTCCCACGGCATGGACCCCAGGATCCTGACTCTCCGGGGCGGGCCCTGAGAGGAATTTCAGAGCTGCTGTCTCCCAGGGGAGGCTGGCCAAGCCCCTTTTCTCCTGCTCTTCCTCCCGTCAGGCACAGCAGTCCCTTGCTCTGGGAAAGTACAAAGACCTCACCTCTGAGACCCCTCCACCTTCGAAGTTCTAAAACCAGGATTCTCACATGAGTCACCCTAACAGCAACCCTGATAAGATGTTCTTCCTACTTTCTAGATGAGGAAAGTCAGACTCTAAGTCTCAGAGTTTTTGGCAAGATCACACAGCAAGGGTGGCAGTCTTAAACATGGCCCCAGAATCCCTTGACCTTCCTTCCACTGAGGGGTGGGGTTTATGCCGTCTCTTTGAGCCTGGGCTCTGTGGCTGCTTGGCCAAGGAAACACTCTGGACATGATGCTGGGCCAGTTTCCGGGCTCAGGCTGTAAGAAACCTGGTTTCTCTTGGAACCCAATCATCCTTCTATGAGGGTGCCCAAGTGGCCCAGGGAGAAGAACCTGGCTTGGCCCCCTGCTGACAGCCATGCAGTGTGCCATCTTGAAAGCGGAGCCTCCACCCCACCTTGCGTTGCCCAGATGATACCATGGGGAGCCATCCCCACGAAGCCCGACCCACACTACGTCATGAGCTAAATAAATGTGTTTTTTTTTTTTAACCACTAGGTAATTTTAAAATACAGGGTAATTTTAAGTAACTGATACAGCAAGAAATGATGAACACAGTTCAGATGATATCCAAGTCCATGGTCTTTTTGATTCCAACCATGGCTGCCTCTGATTCTCACTGTATGTGTCTGAATAGCTTATTAGGGGAGGAACAGAGGCCTTGAAAAGACCCCAGACTGAATTCCCCTTCCCCCAGGGACAGCCCCCACCAGGAAATTCCTTTCAGGGCTATCCTCGCTGCATTTCATCTCTAGCCCCGTGGCAGGGGTAGAATTCCTAGATGACCCCTAATGACTGTCGTCTTTTTTATAATTTTCCTCGAGTGAGTAAATGTGAGTATGAAAATCTATCACTCTCATGATTATGTTACTAATTTGGGGCAAGGACTTTGCAAACGTTATGAAGGTTACTAGTCCGTCAGTTGGCCTTAAGGAGATTTTTTCTGCGTGGGTCTAACCTAATCACAGGAGACCTTTAAGAGTAGAACATTTTTTTTTCTGGTGGTGGGAGATGAGGTAGTCAGAGAGATTTAATGCTTAAAGAGGCTTGTACACTAGGGAGGTTCTCCTCTCCTGAGACACAGGGGCCATGGGGCTAGGCCCTGAGAGGAGCCTCTAGGAGCTGAGGTGGTCCTCAGATATCAGCCAGCAAGAAATTGAGGACCTCAGTCCAACAACCACAAGGACATGAATTCTGCCCACAACCTGAATTAGCTTAGAAACAATTTTTTCCCCCAAATTGTCCAGAAAAGAATGCAGTCCTACCAACAACTCAATTTCAGTTGTGGGTTTCTGGGCGGACAACCCAGCTGAGCCCACCGGGACCTCTGAACTACAGAACTGTGAGATAAATGAGTTGTTTTAAGTTGCTAACTTTGTAATTTGTTACATAGGAATAACAAAATTAATACCATTCCATTCTTTTTGTTTCCAGACTCTTCCTTCTCCATAAGTGTCCTTCCTTTTTTTCATTGCAGACCTTGTAAATGGGAGGACATGTAGATCTTCAAGCTGTGGCTGGAGGGTGGGTCTTCAGCCGTGGCCAAGGCCCCTGGGCCAGCCCTTGAGAGTAATGTTTCCAGGCGTCGCTGAGGGTTGAGTGTGGGCCCGCAGTGGAATGCCTGAGCGTGCACTAGCTGGGCCTCCATGGCCTGGCAGAGCCTTCCCAGGCTGGACTGGCTGAGTTTCTGAGTCCAGGGGATGCCTCCAACGATCAGGCTCCCAGACTTCCTGCTAGGGTGACTAAGCCCAGCCTTAATTAGGTGGCCTCTGATGATCTGGACTCTCCAGATTTCCTCATTTCTAGGACAATAATGGTTCTCTGTTCATACCAGACTTTCCCCCTAAAGAACCAGCCCCAGACTCTTCACACAGTTTATTTCATCTTCTCCCTGTGTAACCCCAGTCTTTCCCATCTCTTACCTTCTCTGAAACCCAGCCACACTCTTACAGCACATGCTTACACTGCTGTTCAGGGAGGCTGAGTGTGCCTGATGCCCCTTCACCTCCTCTCCTCACCCCAGTTCTTGGCCACACTCTAGAAGGCAGGCAACACAGGAGTTCCCATGTCTGTCTTTGAAATGAGAAGCCTGAGGCGCAGAGCCCTCAGCACGGAATGGAAGGCTTTGAATGCAATCCTAGAGGGTTCCTAGTTACTTTATGTCTCTGCAGTTACTTTCCAGGTTTTTAAAGACAATGATCTTTTTCTTCTATCACCACTGAAGTTATCCCCTTCAGAAAGAAGCACTGGCCTAGATATGCAACAGATTGTTAAAAAAACTGTCTGATAATTGCAAGGTTATATATTTACTTATCATATCAAGAAGAAACATGTGGTTTTGACTCTCCATTTCCTTACTAATCATCTTATCTGTGCTACAACCCTACCATGTTATCTGTGTCCACTCCATGGTGGCGTGTTCACCACATCACTGGAAAATAATGCCACTCCCTGACAGCATACCCCCACAAAGCTCCCTGTCTTCTCAGAGGATGGGGGCCCAGACCCCATCCTGCTCTGACTCTCCATGCTCTGACTCTGCTGAAACTTTGCTCCCAGGCCCTCTCTGGTGGCCTCTGTCTCCACTCTTCTCAGCCACACACAGAAACATCCTCATCTTGGGTTTCTTCATCCCTCAAGAATCAAACCAGCTCCCAGGCCAAGCCCTCTGACATTGCCGTCATTGGCCACAATCTGCCTCCCCTTCCACCTCTCCCCAGGCCTGGTTCACCTGCTTTTTATTTCTGTAAGAACACCCCATTCTTTTTTCCTGCAAGTCCCTCCTGAAACCATTTTCAGCTCTATCCTCACACACAGACCAAAACCCTGCAGAGTCCCCCTTTCTATGGCTGCCTTGTCAGGAACCACCCATGGATAAGCCACCACCTGCCTTCCTGTGTCTCCTGGCCAGTGCAACATGGAGGGGAAGCTGTGCAACTGTGTGCCTTGGCTCCTTGACAAGCCAGGCAACCCCCACTAGCTCCCCCAGGCTGCTGCACAGCCCAGCTTTTCATCCCTTGCTAGCATCCCAACAGATGTTCCCAATCTCCTTCTTTTTCCCCAGTCCACAAATCCACTCCCACGTCCCAAACTCATACCAGGTGAATTCACTTTATAATTTATTGAGAATTTCATCCTATAATGACATTCTCACCTTCTCTCCCCTTCTCCTCAGAATGTCTCTTATCTTTCCCCAGTGTGTCTTTTTCTGAGAAATACCCTTCCTCTTTTTGAAACAAACATTTCCCTCTGGACTCTAAATCTCTCAGCTTCCTGATTCCTTCCTGACCTCCTTCCATTTTTCTGTCTTCTAACTTCTTCCAGTTTTCTGTCTTCTAACTTCTTAAACTTTTATTTTTTAGCTGTATTGAGATAGAAATGATACACAGAAAATTGCACATATTTAATGTATACATCTTGATGAGTTTGGACATATGCACACACCATCACCACAACTAAGGAACTAAACATATTCATCACCTCCAAAAATCTGTGTACTTCTGTAAGTCATGTTTTTTTGTAAGAACACTTAACATAAACTCTGTCCTCTTAATGTATTTTAAAATGCACAATACTATATTGTTAACCATAGGTACTATGCTGTACAGCAGATCTCCAGAACTTACTCATCTTGCATAACAGAAACTTTATACCTTGAAAAACAATTCCCCATTTCTTCCGCTCACCAGCCCCTGGCAGCCACCATTCTACTGTTTCTATGAGTTTGACTATCTTAGATGCCTTATATAAGTGACATCATTCATATTTGTCCTTCTGTGACTGGCTTATTTTGCTTAGTATGTCTTCTAGGCCCATCCTTTTTGAAGTAAATGGCAGGATTTTCTTCTTTTCAAAGGCTGAACAATATTCCATTGTGTATATGCATGGCGGTTTCTTCATGCATCCATTGATGGACATAGGATGATTTCATATCTTGGCTATTGTGAATAGTGCTGCAATAAATGTGACAGTGCAGATATCTCTTTGATATACCAGTTTCTTTTCTTTTGGATAGATACCCAGTTGTGGAGTGGCTGAGTCATACAGGACTATTTTTAGTTTTTTTGAGGAACCGCCATGCTGTTTTCCATAATGACTGTAGTAATTTACATTCCCACCAACAGTGTAAGAATGTTCCCCTTTCTTCACATCTTTGCCAGCATGCTACTTTTTGTCTTCTTGATAATAGCCATTTTAACTGTGACAAGATATTGCATTATTTTGATTTGCATTTCTCTGATGATTAGTGACGTTTAGCACTTTTTCATATATCTGTTGGCCATTTGTATGTCTTATTTTGAGAAATGTCTATTCAGTTATTTTTGTCATTTTTTCATTGGATGATGATGATGATTATTATTATTATTGCTATTAAGTGGTTTGAGTTCCTTACCTATTCTGGTTACTAATCTCTTCTTGGATAGATATTTTGCAAATATTTTCTCTCATTCTGTAGGCTGTCTCTTTGCTTTGTTACTTGTTTCCTTTGCTGTGTAGAATTTTTTTAGCTTGATGTGATCCCATTTGTCCATTTTTGCTTTGATTTCCTCTACTTTTAAGGTATTACCTAGGAACAGTCTTTGCCCATACCAGTATCCTGAAGCATTTTGAACTGGGACATTTTTGAAAGTGAAGGAGATGTTAATAATTACGTAGGTCCATAGGCATCAAGTGGACTGTCCTGATCATCCTAGCCCCAGAGCTTGCCATAAGTGTATTTGGGATTTGTTTTAATCTGGTATGGTAAGACATGCAGGAATTAAAATGACTGTCATGAAGAAAGAGGCCTCCACACAGGTCCCTAGAAACGAGAGGCATGGTGCCTCAGTCAGAGCCCCACAGGGAGGCACTGGGTTTAGTAAGCACTGGGTTTGGGCAAGGAGAGTGGGAATCTGTGGGCAAGAGCCTTTATTGAGATTTCTGTGAAAAGCAACAAGCAAGGCAAGGTAAACAGGCTTAGGAGAAGCTAATTTGAATAATAGGAGAGGGCTCTGGGGCACAGGGGCTGCCCAGGTATCTGGCACCTGGCCCTGGGTGATTAGGGCAGGTGGGTACTGGTCATGAGTGAGAGTCCCTTGGAGGAGGCTGTTCAGGGTGTAAACTCTGGACTAGTTGGTCTGTGTCTGAAAAGCATGCACTTGGGTGACTTGTTCAGTGTCCTTAGGAATTGGCAGCCCTGAGAGGGGCAGCAAGGCCCCAAACTGTCAGCAGCAGAATACAGAAAATAAAAGGGATGGCTAATACAGGGACTATTGCAGTCACCCAAGAGGCTTTTTCATAAAGTACATACTTCCTTTCCACCCCCTCTCCTCTCCCCTCCCCCAGGTAAGAATGACTGCCTGAGTGAGCCAGAGCTACCATGTGCACATGCACACACCAGGTGGGTGCTGGAAAGGGAGGGATCAAGAGCAGGGCTTTGCCTGCCACCCCCCCAACCACCCCAACTTATACTGACTTGACTCATCTAATACCTCAAGTCTAAGTCTGTGTCCTTCACCTGCTGGACTGGATCCCACCTCCTGCCTGGTACCGTAGTGACTCCTATTTTCTCTTTCACCTGGAACGCCTTCCCCTCCACCTGTCAAAGACCCAGCTCTCTCAAGGCCCCACTACAAGGCTGTTTCCTGGAAACGCAGCTTAGGCCTCTCTCCCTGCTTTAGTTCTTGCTGCAGTTTACACTCCCTCCAAGCCCCCTAGCCTGCCTTCCGCCATGTCCGCCTCTCCTATCAGTGTGCGCTTCCTAAGCAGCTCCTCCTCTGGGGCAGAGAGAGGTGTAGACACTCTTAGAATGAATGATGCTGCCCACCTCCAGGGTAAGGCATGTGTGCTGATGTGCCAGCGCCTTACTCCCTGGCAGCATAGTAAATGGGAGTGGAAGCCTTTGGGAAACACGCTGTCTTAGCCTGGTGTTTCCCATAATAGGTTACAGGGGATGTGCTCTTCCTGGGGTTTGAGGAACTGCAAAACTTCTCACAGATTAGACACTGAGGAGCCTGTGATGAAGCGATTCTCCCTAGGGCATTTGAAAACTGTTTTTTTTTTTTTTTTTTGTAATTTATGTACTTGCCCTCTTTCTTCTGAGACTCATGGGACTGGTGGTCTTGAAAAACATAAATGTCTAAGAAAGGTGCTTTCAGGAGACTGTAGGGCCGTGCTTAAGAAGGGGGGTCCTCCTGCAGACTGCAGGTCACGTTGGCTGGACTATCATCTGTTTCACTGGCGATCCCAAACCTCCAATTAAGGTGACTTTGCCTGGTGAAGTTAATATGTCCCATCTGCTCCTTCCCTTTGGTCCCCCAAGGGACATAAACTAAGCCGGCCAATCCCCTTGCCCTTGGCTCCAGCCAAGCTAATCCGCTTTAAGTCCCCTGAATGCACCATGCTGCTTCTCACCTCTGTGCCTTTCTCACACTGCCTGCTTCAACCACTAATCTCTCTCTCTCATATACTATCACCTAATGTATATATAGCCATCTGTACAGACATATATATAAAACACATGTGTATATATGTATGAAGTTGGACATGCATGTGTATATGCTAGGCTAGAAAGACAATAGATACATGATAGATGATATACATGATGATGGATAGATAGTAGATGATAGATCAATAGACAATAGGTAGATTATAGATAGATACAGATGATAGATTAGATGATAGATAGACGATAGGAGAGATTGCTTATTAGGCTGCCCCTTTTACTTAGGACATATCTAGAAATATTCACTAAATGAAGAAAGGAAAATTAAACTAGAAAGCAAATGAATGGATGGATGGATGGGTGGAAGGATGGATGGATGGAAGTAGAATTTGTATTACACATATTGGAGAATTTTAATCTGATAATAAATAGAAGGTGTGGCTCGACAAGGACTCCTTCCTTCCCAGACTTTAGTCAGTCTCCTTTGAGCCCTCTTCTTGGCTAGGCTTGGCCTGTTGAACTCATTTTACAGAGACTCCCCCCACCCTTGATATATAATTAGGTTCCTCTCAATGATTTTCCACTCACTGACCCCTGACCATACCCCTGCACCTTGGCTATAAATCCTCAGCTGTCTTTTCTGTATGCAAAGTTGAACTTAGTAGTTCTATCCTTGTCTCCCTCCCCTACTGCAAAAACCTTTCTTGCCATTTTTAACAACTGTCCAGTGCAATTTCTCCTCGACAGGCTGTGAATGTGTACATACAGAGCCCATTATGGGTTTCACTTGGCTGCTTTGGACAAACCTTAGGCGTTGCAGGTTGTCACCGTCACATTTGTAACATAGGTGTACTGTCCACTGGGCTGAGGAAAGGCTTCAAGAAAGGGTCAGAAGGCGATTCTCAAATGTAATGTGTGCTTTACAAGTCAGCCTAGATTTGAAGCGGTGTATCAGGACTAAACGAACACTGTGTTCTCCTTCAGCATGCTGGACGAACAGCAAAGTGTTACTCATTCAAGTTTGTCCTCCTAGCCCTAGAGTTGCCAGAATAAAAGATGGCTTCTCTAGAGTCAGAAGGGCGATAACTGGGGGAAAGGAAGTGAACGCTGGCTCAACTGCTAGTGTGTGCCTGGTTTATGCTAAGCACTCTGTCCATGTGGCCTCACGGAATCTTGCCAGCAACCTCCTCGGGCAGATATCATCACTGTTTCACACCTGGATGCTCATCCGTGTGGCTTCTCTTTACTTGGCCTCTTGGCATTAGTCTAGTCCTAGCTTCTTTATGGCACGATGGTGGCTTCCCCAGGGTAGCAGAAGCTGCTGGTCTTCTTAAGGGCCAGAATCAGGACTGGCTTAAAAATCATCACTTTGTCTACATTTTATTGGTCAGGGAGTGTCAAAGGTTTGCCACCAATTCAAGGGGCAGGAAAAGACTCCACCTCTTGAAAGTAGAGCAATGTTCCTGCATAGGGAGGGGAGGAATCGATGGAGACCATCTACTGCCTGCCCTGACCTGGGACAGGGACCTGGTAGGGGTGCTGCTCTCTAAGGTCAGGAAGCAGGTGTTGGACACCTGTGGCATCATGGACCAGAAGTGCATTACACCTACCTGGGCCAGGTACAGGTGCTGATGGACTCAGAAACAGATGCGGGGATTCAGTGCTGAATCCAGGACAAATCCACACTTGCTTACAGTAAGCCTGCATGTCACAAATCCGAGGTGGCCCTGTAGAGGGAGCCATGGCCCTTTCCTGCTAGCTGAGGCTAGCCTTGGGCCACAGCAGCCAGTCCATTTGTCCAGCGGGAGCCCAGAAAGTGGGGCGAGGCCCTCTGGGTGCTTGCTGGCAAAGCTGCCTGGGCTGTGTGGCTGTATCAGAGTCCTGACCGCACCCTCCCAGCCTTCCCAGAACAGAGCTTCCAAGGCGAAAACACCTCCTGGCTATTCTCATTCCCCAAATGGCTATGTTTTATGATGTGCTAAGTTTGGGGGGAAAAAAAGAAAATTCCTCCAACTGTGGCGTGATCCCATCTGAAGGCATTCCAGGGATTTGATTTATAATCTCTGGGCATGAGCTGCATGCTGGGCTCTGTGAGAGGGGCGCCTGTCCGGGGCGCTGCAGGGCCAGGGCCATTGAGGCCCTCTGGGTGGAGCTGCCTCCTTTGTGGGTTCCCGGCTTCCAGCATGCTGGAGCTGTCTCCAAGCCCAAGTTGCACATGGAACAGGCATGAATATACAGTATTCAGAGTCAGGATGAGCTCACTCTGCTACCACCTTGCATAATATTTATTTATTCACTCATTTAGCAGAGTTTCTGGGGGCTAGAAAATACCTTAGGTACTGATAATACAAAACGAATATGGCAAAGATTGAGATATGTTTGAACCAAGGTTAATATCAGAGGTAGCTATTGAAATTATCAACCCAACAATCAGCTTATAAAACAGCAGTCTGTTTTCTGTCCTTTCTTTTTCTTTTTTCAAGGTGGGGTTGACTTATTGCGAGGGTGGTGGTAAGAGGAAGTTCTATATGAATTATCGGAGAATAACAATTCTGAGAGGAGACATGGCTGTTCTAAGCCCAGCCTGGTGCTGGTCTCCCTGGTGTCTTTCTCTTGAGAAATAAACAAATGAAAGTTGATCTCAGCAACAAGGACCCATCCGGGTACCCACACCTTTCCTTCCCAGCAGCCGTGCAGGGTTGAGGCTTGTTCTCACATCCTGGAACACAAGAATAGTGTGCGTTCCAGTTGGAGCAGAATGATTCTGGCCTAGGAAAGACATTATACCGAGTGGGTTTCATATTCTTACTGCTATCCAGGAAAGGACGGACAGCCACTTCTACTTACAAGAAATGCCCACAATCCCACTTCCCATCATGGGCAGAACATGCATATGAACTGCACCCCACAGAGGACCCTGTGTGCAAGGTGGTACAAGGCCAACATAAAATCAAGTCAGGTTAAAGAGGAAAAGTGTCGGCCGGGTGCAGTGGCTCAAGCCTGTAATCCCAGCACTTTGGGAGGCCGAGACGGGCGGATCACGAGGTCAGGAGATCAAGACCATCCTGGCGAACACGGTGAAACCTCGTCTCTACTAAAAAAAAAAAAATACAAAAAACTAGCCAGGCGAGGTGGCGGGCACCTGTAGTCCCAGCTATTCGGGAGGCTGAGGCAGGAGAATGGCGTGAACCCGGGAGGTGGAGCTTGCAGTGAGCTGAGATCCGGCCACTGCACTCCAGCCTGGGTGACAGAGTGAGACCCTGTCTCAAATAAAAAAAAAAAAAAAAAAAGAGAAAAAGTGTCTTAGCCCAACCACAGTATTGAGAAGGGAGCCCTGCACAGTTGAGTCATTATTTTGATTCAAAGACTGTCTATTTCTTTTTGTCCTCCCTTTGTCCCTGTGTTTCCTTGGTTGAGATTGTGCTTGGTGAGTGAACTGTCCCTAGCCTGCTTCCAGGGTCAGCAGGGCCTGAGTCTTATGTCACCTTTGATCATCATTGGCAGCTTCTCCAGCCCCCTGAGACAGACAGGGCAAGGGGCTTTAAAATCTTTGAGCAACTATACACATAGAGGGCTGAATCCTAGACACACCTGACATATGCTATGACTTATTTCATTTTTAACCAGTAAGTCTTGGGTCTATCTGTTACTAGCAGAAGCTTCTAAGCAAAACAGGAATTTCAAAATTCAGGAGGATTAGCTTGACAGATTTCCCAAAACCTTGGACAGCAGCATGAGTTAAAATGTGACCCCCACCACCACTATGCATTAATCATGACTAGCTTGCCTCTGTCAAAAAAATTGCCTGGGAGAGAATGGGCTAGAGGTGCTGTTCTGTCAAATGTGATCTATGTAATAATCCTAGTTGGCACTGCAGAATGAAAACTCAAATGTGTCTCTTCTCATTCCATGAAAAAGGAAAGCTCCTGAGGGTTCTCTGTGACAACACTTATGCTACTTATTCTTGGTCCTGTAGTGGCACTCAGTTTCTCTAAAAGTGAAAGGACATTATGGGGGCCTTCTTCGCCCCAACACTAGGAGATCACACAGTGAAAGTCAGGTGTTTGCATTCATTCACTCCTCCGAAACTATACGCTACTCAAAACTGCCTCTACGGGACAGTGTTGGTAAGGATGGGTTTAGAGACAACAGAGCAAAATCTGAGTTGCCCCCTGCCCTGATTCAACACCGACTGTCAGCATCAGCTGGCAGAGAGGAGGAAAAGAGGCTTCCAAAGAGGAAAGGAACAACCAAGGAAGCTATTCGAAGATAGTAGAAAAGAAAGCAACAGGTAGCTCAAGAATACACAATAGATGAAAACTATGGCTTCCACACAGGAAGAGCTAAAGGAAAGAGGCCCTCAAAAAAAGGTAGCAGAAAGAGTTTAAAAGTGAGTTGACCATTTAAATGATATTGATTCTTCCAATCATGAGCATGGAATGTTCTTCCATTTGTTTGCATCATCCGTGATCTCTTTCAGCAGTGTAATGTAATTCTCCTTGTAGAGATCTTTCACCTCCTTGGTTAGATGTATTCCTAGACATTTTTTGTGGCTGTTGTCAATAGGATTGTTTTCTTGATTTGACTCTCAGATTGAACGTTATTGGTGTGTAGAAATGTTACTGATTTTTGTACATTTTGTCTGATGAAACCTTACAGAAGTTGTTTATCAGTTCTAGGAGCCTTCTGGTGGGGTCTTTAGGTTTTTAGGGTTTTCTTGGTTTACAATCATATTATCTCTTATTTCTTTTTCTTGCCTGATTGCTCTGGCTAGGACTTCCAGTACTATGTTGAAGAGAAGTTAATGAGTATGGGCATGAACAGACACTTCCCAAACCAAGAGATAAATGCAGCCAACAAACATATGAGAAAATGCTCCACATCACTAATCATCAGAGAAATGCAACCACAATGAGATACCATCTCACACCAATCAGAATCACTATTATTAAAAAGTCAAAAAATAACAGATGCTGACGAGGCTGCGGAGAAAAGGGAATGCTTATACATTGTTGGTGGGAGTATAATTAGTTCAGCCACTGTTGAAAGCAGTTTGGATATTTCTCAAAGAACTTAAAACAGAGCTACCATTCAACCCAGCAATCTCATTACTGGGTATATATCCAAAGAAAAATAAATTATTCCACCAAAAAGACACATACACTTGTTTGTGCATCTCAGCACAATTTACAATAGCGAAGACGTGGAATCAACCTGGATTCCCATCAGTGGTGGACTGAATAAAGAAAATGTGGTACATATACACCAGGGAATACTAAACAGCCACATAAAAAGCACAAAATCCTGTCCTTTGCAGCAACATGGATGCAGCTGGATACCATTATCCTAAATGAATTAATGCAAGAACAAAAAAACAAATACTGCATGTCCTCACGTATAAGTGGGAGCTAAACACTGGGTACTCATGGACATAAAGATGGAAACAATAAACACTGGGGACTCCTAGAGATGGGAGAGAGGGAGAGAGGCAAGAGTTCAAAAATTACCTATTGAGTACTATGCTGACTACCTGGGTGGTGGGATCAGTCATATGCCAAATCTCAGCATCACACAATATACCCATGTAACAAATCTGCACCTATATCCCCTAAATCTAAAATAAAAGTTGACATTTTTTAAAAAAGAAAGAAATGACTTAGCATGTCAATGAAAGACTTTATATTAATGACAAACTCTAGTGGAATATATGCCTCTTTTCTTCACTTTTATGTAATACAATTTAAAATTTTCAAAAATAAAAAATAAATGAGTTGACAACAGTGCTTGGGGAAAACAATTCTTGTTTCTTAATGCCCTCCAACCCAGGTCTTTTGCCTTCCCACTGGCAAGTCATTATAAAGCTAAATGGAACAATAAAATGTGCTCACTCTCTCTGGTTATGAGAATTATGTTTCCAACACAATAGATTCCTCCATAACAACACTGAATGAGAAAGAGAAAGTAAGTGAAACAATGTCTACAAAGACCTCCAAGTGAGAAAAGAATGACACATGAATATTATACAGAACCAAAATGTCATGTACATATAAAGAACTTCAAGAAACTGAAAGACGGCCAGAAATCAAGGACAATAGAACTTGTGAGCCCATTTGGAAAACCTTTTGGAGGATGAACTCTCATCAACCAAGTTATGCATAAGGAAATTTCTATACACTAGCTGAAGAGACAAAACAAATTTGTCACTATATTATGCTCTTCGGATATTTAATTCACTCCTCCTTATCCTTATGTTCCTAATTTCATAACCAGAAGCTGAAGTGATGCCATTTTATCCATGTAAGTTCTTCTCCAGGCTCTTCAGGTACTAATATGCTTAAATCTCTTCAAATATTTTATAGTGTTTGTTTTCATCGACAATTGGAATATGACCATGTTCCCACCTGTCCTACTTATTAGACAGGTGTGTCAAAGGGCAAGTGTGTCACAGGGCAAGTGGCATAGTGCCAGGAGATACACACTTGCACGAATGTCCATGTATCTGGGTGTTGGCAACCAGAGTGCACATGAGTGTGAGAAGGGCTACTTCTGTGACTTTCCTGGACCGATAGTCCCAATAGAGCCAAGCTAGAGCAAAACCACAGCCTCCTCACCCAGAGGTGCCTCCCCCAGCACTCATCTATTTAGGAGTCCCCAGCCCATCTCCAAGTGTTGTGCGGCACTCTGAAGCTCCTCTTCACCCCCTTGAGGCAGCTGCTCCAGGGGTCCCTGGACTCCTCAAACTCTGATTCCCCTGGCAGAACACCCTCCTGGCTGCAGGTGTGGCTCCTGTCCCAGCCTCAAAGCAGCAGGTTCCTGTGCTCTCACCATTACAGCAAAGAGTTGAGGGCTCTTTTCTTTTCATTGAAACCCCTGAGGAGGGCCCCCCCAACAATGGAATATTCCCAGGCTATCTGTTCTTATCATACTCATAATGTTTTGGCTTTGTCAAGCCATTTACCCAGCCTCAACTTGACATACTTTCCCTGAAGGTCTAAATCCAGACAAAAATATGAGCAACCCTTCTCAACACTTGGCCTCCCTAACATTATTACAAACCCCTTATTCATGGTCTTTGGCTCTGTCCAGAGTGTTGGCAGTCTCTTTATGCCTGGGTTATTCTCCCACACAGTATGTGACCTGAGAAGTCAGGAATGGCTATTGTGCTCTAATGTCATAGCAAGTGGCATGCCACCTAGCTCTGGGGGTGGCAGTCAGTGCCAGGGGCCCAGTCATTGTCTTCCCTAGAGGTCATAAGAACTCTCATAGAAACAAGTTGACCCCACAGGTATGCCAGCCCAGATATCCTGGTGAGGCCCCAGCATGCCCCAGTTCTCAACCGCAAGCAGCTTGGGAAGTAACGAAAGGACCCAGGCACCATTTAGTTTTGTAAGGCCATACGGTAAGGCTCAGACTCTTGGAAAGCCAGCCTCAGTCCTTTGTTGCTATTGATTCAGTCCTTTGTTGCTATTGATTCAGTCCTTTGTTGCTATTCGCTTTAATGTTTACTTCATTTTCTGTTTCACGCAGCCAGAATTCCCGGTAAATAAGCCCTTCAGCAACCACAGTCTTGTGCTCTGCTGGAGATGTATATTCTTGGAGAATGAAATACTGTGAACATACATATTTCAGTCTGGACTGTGAAATGCCTTCTATACATCTGATGTGTAAGAGAGATGGTTCCGATTGCTGACATCTCAGTGGTGATCCTGAGGAGAAAGGCTTGACAGAGAATTTTAAAGGTGCTCTATGGAGTGTAATTAACCAAATCCACTCCCCCTCCATATCTGAAAAAATTCTGGCATTGTTACCAGTGAGGAAGATAGCTTCTTTTGCATAAAGGAATTTTTAGTTGTTTCCCTGGGGTTATCATCTCCAAGCCTGGCTGTGTGGTGGACTCGGTTTCCCCAGTTGCACTCCAATCCATTCTTGAGACCAGTCCAAGACAGTACTTGACTTGTAGGAGAGAAACAGTATTTTACCATAAAATGTGCTTCTGTTATAAGTTTGCTGTAGCTATCCCCTAGCAGATTAAGGTAATTCCCTTCTATTCCAAGTTTACAAAAATTTTTTATTTTTAAAATATAGAATGGATATCAAATTTGATTAGAATTTTGTTTCTGCATCTATTGAGGAATGGCTCTTGGGAACAGTATTTCCTGAGCTCTTGCATGTTGATTTCAATTTGCACCCAGGGCATCAAGGTCAGTTTTCTAGATATAACATATTTGGCTCATAAAATCTTTCCTTGGACATCTTAACTATATTATTCCATCTTCTTTTGTATTAAAGCATTACTCTTAAAAATCTGACAATAATCTAATTTTCTTTTCCTCATAGTCTTTTGCATAAATCCCCCCCCCCTTTTTCTTTCTTCAAACTACAGCAATTTTACTTAAAAATGTATTAAACCTTGGTATTGGTCATACTCATTTGACGGTTTCAAGTATGTACTATGGTATTTCAACATATACTTTTATAACCAATTATTTCAGGAATATTTTCTTTAATTATTATTCTAAATATTTTTTGAATTAGTGAATGTGTTCTGAATCCTTGCTTTGGTTTTTCTTCTTTAAACTTTCTGTTATCTATCTACTAGTCTTGTTTCCCTATCATTGATTCTTGTTATGCTCTTAAATCCTGTTTTCTTTCTCCATTTTGTTTTGAAATTATTCCTCTTAAGCTTTCTATTTATTGTAAAGCATCAGTTATCAAATTTTTTGTTTTTTCTAGTTTATGGATTTTATTTCTAATTTTTGTTTCTAATTCTTTCTTGATTTTCACACTGCTTTAAAATTTTCTAGTTCTGATTTTTGTTGTTCCATCCTGTTTTATGCAATTTTCCTATTGTCTTTAAGCTCATTTTGAAATAGGAGGATATCATTTTCTGTGACTTCCTGAGCTGCTTGCCATTGAGAACTGTGTTTTGAGTATATCTTTCTGGTATACCTTCATTGTTTGTAAGGGATGCTATTCAGCTCCTCAGTCTTTTTTTTGTTTTCTTATGGTAACTTGTATGGGATTTGATCATAATATTTTCTAGTGCTTGTTTCCATGTGAATTTGGTTTTCCTGAAGTAAACTTGACTTGGACAGACAGCTCTTACAAGTTCACTGAGCTTGCTTTCTGAGGTTTTCTGGCTCTATTCTCCTCAATCACTTTTATAGGACCTTCTCTTTTCTTCAGCCCATTCTCTCCATTCTGCTCAATTTTGATTCTAAGGTTTCTCCTCAGTGTGACTCTGTTCTGGAAAGGAGCCTTGGCTGGTCGCCTTTTAAAGCAGATAGGAGCTACACTGCTCTAACTGCTTCAGGCCCTACCATGTGCTCCTCGCACTTTTCCACTTTGAAAGTGAGCAATGCCCATCCAGTTTCAGACGCCATCCTCAACTTAGCCCCACCACACCTCCTAGTAAATATCTGTTGGATCTTTTGGCTGTGTTCAGGTCTATCAGTTGGTAAATAAAACTGGTCCTTCACCAGAGTTTGAGAAGCATTGCTGAAGGAATCAGCAGAGGGAGAGATGAGTGTTAGAAGGCTTCATGGAAGAGATAGCTCTTAGGCCAGGCCCTGGAGGGCAATCACGGTCGAAGTGAACGTTGAAGTTCCCCAGCGCTCTGCCCTTGGCCTCCACCTCACTTTCTTTGTGGAGCTCATCCATTCCCATGCCCTCAAACATCACTTTCAAGGCAAGCATTCCTCCATATCTGAGTTTTCAGCTCAGGAATCTTTTTTAACATGAAACTTGTGGAGACACTTGCATAGGTATAACAAATTCAGCATGAACCAAACAAGTGCATGACTTTCTCCCTAAATTTTGTCAATGAATCTTACAAGTTTTGTTGCATTTTTATTTTCGTTCATTTCCAAATATTTTGTAACTTCTAATTTTTTCTCTGACTCATATATTATTTAGAAATATGCTGTTTAATTTCCAAATATTTTGGAATTTAAAAAATATCTTTACATTATTGATTTCTAGTTAATTCCATAAGTATACTTTATATAGTTACATTCTTCTGAAATATAGTGAGACTATGACCCAAAATATAGTCTTTTTTGGTGAATGTTCTATGCCCACTTGAAAAGAATGTGTATTCTGCTGTAGTTTAGGGTTCTATAAGTATCCGTTAGGTAAAGCAGGTTGGAAGGGTTATTCAAATCTTTTATATCTTATTTTCTGTTTACTTGTTCTATCAATTACTTAGAGACAAATGCTGAAATCTCAAACTCTAACTATAGATTTGTCTATTTTTCCAGTTTGACCTTATCTATCAATTTTTGTTTTACGTATTCTTGAAGCTCTGTATTTGAAATGCTATCCATAGCACAGAGTAAATTCACAAATATAAATGAGTCTGTAATGCTCAAGTCTATTTTGTTCCATTTATCTATCTATATATCCATGTGCCAGAATCAGATTGTTTTAATTACTGTGACTTTAGATAATACTTTGACTATTGCTAAGGCAAGCCTTTTCCCTTTCCTCCAGTTAATTTTTCTTTCTCAAAAATATCTTGGCTCTTTTCATACATTTACTGCTCATTTAGAATGTAAGCATCATCTGGTCACATTCTCGTTAAGTTTAATCTTAAGTATTTCATGTATTTTATAAAATATACATTTTATATATGCCTGTTGCACAGAGATATTTTTCCTGTTGAAGATACAGAACAGAGGGTGACAAACGTTTTCTTTAAAGGGCCAGGTGGTAAAAATTGTAGACTTTATAAGACATGTGATCTCTGCTGATACTATTCACTCAGCCATTGCCATAATACAAAAGCAGCCATAGACAATATGTAAACAAATGGGCATAAAGCTTTATTTACAAAAAAAGGCAAGAAGTCAGATACGGCCTGTGGGCCATAGTTTGCTAGTTGTAGATGAAGAGACAGACTAATAGATGTAGAGAAAGATTAATTTTTACATAGTCATCTTGTATCTTAACTTCATAAGTTTGCTAATACTATTTTTGAGTTGAGTCTCTTATCTCTATGTGAACAACATACAAACAAAAGATCATTTTGTTCTAGCTTTCCAATATTTACAGCAATTATTCCACTTTTGTAGTCTTACTGCATCAGCTAGATAACTCTGGAGCAATATTCAGCTACTGTGCTAACAGGAGGTATTGTTTTATTAATAGGGGGGCTCTATGTTTTCACCTACAAATTTGATGTTGCTGTTGGTTTCTAAAAATTGTTCTTTATCACGTTCCAATATCAAATACGATGCTTGTATTCAATCTTTTAAGATCCCTTCTAATTCAAATTGTTTAATTATGAAGTAATTGCCAGTTTTTGATTGTGCCTATAGACAAATGAGTGTTCCAGTGAGCAATTCATCATCCCCATTGAATACCGATGACTTGTTTTACTTAATAGAGACCTTCTGAATCTTTTGTTCAATTACATGAACCTCAAGACAACATAGAAGAAAATGAATTCTTTCCAGGAATTAGAAAAAAAATTAAGTAAGAAATAAAAGTTTTTTGCTTTAGACTTTTTAAAGGTGTTTTCCTTTGTAGGTTTTTCAATAAAAAATAAATCACTAAAATAACTTTTGGAGTGCTGAAATGGTACTTAGCTGAAAATTTCAATAAGATGTTCTAGGCGATATTGGGGGTAAAAGGTCCAAAGGAAGTTAAATTACTAACTCTAATATGAAGAAAAAAATCTGTGATGTTTATTTCTGGAAAAGCTTTGGTCTAACATGTAAGCCTCAAGAAATACAACTTTAAAAATACGTATGTTAAAGTGAAGTAATAATGGTATATAGCTTATATTAAATATTAAAAACTTCCTTTAAATGTTAGCGATTCATAATACTCACAAAGTGTCAAGTGAGAGTTTTCATATTCATATTGCAGGCAGAAATTGATTCATTATGATATAAAAATTATTTCAATAAGTCAAAAGTTTTCACTTTGGAGTTCACCTTTCCAAGAAATGAAGGGAAAACAAATGCAATTAGTATTTCCCTATGTCATCCCTTTAATTTCCCTGGAAACTAAAAATTAGTCCACCGAAAAAGTATGCAGAATAAAAAAGAGACATGTTAACATCAAGCATTGTGGAATTTTTCTTTACAGCTTTTCAAGGCCCAGATAGAAAATACTTCAGGCATACAAGAAATATTTTATTTAATAAATAGCATAGAATTCTTCTGAAGAAAATTGTTTATACATTATAGTATATTTTACAGTAACAGAGAGAAAATAAAATAGAAGATACCAAATATTAAAGGTCAATTATCAAAATGAAATTAACACAGGACTATTATTCATACTGGAACAATGTAAACAGGAAATCATCTATTTGATTTAACATTCAAATATATTTTGGCATATAATTTATATTTAAAATGAGAGTTATCAATTAGTCAATCAATTCAAATAATACTTATTCAGCCAAAATAACAAAGTAAGGCTCTTAGAAATTCAAGATTTATAGATTGACATTAAACATTTTCTCAATAAATAGAATATTCTGATCTCCACTGAGTTAAACTGTATAAACATTCATATCTATTGTTTTATAGCTTATAATTAAGTATAACTGGTCACCAAAACTCCTTGCCCAAAATATCACTACTAATTGCACGAGGCAAAGTCCTATAACAAAATTAATGTAATAATGGCCCCATCTTTTCAAAAACAGAATATGGAAGTTTCCATATTCATGACTATGAATCTGGTTTTCCAAACTCTGGTTCCCAAATCCAGTTTCTAAATGTTTCAACAGAGGTGAGAAAGTAATGGAAATAAATGATTTAATGGAACTCTGGAAAAAGAACTATCATAGATCTTAGTTTGAAAAATACATCAAACATAAGAGATACCATGAATGACTCAGAATTATATAATAATGCCTATATCAAACTTTATGAGTTAGCTAAAGGGCAAAGAGTAAGAGGCAAGTTAAATGTAATATTTGCTTTTAACAAAGCAGACTAAGTAATATGTTAAGGGTTAGGGTGGGATAGGAAAGAACTCAGGCCTGGCAAAAATCTCCTCTTGGACTTTCTATATAAACATCTATTTCAGTTTTGGACTGTTCACCAAGAGGAGCTCTCCCCATCCGTGAAATGCTTCCCAGACCAACAGGTCCTTGTCTAGCTGCTGTAGGAAGGCAGCAGTGTGAAAATGTAGGAAATGGAAGCCAATTTGTGTCCAAAGTTAGTCCACCCTAACTGAACTCTTTTTAAACTGGGTTATTCAAATGCCAGCTAGAAGTACAGGCTCTAGCTAAAGAACATGAATAGATATCTGTCTTAAAAATGCCTGGAAGAGGTCATGATGTGATCCTGTAGTTTATTGGCCTTATGTTCTCCCAGAATAAGAACTTATAAAGTCCTGGAAATCCTCAGCTCTCTCCAGCCACCTTTCCAAATAAAATCTTAATGAATATAGTTTAAACCCTTTATTAGGCTCTGTAATCCCTTCAACCAAATAGCCAAGCTGCAACTGTTTTATGTAACATCTGTTTCACTGGAAAATGTGGGAAGGATTTTGATATTGTCTAGCAAGATCAATGAGTAAATACTGTGCACCCCAAGCCAAATGATGCTGCCCTTCAGGGAGCTTTTAGAAAGAAAATAAATTGATAAACCAAGAAAGCAGACTGTATGTATAGCAAAGCCCTTCAGCACAGTGCAAACATGTTCTTTATGAGGAGGCTCAAAGCCACTCGGTAATTTCAAGTGAGAGGCAACAGAAGTCTTTCTTAATCCAAAGTCAGAAGTTTCCGAAGAACTTTAAGCACAATATCGTAACAAAAGTGATACTGCTCCTATATACATATATATAAAAAACAACAGAATGTTAAGTAATTGAATATCTGAACCCACTTTCAGAAAACACATTTGTAATTTTCAGTCACACTGGAAAGTTCCTAAAAAGAGCAAACATTTAACTATAAACACTTAAGAACTTTATGTGAATACATTTTTAAAACTATGAGGAAGATAAATGATCAAAATATAGTTCTTGGCCTAGAACTAGTTACCTTAAGGCTTAACATAACTGTTTTTTTTTTTATCATTATCTATACTCTATTAATCTACTCTCCCAATGACTACTAACTAATCTGTGACATAAATAATGTCTTTTTGTGACATCCCAATAACCTTGATAGTTTAGTGGCAAGTAAATATCTCAAACTGCTATGCAGAAATGTTTTAAAAATAACTTTAGATGTTACTTAAATAGCATGGCATTATGGACAAGGCATGTGTTTGGACACGAGGAGACCTCAACTTCAGGCTTAGCTCCTCCCCTTCTATCTGAGTGACCCCATGAAGCAGGCTTTACTGCTCTGAATTTAAAGTACTTGGTCAGGAATACCAGAGCACCAGAGCAAAACTAATGTCTACCTCAAACAGGAGGAATTCAATGAGATTATGTCAATAAAAGAACTTTATAAGTGGTAAAGTGTTAGGCAATGTTAATCTTTATATTCATTAATCTTATTATTATGTATGTGGTGAAAGCTTACCTTCGTTTGAACCATGCCAGAACGTTGTTCTCTCATTTGGGCTACTATATCCATGATGTTGAACTGTAATAAGATGATAGTAATTTTGTATGATCCACGTAGGGGGAAAAACACAAATTCACAGATTGCAACAAAGAGTAAGAGATGTCAAGATTTAACCAGAAAGATCTCGTTTTCACTCACAAGAAAATGTACTATTTTTGACTTACCCAATGGATAAGGAAGACTTATTTTAATAGGTTTTCAGGAGAAAGCAGGAAGCAAGAATTCATAATAAGAAATGCTCTCCAAAATAAGTAATAAATTTGCCCTTGTGTGTCCCCGTTTGTTATCCAGAGGCAGAACTTAAAGCAGCACTGTAATTCTGGAAAGGCACAGAAGACTTTCTCTGGCCCCAACAATAGCATATCTGTTTCTTATATGAAGATCTCTGTCAACTCACACGGAGACCTGGAGCAACAGTTGACCCAACACTAGATTCTAGACTGCGTGTGGACACCAGTACAGCTGGATGTGGTCATTGAGTCGATGCAAGCCTACAAAGGTCTGTTGCTGGTCCACAATAAGTCGAGAAACTGGGAGTAAGTGCTCAGAAACTCTTATGGCAATTTGACACTGGCACAGCACTGAGAAGTGTGCTCAGCTGAACAGGATATAGACCCGCTCAGGTGTTGCTGAACTTGCCTGGAGAGTCACATATGGTACAAGCTGAGTATTAGTCATTTCAGCAAGACATTGTGGACACATGTAAGTTTTGTCAACTGTAACCGCAAAGCATATAAAAATAGAAAACAATAAGCATTCTTTTATTTTCATAGCTTGTCATTTTTATAATTAAAATTTTAATTAACCTTTTTTAAAAAACTTTTTGTTTTTTAGAGACAGGGTCTTGCTCTGTTGTCTCGGCTACTGGAGTGCAGTGGTGTCGTCATATCTCACTGCAGTCTCAAACTACAATCCTCCCTCCTCAACCTCCTGAGTAGCAAGAACTATAGGTGTGTGCCACCATGCCCAGCTAACTTTTTTATTTTTATTTTTGTAGAGATGGGGAATCTCTCTTTGTTGCCCAGGCTGGTTTCAGACTCCTGGCCTAAAGTGATCCTCGGCCTTGGCCTCCTAAGGTGCTGGGATTATAGGTGTGAGCCACCATGTCTGCCATTTATTTTATAATATAGATATACAGGAAGTTGTACAGGGTGGCCCTATGTATCTTTCACCCAGTTTCCCAGATGCTGTCATCTTGTTTAACCAGATATAATATCAAAACCAGGAAACTGACATGGGGACAATCCACAAAGCTTAATTCAGATTTCACCAGTTTTACATGCAACTGTTAGTGAGCATGTGAACGTGGGTATGTGTGCATGTGTGCACACACACAGCTCCATGCAATTGTATCATATGTGAAGATTCATGTAACTCTAACCACAGTCCAGATACAGAGTTGTTCCACCACAAGTCTTCCTCCTGCTATCCCTATAGAATCACACTTAACCACCTCAGTCTCTAACCCTCGGCAAACAGTAATCTGTTCTCCTTCTCTATGCTTTTGCTATTTGAAGAAGAAACAGCAAAATTCATTATATGAATAAAATCACACAATACCTAACCTTTTGTGATTTACTTTTTTCCCACCCAGAATAACTTGGAGATCCATCCAAGTTGTTGGTGTAACAATAGTTTGCTTCTTTTTATTGCTAAATAATATTCCGTGATGTGGATGTGTGCCACTTTAACTATCAATTTGTTAAAGAACATCTGGGTTGTTCCAGCTTTTGGCTATTGCGAATATAATCTGCTATGAACACTTACATACAGCTTTCTGTGTGAACATAAATTTTGATTTCTCTGGGATAAGAGTGCTATTGCTGGGTTATATGTCAACTTCAGTCAGTTTTTTTCCCCAAGAAACTGCTCAATTGTTTTCCACAGTGGCTGGTACCAGTCTACATTCCCAATGTCTCATACATATGGGTAATACATGAGCAATACAGTTTCTCTAAATCTTCAAATTCTCCAAATCCTCACCAGCATTTCTCCAAATCTTCATCAGCATGGGGTGCTGCCACTATTTTTACATAAGCTTTTCTAATAGGTGTGTAATGCTACTCCATCCTGGTTTTAATTAGCATTTCCCCAAGGGCTAATGAAGCTGAGCGTCTTTTCACATGCTCGTCATTTGTATATTCTCTTTGATGAATTGTCTGTTCATGTCTTTTACCCATTTCTGTTTTTCTTTTTTTTTAACTATTGATTTTTGAGGGTTCCTTATAAATTCTAGATCCAAGGCCTTTGTTGGATATGTGCCCTGCATATAGTTATTCTCTAGCTTTTTTTTTTAATCCTCTTCATTGGGTCTTTCACAGAAAATAAAATTTTAGTTTGCTTTCCCTCTAAGATCAGTGATGGCAACAACGCCTGGTCTCACCGCTCTTATTCAACATAGCACTTGACATTTTAGTACAGCAATAAGACCAGAAAATAAGTAGGATGTATACAGATCAAAAAGGAAGAGACAAATCTATATGCATATGGCATATGCATGACTGTCTATGTAGAACATACTAAAGAATCTTAAAAAAAAACCTACAAAACCTCTAAGAATAAGTAAGTTCAACAAGATCATAGGGTACAAGATCAACAAATGAAAATCAATTGAATTTCTACATACTAGCAATGAGTATGTGGAAACTGAAAGTTCAAACACAATACCATTTACAATTGCTCCAAAGAGAATGAATAGGGTAAATTTAACAAAACATATACAAGATCTATACACTGGAAGTGACAAAATGCTGATGAAAGAATTTGAAGAAAACCTAAATAAATAGAGATACTTACCATGTTCATGGACTGGAAGATTCAATACAGTAAAGATGTCAGCTCTCTCCAACTAATCTACAGATTTAAAGCAATTTCTATCCAAATCCCAGCAAGTTTTTTTTTGTAGATGTAGTCAAACTAATTCTAAAATTTATCAGGGAAGGAACAGACCCCCTAGGATAGCTCAAACAATTTTGAAAAAGAAGAATAAAGTGGCAGAAATCATTCTATCTGATGTTAAAGCTCACTATAACACTACAATAATCCAAAGGGTGGTACTGGCAGAAGGATAGACACACTGATCAACAGAACAGAATACAGAACCAGAAATAGGACCATACAAATATGCCCAATAATTTTTGACAAAGGTACAACAATAATTAAATGGAGGAATAATAGAATTTTCAATAAATGATATTGAAACAACTAGCCATCAATAGGCCAAAAAATGAATCTTCACCTAAATTTCGTAATTTATTAACTCAAAATGGACTATGGACTTAAATGTCAAATATGAACTTATAGAATTTTCATAAAAGAACACAAAAAAGTTATTCAGGCCCTCAGCTAAGTGATGAGCTGTTAGACTTGATATCAAAACAGGATCCATAAAAGGAAATACTAATAAATACAATCCCATCAGAATTAAAAACTGTCACCTCTTTAAAAGCATATTT